>NC_133647.1:6868349-7468349 GCF_009905375.1 Apium graveolens | reverse complement strand
CTACAAAATAACATATATGTTGGAATACAGAGTTGACCAAAATCTTGAATTTTATTTAAATAAACTATATGTACTGCTCTATATTATTATTGAGTTAGCTACTAACTTACAATTAACTTACTCAATTTAAAAAGATAAAAAATACATAACTGAAGTCAGAATGACTTGCAATCATAATATACAATAATGTAAAATTTACATTATTGTTAATATTAAAGTTGATTTTAATGAAAAATATTAGTTTTTGAAATTCAACGTATGTATGTATGGGAAAATGTTAGTTTTTTATTTACACTAATATTAACAAAGTAAGATTAAGTTATACGTATGTGTGTGTGTTAGCATGTAAATTATTGTATGTTACATCTCTTAGTAAATTATGACGGTTTCAATTATTTATATGTTAAATATCTGTTTATGTACATGTATAATCATTATTAACATCTAGTGAGATAATTGATTACTTAAATAACATGCATTTATAATTATTCAAAAATTAAAATTATGTAAGAAATAAATTGCTATAATTTATATATGGTATTCACATTATCATTGACAAACAATCCATATCTATTTTTTTACGCAACCGAGTATCAATCATGGTTGTAACATAAAAATGAATTATATATTTTTAAGACTTATTATTGATATTTATGATTTTTTTCAAGAATTCGAAAGAAAAATTGTATTTATATCGTTATTTAAACCGCTTTTAAGTTTCTTTCTTTACGACTCTAATATTTCTTCATATAATAATTTGATAACATTTTATATTATTATTCTAAAATTAAAAAAATTCAGTTCGAAAAAGTTTTATAAATATCAGTTGAACTGGTTAATTTCTTCAAATTATTGAACAATATATGTTTTTTCCTTAAATAATATAAAATGCATTGAATTCAAATGTTACGATATAGTATAGATATAACTTTTATTTGAATAATTCAAAATATTTGTACAATATTATCTTGATCAATGAATATTGTTGATCTAAAATAATTCTTTTTAAAAAGTTAGTTTTTTTAAAGTGAAAAATAAAAAATAAATCGATTTAATATATAATCATAGTTTTAACAAATTTAGTGAGATCTCATTTCAAATTTCAAATATTCTTAAAATTGGGACAAATCCCAAAAATAATAATGCGTTACCAGTGAAGTTAGTAATTTTAATATAAATAATCAATTGACTTAATCATATAAAGACCTCAAACACATTAATTTATATTAACATAAGATATTAAAAAAATTCACATTATTGATAAGATATTCTCGCCGATCTTGTAATTTAAATGTACTAAACGTAGAATGTGACGATGTTTTTCGGCCGGGTCATGTAGTCAAATTTCGAGTATTTTTTAAACAATGGGCCAAGTTCTAAAATGCATTGACTCATTATAATTCGAACTTATCTAAATATGTAATACCAATATGGATTATTTATATATAAGCGATTCTATATTCAATATTTTCTAAAAAATTATATATGTACATTTTAATTACTTTTTATAATAAAAAATATGTTAAAAGTATATGAGATATATTTTCAAACTAAAAAATGATTAATAAATAAGATAATAATCCATTTATGTACCAGTATTATGCCTAATTTTATATCTGAAATTCAATTCTTTAAAATTAACTGTACAAATATTCAATTAACTATCTTTTTTTTGCGTAATTCAAGTAAGTATCTTTAAAGTTAAATAAAATACTCATTTAGCACACTTACATATTATGTGTATGATAAAAATCACATGTGATAATATAGTGTAGTGGTAAGAGATTGTATAGTTGAATGAAATAATTTGAGTTCGATTCCCACAAATCACATTTTTTATATAAATACTAAAAATAGGGATAATTTAGTTGTTCTCCTATTATATATTATATATATAAGAGATTTAATTTTGTTAAAGGGTTTAAGTCTACCACCTCCGATGAACTTGAGTGGGTGGTTTGATTTGATTGCCCAGCAGTTTGGGTAGAATTTAAACTATTTTTGTTCGTCTTTACCTATAAATAAAATCCATTTTTTTGTAAAAGGCAATTTATTTTTATACATTTTTCTATCTTTTTAATACATCGTATATATTCCATTTTTATAGTATTTTTCTATCTTTTTAATACATCGTATATATTCCATTTTTTTTTGAATTTTTTAAATTTTGAAAAATTATTATTTAAAAACTTTTGTATATTGCAAAAAATTGACCGGGCAAAATTGCTACTTATAAATCTGGTATCACTTTAATCAGACCCGGGTACCAAAGTAAACAACCTCCGAGTCGAATCGGTTTTCTATTTTTCAATTTCGGATGTAATTGACGTTTATACTATCCGATTCCTCTTTCCAACATCAGCAGCCTTCAAATCCTTCAAGAAGATCTTAAGTGTTTTAAGAAGATCTTAAATTGAGTGTTGGGAAGAGGGGGTGCTTCAATTAGTCGAAAATCGGAGAAATAATGGTATCCAGAGGGCCTTTGGTGGTTAGGAATTCTATTTTCTTGTTTGTTTATATGCAATTTTGATGTAGCCTACATACTTTAATCGTAGTTGCGTAAACGATGATTTGTAGTAATGTGCATGCTGATTTGTGCAAATGTGACTAAACTAGCGATTTTTAGCTGGTTTAAAATGCTGAAAAATGACCTCTATATTACTTTAGATACGAATTACAAAAAAATGGCAATAGGATATATACACTACTTAGATTTTGCACTTCAGAGATATTCAGTATTTGCAGATTGACATGCTCATTAAATTATTTGTTTATTTGCTTACAGAGTGAAGTGGAGCAAGAATATGCTACACCAACTAATTATGGAAGCATGAATAATTCAAGACCAGTATTGAGTAACGTAAGAAGATCTACTTCAGTAAGAAGAGGAGCCAATGGGGTTTGGACTTCATACTTTTACTCGATATACTGAGATATAATTATTTTGTGGAGATTTGTTCAAATCTGACATTATTTGTTAACTAGATGTGCTCATCTTTGTAGTATGATCGGGAAAGGGTGTCCCCTAGACTATCAAACTATCAAAAGACAAGGAAGTGGACTAACATTGCATCTAGTGACAGACAAAAGACTAATTTGGTCAGGAATTAAGGGGGTCACTTCATAGGACAAACTTGCAATAAGTTTTCCAGTCACCATTAGGCTTTGGAACTTTAATGTGCTAATGACACTTGAGCAATGGTTTGCTTCACTAATGTCATAGTCTGAACTAAAATTTTAGGAATTTGATAAAGTTGCAATTTATATGTTTACTTTGGATACTCCAGGGGACTCGCACAGGAGTGTCACTCCTACAAGTGAAATATATGAAACTGTTTGATCGGAAGCATTGTTATAACGAAGACGACTAGTCGACGCCAAGTCGACGACTAGTCGACGACTAGTCGACGCCAAGTCGACGACTAGTCGACACGAAGGTACTCGGGCGCCGGGCGCCGAGAATCTCGAAGCCCGACTTGTCGTCGACTAGTTGACGTGAAGGTCATCCAAGAGTCTCGGATCCCGACTTGGGGCCTTCATAACCATAATTGTGGTGTACCCACGTCTATTTTGAACGATTTATTCTATTACTTTTGATTTAAATTATAAAACTAACGTGTTCAATTATATCTAGTAATTATTTGTGTCATGAACACTTTGTCGACTTTTTACGACTAGGCGGGCCACTTGTCGACTAGTCTTCATGAAGGTGGTCGGGCGCCGAGGACGTGATAACCTTGATCGGAAGTTCAGCGTGCCATCTCTGGTATCCAAGATGACCTTCAAAACGTAAACTTGGCTGCACCTTCTATTAATTTCTTTTATCATAACTAGTTTAGTCTGTGGAGAGTCCTAAATTAAGCCTCTTCTTATGTATCATTTATGCAGTTTTATATTATAACATACTCCTATCATCTATTTATTCAAAGATTTAGGCTTTTACGTTTTATGTGTTAAATTCTAAATTCTTTCCTGTTCCCTCCTAATTGTTTCTTTTATAATATGCACTTGCCACTTCGTTAGTATTTAATATTTATCAATTTTTGTCTTACTAATTTGACTTTTGGAATCTTAGTATGATAGTTATGTTTTGATGTACATTTCCTGCAGTCAATAATAAGAAGCAATGCTACTGGAATTGCAACTGCAGATGTTACAAGTATTGCTCCCGACTCCGTTAAAAACCTGGTGCTGTAGAATTGGTTTTCGACATCAGAAGGGAATGTCACAAAGCTCGAAGAGGTAAGTGTACTACCACCAGACTTTTGAGTAGAGTATGATGAAGAGAGGATGGTTTTTATCTTTTACTTTAGACACAGTCATAAAACATCTGTTTGCTCTCTTCAATCTTCCTTTTAGTTTTATGTATGGAACGTGTGAGATTGCATTAATTAGATCCATAATAATGCATTAGCTAGGTGCCTATGTATTTTGATCCTTTAAGTTGTTGATGCAAATTTTGATCTAGTTCGAGTAGGATTGCATTCTTTCTTCTCCATGTCAGCCTAATGCTGATCATGGACTAATTACCATGTGCTTAGCTGATCTTACATGTTTGAGGATGGTTCTCTTGATTTAATCATACATTTAGACTAAAAATGTCTTAATTAATGCAGTCTCAAGAACGGGCTAGAAAACTTTGATCAGATCTTGCTGTCGAGGAACATCGTGGTCAGGAACTGAGTAGAATACTGAAGGAGACACTTCCAGAACCAAAAGTATCTACTATTCAGAGATCTTACTTAGGAAGTAGAGTAAGCAACTTATTCTGTTGGCCAAAATCATTAAAATATTAAATTATGAAATCAGCTTTACAACTCACAGGGAGTGTACTTTGCCACTGTATAAACACGGTGTTTGTAGCGACAATTTCTGTAAGTCCAACATAGACAATTGACTTGAAAATGTATTAAGTCTCTCTATCTCTCCCTCCAAAATTCAAATATTGTCTTTTTCTTGTCCAATTCTAGTGACACTGCCCTTTATGTGGTTAACAGTCAACAGACCAGCAGTGAAAAGAAAAGGATGTCAAAATGTTTGACAGAAGAAGCGATGTCATACTTTGATGAATGTGTATCCATATCAACGTTTGAAAGTTTTGATATCTCGGCAGCAGAAGATGCATCTGTGAACTCCTATCGAGATGCAATGCTGATAGGTTCCAGTTCATCTTAACCTGAAGCAACTCCTTAACTGTAAAATCAATTGTCTCAATCATAATAAGTTTAAATTTTAATTAGACTTGTGTTCCTATAATCCTTTACCGTAAAATCTACAAAAGTAAATTATGGGCATGTTTGGCCACAACTTATAAGTAACTTATTGACTTATAAGCCCGTAAGTACTTATCGAGGACTGTTTGTGTACCTAACTTATAAGTCGGATTTTCAACTTATAAGCTGATAAGTTGAATGTTAGTAATGACGTACTTTTTCTCAACTTATTTTGATTTTTTGCGTTTTTATTAACTTTAATTTTTAAAAATATATTTTTAAATGTTAATCTAATCTAAAATTCATGAAATAATATGATTATATTTAAAAATTATTTATTTTGATTTATTAAATTAAAAAAATTCTGACTTATAAGTAAAATTATCCAAACACTTATATAACTTATAAGTATTTATTTACTTATCACTTATAAGTTACTTATTCATTTTAAGTCATAAGTTACTTATTTTAAGATTTTCCCAAACGGTATTGTATAACCATATCCATATTCAGTGAAGCTTTTAGAATGCTCTGTAATCAGTAATCACTAGGTCCAACAAATATGATAACGGTAGACATTGGACTATAGGAGTAGATAAGTTGATGGATGTGCTTATGTGAGTAGAACTGATATACAGGGGCTATACGAAGAGCAACTCAAACCCTACACTATAACACTATAATAGTGTAAGTTTTGGTGTAAAATCAACTCCAACCCAACACCATAATAGTGTAAAAGTTACACCAAATGAATAGTGTGACACCAAATTTGGTGTAATTTTTACACCAATTTGGCGTAATTCATAATTCCTATTATACCCCTGTCCTTGTTAACAAAAACAAATTTATGCCCACAATCCTTTTTATATCCTATTACATCCAAACAAGGTATTTGCTTTGAAAAAGTAAGTATATCATATCTCTACTTGGACATTTAGTGTAAAGTGTAGTGTAACTGTGTTGGAGTTGGTTGTGTGAATAGTGTAATTTTGACACTAAAATAGTGTAAAAGTTACACCAGTTTAGTGTTATGGGTTGGAGATGGTCTAATGATATAATGTTTTCTGATGTGTTTTGATTCAATTGCAAGGAAGTGACCTTCTTTAAGCTATGAATGAGGTTTCTGGAATTCGTGACGAGAGTAAGGCAGAGTAGCTTTAGTTTTTTCACCTTTAATCCATCCAAACTGCATTAGTAGCCCTCAACTATTGTGTTCCCTTTATGCTCATCTGTAACATGGTTCCAGCAACACTGCTTCTTGTTTGTTGTGATCATGCTGCCATACGGCATTATATGCATATATTAGAGGCATCATGTTGCAAATCATATTGCGTTATATTTCAAACATCTTGCCATTATCTTCTCAGTGGTAGATTAGCTATTTTCCTTGCAAGAGTTTTGGATCTAAAGTAGTGGTTTATTAAAATTCCACTCACTGTTTTACTACGAATTATGCTTCTCTATGTACCAAGTGAGAAGTCTTATTGATTAATTTTAACCCCTTGACCATGTAAATTTGTTATCCTGCATTTCTCTTTACGTCCTGTCCTCTAGTTTTCCTTTTCATTTAGTACAAAACATGTGCATGCTGTAGCCCAAAAGCACAGAAAACTATATTCTCTTTTGTTGTCTTTGTGCTTAATAGGAATAATGTCGTCTTTGTGCTTAACAGGAACTGGTTGAGCATGGTCAGTCAATGCATAATGCCAAGGATTATTTTTAAAAGCTACTGTCAGCCCTTTGGTATCTGTAGACAGCGGAGATAAGAATGCATATTCTGGTAGGAAATCCCAGTTTTCGTCAGCTCGAGAACCAACAGTAACCACTGGTCTTGAACAAGAGATCAAGAGTTACATAAAAATTCTGCGGTAGACCTTGACAATGATGACACCAGTTCAAAGATGACAAGTTCAATTCGTTCGACATAGAGGATTATGATTTACTAGGGCATGCAGAAGGCTTGTTGTTTGACAGATATCAAATAATAACAGAATTGAATCGGGGAGTTTGCATCTCTGTACTGCTGGTATTGGTTTCTCATTTTCACCATTTGCTTCTGTTTTGTGAACTCTGTCTGATTTTGTTTTTCAAATTGCAATTTTCGAAATGTATCTACAAAGCGGTATACCTGATTTAAATTAGTCAGCGGTGACGATGAAATAATCAAGGCAAATAAAGAATTATTGTCAAAGGGGCTTATCATTATCTCATTAATACATTTAGCATCTTGTTTACTCTTTAAGGTAAATAATAAATAATAATTTATAACATCCTGATTTCTAATGAAGTTATAATTCGTAATTTTGCAGGTAATAATTTATTTTTATTAGACTAAAAATAGTTTTAATTTTTAGACTAGTTCCAAGATAACTTCAAATAAAGTCTTTTTTTACATTATTAACATGTCGCAGCATACTGAAATTAAGCAGCTAAATGCGTGTTTAACGAAGATAATAGAATAATGTTTAACATGAAATATGAATAATCATATTTATATTAATATAAGGAAGTAGTAGGGGTTAATTATATAATTTTGATATATAATTTTGATAAATTAATATTATAAAATTCTTATAAAAAATCTTTTTTAAAGTTCGGTTCAATAAAAATAATTTTACTAAATTATAATATTGGGATTAATTCAAACTACGTAATTGAAAGAAATCATTTTGTCATTCATTTTCTTTTTCTTGAGAACTCCTTTTATGTTATTTTCCCTCTCTTTATTGTAACTCCTCAACCTTTAACTTTGACTTTTAGTTGTTTGGAATGGCCGAACCAAGTTACTTTCTTTCATTTTTTGAAGCTGGTAAGTTTTTCTTCGTACCCTTTTGTTTTAATGCTATTAGGTTTCATATTTTTATGTTCATATTCTGCTTTTTGTGTGATCTATTCATGAGTATTTATGTATGCATGTAGCTAATTTAAGTGTTTTCACTTTTAAGGTGAATCTTTATTCATATAGTTGATGAGACTACATAATCATATTTCTATATCTTTTCAAAATGGATCTGTTTGCAAGTTTAGTTCGGATAGGGTTCTTGAAATTATATATTGCTTTTTACTTGATCACCGTGGGATTATTGGCTTAACCTTTGTTGATTAAATAAAAATGGTAAAAAATATAAAATAATGTTGTATTGAGTAGTGACTCCCTTGTTTTAAAACACATGATAATTATATTCATATTTTACACTACACTTGCTCATAATGGTTCTTTCGATACGATAATGTTTAGGTAATATTCTTTCTACCCGGCATTTAGATTATTAAATATGCATAACCATGACCACTCCAAACTTTTATGGAAATAGCTCTTAATCATAGACTTTTAAGTTGCATCAAGGTTTTAGCGGGGACTTTACATATTTCAAAGGTAAATATTTTTTCTTCATCGCAGTTAGAACTCTGACGTGAGGAATGGACAACGTGTTACACCAGTATATTATACATACATACAATATCTTTTTGTGAGATGGTAAACTAATATTTATTAAATAAGAACTACTTCATAATAATTGTTTTGTAAATATAGCACGGAGTAGTTAATATCGACAAGGGTTTGCAAAATTTCAACATAATTTTTAGAAGCTCTTTCTTTAGTACATTGTATGTTTTTGTTTAAACTTTGAGCAGTTTGGTATGGCGTTATACCAAAATGACAGTGGTTGGTTATAAAAGGTAGCTCAACATACTCAAATTATATTTATCAGCCCTACTAGTTGTGTGCAGCCCTAGACCAAACTGGCACCTTATTGGAGTAATTTTGTAAAACTTCGCTGCTGTGAAGTTTTTGAAATAATTTGTTGCACAAACTGTTCTAATAATCCCTATTCATGTCATTAATCATCCCTTAAGCTATAGAAATACATTAAAATCCCAGGGTTTAGTTCAGTACTCATAAATGGAGTACTAATTCGAGTATTAACAAAGGGGGTTGGTGCAGAGGTCGAGCTATTGGTTTCTCTAAGAGAGGTCAAGGGTTCGACTCCCGGCATGTATAGAATATATAGTGCACCGTAGAACTTTGAACATAGAACATATTGTACACCTTAGAACTTTTGTTGGTAAAACCATGTAAGAAATGTATAGATATCCAATTATGTGGTATTTAAAATGTGCAAGTTTGAAATTACTAAATCTACATATGATTATAGCATATAAACTTTTTTTTTTGCTTGGACGATAGATAAATTACCTTTAAAGTTCCATATATGATAGGCTTTACTTGCATTCCTTGATTAGTTTTAGCTATATCGTATCATTTGACGGTTTTTTCTGAACCATTTGCCTTCGATTTTTTTTCATTTCCTTAAAAACTTTTTCTTAGAAAAATACCTATGTTATGTAGTTGCCATGGTATTTAAGATGTATATCTCATCTTATTTTACTATTTCGAAATAACAAATATCCATATGGAGTTGCCCTTCTATTTTTATTTTTGCTATAGGCGATGGCATGTTGTTTCTTTGTTCATTATGACATGCTTATCTAATCAACTTGTTGGTTGATACTTTTGCTTATTGGCCTGATTTATTAAATTTTATTAATTTATTTAGATAAGTAGTTGGTGGTTTATCTCTCTCTTTCTCTGCGCCTGAGCGTGCATTTAACTCTTGTTTTACTCATTTTTGTACTTATATTATATGAGGCATTGATTGTCTCCATATAGATAAGTTACTGAGATGGGATATTTTTAGCACTATCAAATATAGATATAGCAATTAATTGGGGTATTTCATCTCAATAACGTAACGACATATTAATGGTTCTTGTCGTAAAGCACTAACATATGCTCATCTTGTTTGTTTTTGGTGATTTTTTAATGCGACAGTTGTATGCTCATGTTGAACTTATATTTTTTTTTGCAATTTAATGACTTTGACGTATGGTGATCTGTAACCGATACACACAATTTTCATGCAATTTTGACGCTACAATAAATGAACAAATAAGAGTCATTGGATAATAATACAAATAATAGAAGAGTTAGCATTACCGACTTCAATGTACCGCTATCTATGTTAGGTAAATAGCTCTTACTTGATCCCGAGACCCCTCCCCTAATCTGAACTCTAATATTATATGAAGTAACCAGCTTACTCAAATGTCTACAAGGATGTTATATTGTATTTTTTATATTAGTATTTAACTTAAGATCCTTGAAGAGATTATAGGAGAACTGGTTACTTAACATTGTATCAGGACACGGTATAGGGAGGGGTCTTGGGATTGAGTCCTCCCACCCCAGTTGACACCTTAAGGTTTTGGGAGAGTTGGTTACATAACATAAATACCGGCCCCTCATACAAGTAAGATGGGACACATTAAGATTTTGGGGGAGTTGGTTACTTAGCATAGATATTGGTACATTGAAGTCGTTATGCTAACTTTTATTCGTATTATTATCCAATGACTCTTATCTGTTAATTAATTGTAGCGTGGAAATTGCATGAAAATTGTGTTTACGGTTGGAGATCACCATCCGTCAAAGTCATTAATTTCCAAAAAAGAAAAACGTTCAGCATTTAGCTTAAAGGTCGATAATATTAAGGACGACCCATTGGAGGCAGTACATTCACATCAAAATATTGAGCTGATTCTTTGCTCCGCTGCTTTGGGTAATTTTTCGGTGATGAATTTCTCTGGTAACCTTGATTGCCTCCCGGATCCTGTGAGGAACGGAGGGGTGGTACCAGAATCTGAAAATGAAGCAACCAGAGATGATGATTGTAGCGATGAGGAATTGGATGTTGAGGAACTAGAGAGGAGGATGCGGAGAGATAAAATGCTCCTGCGACGGCTTAAAGAGCAGAGAGGCAAGGCGAGGTTTGATATTGCTAAGCAGAATCATTCCCCGGAGCAAGCACGAAGAAAGCAAATGTCTCGGGCACAAGATAGTATCCTAAAATATATGTTTAAAATGATGGAGGTATGTAGAGCCCAGGGTTTTGTGTATGGTATCATTCCTGAGAATGGAAAACCGGTCATTGGAGCCTCTGACAATCTTCGTGCATGGTGGAAGGATAAAGTTAGATTTGATAGGAATGGACCTGCTGCAATTGCGAAATACCAAGCCGAAAATTCCATTCCGGGAAAGTATAAAGACTGCAACTCTTCCTCCCCTCCCCGCTCTTTGATAGAGCTCCAGGATACTACTCTGGGCTCACTTTTGTCTGCTCTGATGCAGCACTGTGACCCGCCACAGAGGCATTTTCCATTGGAGAAGGGAATTGCCCCGCCATGGTGGCCTACTGGAAACGAGGAATGGTGGCCTCAGTTATGCATCACTAAAGACCATGGAATTCCTCCATATAAGAAGCCTCATGATCTGAAGAAAGCTTGGAAGGTTGGTGTCTTAACTGCTGTGATCAAACACATGTCTCCCAACATTGGCAAGATCCACAAGCTTGTGCGGCAGTCCAAGTGCTTACAGGACAAGCTGACAGCAAAGGAGAGTGCTGCTTGGCTGTCAGTTATTAAGCAGGAGGCTTCTTTGTCTCCAAAGATGTACCCTGATTTGAGCCCCACAAATTTCATGGTTGGTTGCAGTAGTTCATATCCCACCTGTGAGACTAGTGATTATGATGTTGATGGAGTGGAAGATATCCAGAAGATTGATGTTGAGGAGTGCAAGCCCCACGATGTGAACCTCTTCAACTTCGGAACTGCTCTCCCAGGAAGCAGGCTGATAGTGCCACCTTTTGCTCCATTTAAGGGAGAGCTTGTCGACCGGGTCATCGAGTTTACATCAAAAAGAAAGCCACCATCTGATGCGCCGCTCATGGCCATGGACCAGAAAGTGTATACATGCGGTTATCCGCAGTGCCTGTATAGTGACTCTCAGCTGGGGTTCCATTATAGAAAGTCAAGGAACAATCACCATGTCAGTTGCCCACACCGAATTGATTCTTCTGCTCAATTGCAGATAACTGATGAACTGGTGAAAAAGCCAGCTCCTCCTAATGATTTTGCGGTCAACCTTCTGAACAACAGGGAGAAGATGATTTCTGAACTCATGCCTTCCTATGATGACCATATTCATCAGAGTCAGAACCTCAGCAATAATAATCTTAACATTTTAGGAGATCATAATATACAGCAGCAAACGTTTCAACTGGATGATAACCTTTTTGAACAGGGTGCAGTGATGGGAGGTAACATTTCTGAAGAAATAAGCATTCCCCAGGATCAACCTATGTTCCCATCAACAGATTCCCAGTTTGGTCAGTGTAAAGAATATGATCCAATCATTGATGCCATTCTTAGTGAAAACCCCTTGGACTTCGAGCTTGGTTCGCCATTCAATTTAACGACAGCTGACTACACTGTGGATTCAATTCCAAAGCATGTGGATTCAATTCCAAAGCAGGACGGGTCTTTTTGGGAAGGCTGGGGTAGTTCATCCGACTTTGGACTCGGATAAACTTCGGAAGGCAGTTTCGTGTTGTGACGTTATGGTAGGGAAAGTCTCTTGCAATTTCGTTTGTTCTTATTTACTACCTTATGAACTTGGTCTCCTCCTGCAGGTTTAATTTGAATTAGGGTCTGTTTAGGTGTCGTAAATCTGGGTAGGAAACAACCCCGGATTCCTTTATGTGTCTTTGTCAAATGTTGTATGTTTCAAGGTTTATCGGCAATTGGGTGCCTGACATTGCTGTTAAAAGCATGGATTCTGCCAATTGCATTCCCTTTCCTATAATGCATCTCTTATAGTTGCAATGCTTGTGCTATAACAAAGTACCTATATAACCAAGGAGATCTTTTGGTGATTTTCAAATCCTAGAGTTCTATTCTAGACTTTGAGTAGTCTGCAAGAATAATCAAAATTTTTGCTTCAGCTCGTCTGTTATTGTTTGTGAATGTTAACAATTCCGGTATGTAAATCAAATAATAAGTAGTATAACATTATTGTTTTGCTAGACAAAATTATTGGTTTGCTAAATATATGAAATGTAGAGAAAGGGAAGAAGAAACATGGCATAGAAGTGTTGAGGGCATTAAGAGTGGATACTATATTTTAGCAAAATATTCTCAATAGTACCTATAATTTCTTTTTTTTTTCCAATTACGTCAGTTCTTTTTCACTTAGTACTGTAATCGGAAATATTCGGTTGAGGTACCGATTTGCGATTTATTGGAAATTGGTCAAATCGGACAAACATTTTTGACCTATTTTTTAAGCGATTTATCGGCGATTTTTGAAAAATCGGCCGATTTCCATAACAGGGCTTAGCAGTAGTGTTTTCCAAATGCAACAGCAACCTTCAACTAATCTGTTTAAGAAAAAGTTGATGGGAACTAAAAATACATATCACAGTTCTCTGTTTTTACTCAGTACTGCATCATCTGACAAATCTCATAATATAATTATCTAGGTAGATAAAAACTTGTTTTTTTAATGTCCAGAATCTTACAGACTTACAAACCTACTGCAAATGTACATTACATAACACATACTGAATTAGTCCAAACCTACTGCTACAACATATGAACTAACCAAAGATCAAAACCCTCAACATGAAATTTTCTGTTATCTGCAAATTCTTCATTGGGGGACCTTTGATGCAACGATAGACTTTAGAAAACTGACTATTTATCCGGATCCTATCTAAACGCTTCTCGCTGCATGGTAGGTAGCTCCAGTTCAGGCCCAAGGTTTTCGTTAAGGGGAGAAAAGTACTGATCCACCATGTCTTTTGAAACTTGTTCTAAGCTTGGAGGATCCCACTGCATAATTTCGAATATATATTAGCATTTAGCATCATTAACAGAAGACTTTCTCACAGTTGATGATGCCTACATTTAAATTGTAGGGCTTCCACTGTGGTCGAATAGAGTTCAAGCTCGTAAGAATTACTAGTGTTTTTAAATAACATATTACCTTCGGCGCAAAATCTTTATCCACCATTCGTGCCCGAACTCCCTGAAGAGAAAAATCATGATCCACAGAGGTGAATCTTTGAACAAAGAGAAAATACATTAATTCACCCAACAAAATGCTAATATCAGATATTCTACCTCACAGAAATCATTCGTAATCTGCTTGGAGATTCCTTGTAAAGACATACGATATTCACGAATAAGGCACTGATCAAGAGTCTGAAATCTTCCTTCTCGTATCTGAGCCATTTATAACGGGGAGTTAACCTATGAAAATATTGATAATTTCTTCAAAAGAAAAAAGTAAAATATACTGAGAAAAATACCGATCGCAGGGCGACTTTTAAGCTCAGTGGTGATGCATCATGAAGTCTCTTTAAGGTTGAAATGCACCATGGATCTCTTGTGCTTGCTGCCTCAACTTCCTAAAATATATACGCACACACACAAAAGCTAAAAATTTAAGATCTTTGATAGCTAATAACAAAAAATATTGCTACAAAGGTAGATCAACAGAAAGTATCCACGTTCATAGAGCCAGTTGCAGAGGTACAACAGTTTTAAGAACCAACATTTGATCCTAGCTAATGGAATTTTCAAAATTGAAAACAACAGGAGACTTCGTTACAACTCAATATGTTAAAATCTACCAACAGGTTCAAGCTCCTTGTTTCATTATTTATGATGAACTGAAATTTAACATGCACTATACCCTTTCTATTGATGAGAAATATGTATAAACAATATTTATGGGTACATCTTAAACTAAAGCTCAATCCCTTCGTTTCCCAAGTAGAAAGAAATAGAAATAGTGCCACTTTGACTACAATGTGTGCAGCCCAATCTTGCCAGAATTGAGAAGTTCTATGAACATATTCAACATTACAATCATGTGAATTATTAATCCACCTCCTAACTGCAAATTTTATATAACCGCACTAACACTATTAAGTATTAACTATTAAGGCATGTAAGCTCCATTGTTGAAATACTTTGCCTAAACCATGATCAAAAGCATAATTCATTTATAAATGGTAAGTTACAAAACTACTATATACGCTACACATATGTACTCGGTTTGCTCTTAAAGTAAGTAATGGTGAATAATTAATGCTGCCGGGATCTAAGGCCAGAAATCATGGTTTGTAACCTAGAATGATATTACATTAATTTAGAACTCCAACCAAACTACACTTTCTCGGTTTAACTTGTTTAAAACTTGAATTGTAAAGATTAAAGAAGACTTGTTTATGCTTACCAGAGAATCAATGATTTCCTCAACTGTTTCATGGCCAAAACACCTATCAATTGTTTCTGTCCTGAACAAACCAGTAACATGCAATATTATGTCAGCACGTAGCCAGTAATCCATGCTATCTCGGAAATCTTTAAAATTGTAAATAGCAACATATCAGTGTGATGTTTCATACTACAAAGATGTCCCACGAACTGACAATAATATATTAATAATCTTTTTTATTGAATCCATAACTTAAAAATAGAGTGCACTAAATTGCAACAATAAGAAACAAAAACGCAGTCACACGCACACACACACGCACAAACAATATACTTTTGTTACAAAAAAGGTAAACACATATGGTATACCTTTGAATTATACTCATATTATCAGGACAGACGAAATCACTATACTTTTCCAGAGAAGCCTCAACAACAGACGGGTCATCGGTAACTAAGTTTCTTATTTGTTCTTCAATCAGAGGAAGCTTCTGTTTGAACACAGACAGAGTTCGTCCAAGATCACTAAAAAGAAGTGGAGAAGAATTAAAAATAGGATCTAATTGAAACTTACCGCATGGAGGGAATAGTGTGTAGCAAGCCCACAGGCACTCATTTCTGCTCCGTTCAACTTGTCCCCTGTTAAAGCTAAGTACTCCCCTGAGAGTGAAAAATAGAAACAATCATCCCTAATTAAACACTGGTAGCAAGATCTTAACTAGTAACTAAATTAATATTTGTGTTCAGATTATGCACTTCACACAGTATGTAGCCATTCCATAAAATAACAGTCTGATTAAAAGATTAAAAATTTGAGCCAATTGAAATTGGGATAGCCTCAAGCACCAGAAAAACGACTTATAACTAACATACAACAAATCTAATGACAACGGGAAATGAGATCATAATAGGTCAATTGCCTAATGGATAATGAACTGCAAGTATATAAGAGACCACCAAGAATCGTTTTAGTATGCTAGATTGTAATGGTATTGTACATTAATATCACAATTAAGATTCCTTAAAGTCCCACATGGTTATTGGAATACCTATTACTGAATGCACCCTATACACTCAAAAAGCTTCCAGGGTAGGTTCTACTTGCAACAAGAGTGTACCCCACAAAACTAATGCTTCCGAATATGTTAGAGAAACGTTAAATATACGATTCCAAAAGGGTAGGCATATGGAACTCGATCACAACAATAAATTGGATTCCATGATTCAAGAGAATTTGTTGCGAGAAATTAAAAGTAGACAATGTTTCAGTAAAAGAGTAGCTTGAACAGAAATGCAAATCCAAGCAATGTGTCCCATAGAATAAACTATTGTCGAAAACTGAAATTTCTGGATTCCAAATTATCATGTTTGTGTAAATCTTAATTACAGCATACGGCAAGAACATACCTAAACAACCAGAAAGATGTGACAGATGAAAGGATGCACCAGCATCAGGATGAAAACCAATTAACGTTTCCGGTGTAGCAAACACCTGCCAAATTAAAATATACATAATGTCTTCAAAATCACACAGGTCTCTTAATTTTACATAAGATTCATGATTTCAGTTTTTTTATGAAAGTGCTTCAGATGATTATTACTAAAACGTGTTTAAGATGATTATTATTTGTTCAAAAGGTAACATAAATGAAGAATGGATTTTTATTTGTTGTAACAGATAGTTCTTTCCGAAAGTAAAAGGATTGGAATTGATGACTTTAACGTTATTTTTAATGCTTCTGTGGTAACCTATTTTAAATACTAAAAGCTGTAAACTAAAATAGATAACAAGGGTCAATATGAATAACTAATTCTGTGTGTTCATACAGTTTTATCAGTTGCCACCCGAAATGTCCCTGGAATCGAAACACCAGCTCCCCCACCCATGGTAATCCCATTCAAAAGAGCAACCTGCATTAATTAGAGAAATGTCCTGAGTGCAATCTTCCTTATTATCTCATCATTATACAAAAGGATTACCAGATCAAATAAGCAACTGAGAGCTACTAGCACAATAAATCCAGCAGTAAAAACTATAACTTTGTACTTGTTAAAACAAAATGACAACTCACATGGGGCTTCAAATATGTACCGAGAAGGTATATGAAACTGTATAATGTCCAAAAGAAATCTTTGCAGGCCTCACGATCACCTGTAAAAGTTGGACCCAAGTTCAAAGGGTTTAATTATTCATAAGAACATATTAAAAGCAACTGTATAGAAACAGAATACTGATGAAACTGTAAAGCAACGAAATATTTTTTGTATTCGGTACAGAAACTTGACCTAGGAACATCACATACATCCAAACCAAGAAAACATTCTTGGTCCTAAAACAAAGAGATGGAATAGTGGAGAAGCAGCAGGAAGGCAATAAAGGTGGTATAGCAGCACCATTGCATTTAAGTGTATACATAATACGTATATATCCTAATCATTAAGCAATGTAGTTTCTGCAAGTACCTGACCTTGTCACAAGTTACTTAATGTAAAGTCTAGAATGTTAATAACAAGAAGACATTTCAAATAAGTTGATAATCATTTCCTATAAGTTGATGCTCGTTTCCGAGCTTAGTTGCATCTAGATGTATCTGTGCTGGGAACTTCATAAAATATCAGATATAAAGGAACATGTTTTATATTGCTCCCCTGCTAACATTTGAAACTAGGGAAAAAAATGAAAGTATGTTAGGAGGTGCATACATGTAATAATGGTACCAAAATTTCATTACACTTAAAAAGGTTTTCGTTCAAAGGTCCTCGACACAATTTAGCAAGTTTTCTGTGCATTATTGGGAAAAAGTGTGTCCATATGCTTTCTTAGATATTCACATGAGATACTCATCAATGTATTACAATCTGTATATGTCAGAGGCATTTACTTATTACAATAGTATAGATAAAGGAAACTCAAGAAAACAACTCCCAAAAATACTAAAACACATTTCAAGCTGGAGCTTTGGCCAATGTGTTGAGCTAAAAAAATCATACCTTTATTTATAAGCTGCCATAGACCAACAATATCACCGCCAGCACTAAAAGCCCTGCCGCTGCCCTTTAAAAAGATTGATAATAATCCAAGAGTTGTTAAACTATAATGACATGGAGAATAAACAACACAACCATTGTGAGATTACCTTTAAGGCCACCAAACCAACATCTGGGTCATTTTCCCAACCTTCATACAGCTTTTGTAACCTATTCCCCTAAATCGCCAATTAATTAGCAACAACGCAAAATTTCTGATCATATGCATTCACATATCTAAAGATGTAAATGTAGCACCGGGTAGATTTACCACACGAGTTTAGCTAGCATATGTCTACAGATTCATCTAATAAATCAAACACCACAGTTGTTATAATAAAATATTTAATAAAAGGTGATCCACACTGCCATAATATCAATATGTGTACTGATATTACAATATAACATCCCCTCTATTTGTGGACCAAAAATGCTAAAAAAATAAAGAGTGTTAGTGTATTTTAATCACTAATGAAGTGCTAAATCTTGTTAAAAATAACAACACAAATATATCCATATAATTTACATAGACACACACATTTACTCACCACCACTATCATACAAATGATCGAATATAAACTAGGCTACATTAAATTGAGATAATTGCCCAATGATAGTAACATAAAAATAAAATAGGCCCAGTTGAGGGAGGGGGAGAGACAGAGGCAGAGAGATGGGAGAGAGAGGTGGGAGAGAGAGAGAGGTAGAGAGAATGAGAGAGAGAGGTAGGTAGGGGGAGAGAGAGAGAGAGAGAGAGAGAGAGAGAGAGAGAGAGAGAGAGAGAGAGAGAGAGACCATTGAAGTATTAAGGGCATTAAGAGTGGAGGGTCTATTCAAAACAGCAGTTCTTGAATTCCCACTTCCTTGAACAATCACCTGTAAATTCAATCATCATTTTCAACTACAAATATACAATAAGCAATCAAAATAATAAAAACCCATCAAAACTATTATCGAAACAAGACATAAAAGATGGAAAATCACATAGTTAAGAGCAGGATCATCAAGAACAGCAGCAGCTTTGGTCTGCGAGTTGAGACTTCTAGTAAAGCTTTGAATCATGCCTAAACTTCCCCTGCTCATGCGACAACGCCGCCGCAGAAATGCTGAAACTGAAGATGCCATGTTTATCAATCAATCATATGTATTTGTAAGTGTTTGTTCCTGATACACAAGTACGATGATGATGCTCTGAACTAAATATTACACCCACTTGGCCCTGAACTGGTGCTTTTATACCATAAGTTATGTCACATGTGTGCCTTTTTTTTGGATGATACTTTTTGAAATTAAAATATTTGAAAATCAAAATTATTCAAAATTTATCGAAATTGTATGCTGTAAATCTTAAATAGGATAACTATATTTAATATCTTAATTTAATTTTTAAAATAATTTATAGCGATAAATTGAATTTTTAAAATTAAATGAGAAGAATATTTTAGGATAAATTGGTAAGATTGGCGATTTTTTTTGCAATACTCAAATTAGCTAATGAGTAAATAAACCGCTCGCACCGCTGCGTGATTTAAATTTTTTGTGGTGAGATCGTGATTTGTATTTTTGTCAAACCGCGTGGTGCGGTGCAGTTTGATTTGTAGTTTGGGACTAAGCTCCCGTGATTCAAACCGCACCACATATTATTATAATATATATATATAATATTCTTGCACCCACGGTTTGGTTTGCGTTTATAGTCCAAACCGCACCACATGAACACCCCTAATTCAGAATAAAATTACCCCAAAGGATGTGACTTGCACAAAATAATTTTTTTTTTTACGAATTTATTGATACTGTTAAACTCTAAAATTTATATTTATATAATGTTAAAGTGTACTGTTTAATTTACTAATGATAAGTAAATTTACCCATGACCCATTTTTTATACATTTTTCTAGATTAATGGACTATTCAATCATGTTCAAATTTGACCCATTCTAATGATAAATTGGTTATTTTTTGAATTTTAAATTACTTATGTACGAAAATCGTCAGATTTCTTAATTTGTGCCTTCGGTTAAATTAGATAGATACAACCTCTAATATCCTATATTTTTATGATAATATTAATAATATAATAATAGAAAAAGGGATTGAAATTTGACTAGAGTTAGAATTTTAAAAATTGAATTAGATTAATGGATTTAAAATTTGGATAAGATTTTAATAAGAACAACTTATTGGCTAAGAAATGGGGTTTTTTAAAATTATAAATATATCATATTCGTCTTACTCGTTTTTATTATAAAAATTCGTAGGGTTTTTATACACAAAAATTAGCAGTTTTGTAAAATTCGTAGAAAAATCATTGTAAGTCAACATTCGTTGATTTTGAACTTTTCGGAAAGGTCTTTTCGTTCTTTAAAACTTTCGTGCTTAGTGTTTTTTTAAGAAAACGTCATTTAGAGGGTCAAAAAGGCTAAATAACGATCTGAACAAAACTGGAATCATGGAAATGTGTTAGATATTGAATACTATGAAATGTAACACGGGGGTGAATATGTTTCTTGGATTTTTCTTTGTTTTAAGTTTTATGGATTATTATTTGAACAAAGCAGTTAAGAAATGTAGATACTAGATATTGTGTTTAACAGAATTCAATATATCAAAAATTCACTTAATAATATTTTAAATATCAAAATTTAAAACTCACTTAATAATTATTCAAAAGTTTATCGAAATTGTATGCTGTAAATTTTAAATAGGTTAATTATATTTAATATCTTAATTTAATTTTGAAAATATTTATAGCAATAAATTGAATTTTTAAAATTAAATGAGAAGAATATTTTAGGATAAGTTGGTAAGATTGACGATTTTTTTTGCAATACTCAAATTAGCTAATAAGTAAATAAAAATAATTACATTTTGGGGAAGTATAATTCAGAATAAAATTACCTCAAAGGATGTGACTTGCACAAAATAATTTTTTATTTATGAATTTATTAATAATGTTAAACTCTAAAATTATATTTATATAATGTTAAAGTGTACTATTAAATTTACTAATGATAAATAAATTTACCCATGACCCATTTTTTATACATTTTTCTAGAATAATGGACTATTCAATCATGTTCAAATTTGACCCATTCTAATGATAAATTGGTTATTTTTTGAATTTTAAATTACTTATGTACGAAAATCGTCAGATTTCTTAATTTGTGCCTTCAGTTAAATTAGATAGATACAAGCTCTAATATCCCGTAATTTTTATGATAATATTAATAATAGAATAATAGAAAAAGGGATTCAAATTTGACGAGTTAGAATTTTAAAAATTGAATTAGATTAATGAATTTAAAATTCGGATTAGATTTTAATAAGAACAACTTATTGGTTAAGAAACATGGTTTTTTAAAGTTATAAATACATCATATTCGTCTTTCTCGTTTTTATTATAAAAATTCGTAGGATTTTTATACACAAAAATTATCAGTCTTGTAAAATTCGTAAAAAATTCATCGTAAGTCAACATTCGTTGATCTTGTACTTTTCGGAAAGGTTTTTTCGTTCTTTACAGCTTTCGTGCTTAGTGTTTTTTAAGAAAACGTAATTTAGAGGGTCAAAAAGGGTAAATAAGGATCTGAACAAAACTGGAATCATGGAAATGTGTTAGATATTGAATACAATGAAATGTAACACGGGGTATGTAACACGGGGGTGAATATGTTTCTTGGATTTTTCTGGGTTTTAAGTTTTATGAATTATGGTTTGAACAAAGCAGTTAAGAAATGTAGATATTGTGTCTAACATAATTCATACAAACTAAATATATCAAAAATTCAATTAATAATATTTTAAATATCAAAATTTAAAACTCACTTAATAATTATTCAAAATTTTATCGAAATTGTATGCTGTAAATTTTAAATAGGTTAATTATATTTAATATCTTAATTTAATTTTGAAAATAGTTATAGCGATAAATTGGATTTTTAAAATTAAATGAGAAAAATATTTTAGGATAAGTTGGTAAGATTGACGATTTTTTTTGCAATACTAAAATTAGCTAATGAGTAAATAAAAATAATTACATTTTCGGGGAGTATAATTTAGAATAGAATTACCTCAAAGGATGTGACTTACACAAAATAATTTTTTATTTACGAATTTATTAATAATGTTAAACCTCAAAATTTATATTTATATAATGTTAAAGTGTACTATTTAATTTACTAATGATAAGTAAATTTACCCATGACCCATTTTTTATACATTTTTCTAGATTAATGGACTATTCAATCATGTTCAAATTTGACACATTCTAATGATAAATTGGTTATTTTTTGAATTTTAAATTAGTTATGTACGAAAATCGTCAGATTTCTTAATTCGTGCATTCACTTGAATTAGATAGATACAAGCTCTAATATCCTCTAATTTTTATGATAATATTAATAAGAGAATAATAGAAAAAGGTATTCAAATTTGACGAGTTAGAATTTTAAAAATTAAATTAAATTAATGAATTTACAATTTGGATTAGATTTTAATAAGGACAACTTATTGGTTAAGAAGCAGGGTTTTTTTAAGTTATAAATACATTATATTCGTATTTCTCGTTTTTATTATAAAAATTCGTAGGGCTTTTATACACAAAAATTAGCAGTCTTGTAAAATTCGTAGAAAATTCATCGTAAGTCAACATTCGTTGATCTTGTACTTTTCGGAAAGGTCTTTTCGTTCTTTACAGCTTTCGAATTTAGTGTTTTTTAAGAAAACGTAATTTAGAGGGTCAAAAAGGCTAAATAACGATCTGAACAAAACTGGAATCATGGAAATGTGTTAGATATTGAATACTATGACTTGGATTTTTCTTGGTTTTAAGTTTTATAGATTATGGTTTGAACAAAGCAGTTAAGAAATGTAGATATTGTGTTTAACAGAATTCACACAAACTCAATATATCAAAAATTCACTTAATAATATTTTAAATATCAAAATTTAAAACTCACTTAATAATTATTCAAAAATTTATCGAAATTGTATGCTGTAAATTTTAAATAGGTTATTTATATTTAATATCTTAACTTAATTTTGAAAATATTTATAGCGATAAATTGAATTTTTAAAATTAAATGAGAAGAATATTTTAGGATAAGTTGGTAAGATTGACGATTTTTTTTTGCAATACTCAAATTAGCTAATTAGTAAATAATAATAATTACATTTCGGGGAAGTGTTATTGAGAATAAAATTACCTCAAAGGATGTGACTTGCAACAAATAATTTTTATTTATGAACTTATTAATAATGTTAAACTCTAAAATTTATATTTATATAATGTTAAATTGTACTATTTAATTTACTAATGATAAGTAAATTTACCCATGACCCATTTTTTCTAGATTAATGGACTATTCAATCATGTTCAAATTTGACCCATTTTAATGATAAATTGGTTATTTTTTGAATTTTAAATTACTTATGTACGAAAATCGTCAGATTTCTTAATTTGTGCCTTCAGTTAAATTAGATAGATACAAGCTCTAATATCCCGTAATTTTTACGATAATATTAATAATAGAATAATAGAAAAAGGGATTGAAATTTGACGAGTAAGAATTTTAAAAATTGAATTAGATTAATGAACTTAAAATTTGGATTAGATTTTAATAATAACAACTTATTGGTTAAGAAACAGGGTTTTTTAAGTTATAAATACATCATATTCGGCTTTCTCGTTTTTATTATAAAAATTCGTGGGGCTTTTATACACAAAAAATAGCAGTCTTGTAAAATTCGTAAAAAATTCATCGTAAGTCAACATTCGTTGATCCTCTACTTTTCGAAAAGGTCTTTTCGTTCTTTACAGCTTTCGTCCTTAGTGTTTTTTAAGAAAACGTAATTTAGAGGGTCAAAAAGGCTAAATAAGGATCTGAACAAAATTGGAATCGTGGAGATGTGTTAGATATTGAATGTTATGAAATGTAACACGTGGGTGAATGCGTTTCTTGGATTTTTCTTGGTTTTAAATTTTATGGATTATGATTTGAACAAAACAGTTAAAAAATGTAGATATTGTGTTTAACAGAATTCACACAAACACAATATATCAAAAACTCACTTAATAATAATTTAAATATCAAAAATTAAAACTCACCTAATAATTATTAAAAAAATTATCAAAATTGTATACTCTAGATTTTAAATAGGTTAATAATATTTAATATCTTAATTTAATTTTTAATGAAAATATTATTTTTAAAATAATTTATAGCAAAAAATCGAATTTTTAAAATAAATGAGAAGAATATTTTAGGATAAATTGGCAAAGACTGGCGATTTTTTTTACAATACTGAAATTAGGTAATGAGTAAATAAAACATAATTACATTTTGGAAAAGTATAATTCAAAAACAAATTACCCCAAAAGGATGTGACTTGCACCAAATAATTTTTATTTACGAATTTATTAATATTGTTAAATTCTAAAATTTATATTTATATAATCTTAAAATATATTATTTAATTTACTAATGATAAATAAATTTATCCATGACCCATTTTCTATGCATTTTTCTATATTAATGGACTATTTTATCATGTTCAATTTTGACCCATTTTAATCATAAATTGGTTATTTTTTGAATTTCAAATTACCTATGTACGAAAATCATCAGATTCCTTAATTTGTGCCTTTAGTTAAATTAGATACATACAAGCTGTAATATCCTGTAATTTTATAATAATAATAATAATAATAGAATAAATAAAAAAAGGATTAAAATATGATTAGAATTAGAATTAAAAAAAATGAATTAGACTAATGAGTCTAAAATTTGGATCAGATCATAATAAGGACAAATTATATAGGTTAAGAAACAAGATTTTTTAAAGTTATAAATACATCATATTCGTCTTCCTCCTTTTTATTATAAAAATTTGTAGGGCTTTTATATACAAAAATCGGCAGTCTTGTAAAATTCGTAGAAAATGAATCGTAAGTCAACATTCGTTGATCCTGTACTTTTCGAAAAGGTCTTTTCGTTCTTTACTGCTTTCGTGCTTAGTGTTTTTAAAAAAACATAATTTAGAGGGTCAAAAATGCTAAATAAGGATCTGAACAAAATTGGAATCGTGGAGATGTTCGAGATTTAAGATGTTTCTTATTTGATGGATTACTAAGGATTGACTACGTGATCTAATGTGAATTATTTATTTGCATGATTGAGGTAAGTGATTATCTGTTGTTCCGCATATTTTGAAACACAGACTATCTGTTTGATACCTAAGTGAATCTTTATTCCTCCGTATATATTGTGTAACGTGCCTTATTACATGTGATTAAATGTTATCCAATATTTTCTAGTTATTATAAGTATGATATGGATATGTAATTAATAAGATAACAAATTTTTAGAAATCCTCAATCTTAGTCATGTATAATAATAAGAATCCGATCTCTGGATAGTGTGATACATAGAACATAGAACTGGTTTGCGCACGTTCCGGGACACATCGATACCTTGTCAAGTTTCGGTTTCACTTGACGAGGGATATAAACAAGCCCCCATCGAATAAGATAAAAAAACTCGGTCACTTGGGAAGTGTTACATAAGAATAACATACCAGTTATTGGCAAATTGTGCTATAAGGTGTGATTTAGGACTGTGAGATTTAAAAAAAGATTTTGATTTTAGACTTATTGATTGATTAATAATTTTGATTATGTGAATTATAGTGTGTGAGTGCATCTCTGTGATATATCGTGTGCATTTTTATCATATCTGTTATCGAATATATGTGTAATTTTATGTGATCTATGTTATGTGCTACATGTCTAAACTGGGTTTTCGAAAAAGATATGAAAATATTATTTTGAGCCGTTGGACAGTAGTTGATTGTTGGGCTTCGCAGCTCATTTTTTTTAATATTTTCAGGTTCAGTGTTAGATTCAAGTTGGATAACATTGGAGTTCGAGGACTTAAAATTAGGTAGATTGACTTTTTGACTTCCATTTTTAGCTGCACTTTTGTAATAGTCTTTTTTGTAATAGAATTTTTTATTGATAATTGAATTTCTTTAGTTTTGATTTAGATTTAATAGTCCGAAAAGTCGGGTTGTTACACATGTACTATTTTATTATACTAAAATCCTCTCAAATTCAATATCAAGATTCCACTATTACAGTTTTACAGTTTTACATCCAACATCAACATTTATCTATTTCTTCTATTTCTAATTTTTTTCTTCATCTCAGTAAACTCGTTGTTATGTGATTTTATTATTGTGTTATTTGTATTGATTATATGCATGTATAGATATTATTTACTTAAATTTGTGTTGGTTTATACAGAAGATTATGATATGTTGATGAATTTACTTGGTACTGGAATGACAGATATACATGCGAAAGTCAAGTTAGTAAGCGATTTTAAAATGATGTTGAAAGAGAAACTATTTGAAACATGGAATTACGAAGAAGAAGAGAGGTGGGATCATCATCGGATGGATGATGACGAGGGTTAGGATAATCAGTGAATTATTTTGGCATCTACTCACCGTCACACTACTCCCTCCAAACTGTTGATCATTCGTATTGCCTTGATAAGTCATATCAGGCAATCATTTTCGTTCCCTACTTTGAACTTCTGATGTGACCATCTTGAATAGTCTTTCTCCGCATCAGGACTTGTTCAATTCTTTTAGTTGATCCATGAACTTTCATTCCTAAATTATGATCTTCTTGTTCAACTCGGAGCTATTCATTCTTCATTTCAATTATCCAAGAGATTTTTTTTATATATAAATTCTCCCTCAATTCATCGATGAATATTCATAATGAGTATCTTCAATTGATTCTTCTTTCTTACTTACTCTTCTCAGTCGAGATTGTAAATATCTAATAAATTGTTAAAAACATGGATGATCTAATATCTATATATTCATCGGGAATCCTTTTCTTCTAATCAGGATGAAATTGTATATTGAACTTTGAAATCATAGTTGGGTATCAATTTGATATTGGTATTCCAAATTCAATTCTATTTGAGAATCTGATATAGTATGTGAACGAGGACACCTCTGAGTGTACCCTTTTATTGGAAAAAAATATTTGATGAGAGGCTATCGATTGTTCTAATGCCAAGACCACTCGATTCAGACTTATAATTGCTTTTCTCGGCCCCAATTAGAAAACTCTTTATTTTGAAATCGTCATCCAGGTAGCCACAAATTTTTTAGTGGTTACGATATTGAGATTTTCTTTTTCGAACAAACTGAAATATGCTTAGTTGTATATGTTCTCGTGAACGACTAGTTGATGTCCTAACTAGTCGAAATTTTAATTAATATGATGAAAGTCTAGCTAATCGTTCTAGCTAGTTGCTATGGGCCAAACCAATTGTGTTGGCCATTTTCTTTGCCGATTGATAATATTGCTTGATATGGACTAGTTATTATTTTGCTAGTTCCACTTCCAATCAAATTTTTATTATTCCATAGTGCATTATATATGCAAAATTTAATTGTTGATGAAATTTTTAAAGAATGATTTAATTGAGACCTAACTAGGTCGCCCACTCAAACGAGAATTCATATTCGGTTTTATGAAACATTTTGTTAATGAAATATTCTATTTTTTTGTTTATATGAAAAATATCCAATTAAAATCATAAAGTGATTGAAGAACAATATACTTCCTTATTTGTTAATCATTGAGTAAAATTCATTCTTTCAAAATAATATCATTTTGAAACCTCAATAGTTAACCTTTGGTTGAGAATGTTATTTCAAATTTCCTTCATTATTCGAAAATAAAAGTATTCTTTCAATGGGAAAATCTTACAAGTATCATTCGTATGATGTTATTATTCAGCAATCATTACTTTCAATGGATATTCTCTATAATATCACAATATAAAATTTAAAGGACATGGAAGGATAATCCTTGTTGTATTCTTCCTTCCAAGTTATAAATCTTCTGAGTGTTGCGACTCTTTTATTCAGAGCTTATTATTTGTTCAGATGTTATATTTTGAAATCTTGTTAAGATTGTCTAAATTTCATCGATATAGTGAAAATCATTTTTTCAAGGCTAATTGCCTTCCGAACAAAGAGAGGTATAGTTGAGAACCGATTGTTGTAATATGAGACTGAAAGCTCAGTGCTATGATGGTGCAATCGGAGCATCGTGATAAGTAAGTTATTTTAAAAAGGGAATACCATGTTTAGTTATCATAAGGATCTTTAACATGGTTATAGAAGAACAATAATAGAGATGCATCTTGATTAGTGAGGTACGCTTCTGTGAAACACTATCGGGATAAGAACTAATGAATTCGGGAAAGACCAATCATGTATGAATTCGAGGAATAAGATTTTCAAAAAGTGAAGGTAAGATTAGTAATAGCCTCTTGTTAGAAATACTCGGCGATAAAAACAGGATTTTGTATGAAATGTAATGATACATCTACGCAACTTAAGGACCGTGACATAAGGCGTCCTAATAATGATCTAGAATAATTGCGATAAGGTTCGCACTGAAAGGGACAAGGAGTTTACTTATGAGGAAATTTTGGATTTTTTTTCTCTTACACTGAACACGAGATAGAGGCTATAGTCAAATTAATCAAAGGCTATGATTGAGAAATCTATTATCATCAAGGAAAGGCCAATGTGGTGGCCGACACTTTAAGTAGGAAAAAATATATTGAGGATGACAAATCTCAGAATAACTAATGAGAAGGATCGCATGAAAAGAACCCTTTATTACTTAACAAGAAGACTTAAAGATGCCTAAAAGCGTAAAAGGATATTAGCCATAACAGAATATGAAAAGGGATGTCATTGATTAGGAAAGTAAGTACTCGACATGGTCGAAAGTGAAAACGAAAAGGCGGTTTAAAATTTTGGCGATTGCGGCTTGTAAATGACCCGAATGGGAGTAAGAGTTAATTATAATAAATTTTGAAGGAGGATTATCAAGAACCAAGTTAGTCGTCGTGCTATTTGAGGATTTTGAGTAATAGATTAAATAAGATCGCTAATTTATTATGCAAATGATAGATGTCCACTCTACAAAATTATTATGAACGCAGAAGAGATAATTGGGACAGAGAGACCCCGTGACGACTGCGCCGCGCAATGACCCAAGATTTAATTTCACAACAGGACTATTTCCCAAGATATTTTGCGAAAAAGGACGGACAGAGGCACGACTTAGAGTTCTCAAATCGACAAGTAGAATGAGAGGACTATCCTGACCATTGGAGATACGTCTAGCGGCTTACCTTTTATTTGGAACGGTTTGGGGAATCGCCTATTGTTGACAGATAATTCGTGTAGATGTACTTACCATGCTAGCATACGAAAAATAGTCGTTGATATCCCTTATGAAGGACAACATGAAAGAATGAAGGATGTCATTGTCAGAGCTGATAGAAGGCAAAGAAGATCGTACACGCCCTATAAAGGCCACTGTTAGCAGGTACCAATAAATGCGAATACGTCTAAGGCGCTAGAGAGAATAAAAAGTACGACCCAGAAGGTATCGTAAGTACTATAGATATTATACGGGAAATGATTAAAGAAGTCCGACCGATAACGGAAGCTGAGCGTTCCACGAGTCTAAATGTGTCAATCAATTGCGTATGAAATGGTGCTTCCTTCAAGATGGCAACAGGACTCGACGTGCCTTACGTTACTACGGGAAGAAATGTTAAATATGGCGCTAAACGTATAACAGGAGACGAGTGTGTACAAATGCAATGAGAACTTCTTACATAAAATAATCGATATAGATGATGCGCCGAAACGAGAAAACGTTAAGGAACAAAACTCTAGCACTAGTAAGAGTGATGAAGGGGGAAACAAATAAGTTGAAGGAGCATTTGAAACACTAGAAGATGCGTTAATAGTCCATATTATAGATTTCTAAGGAAAATGAAGTGACCAATTGATGTTAATCGAATTACCGACAATAACGAGTTATCGTGCGGGCATTGGAACGACTACAAAGCTTGTACGGAAGAAAGAATCGTTCTCCCTTAGGTTGGGAAAGAGTTGGTAAGCGGAGGATACTTGGACCATCGTTGAGTCAACAGACCAAAGAAATTCCTAGAACTTATCAGAACCCGGCTAGTGGCAGCCCAGGATAAACAATAGAGATATGTGGACCAAAACTATAAAGACGGGAAGTACGAAGTAAAAGACCAAGTATTGTTGAAAGTGCCTCTTTCGGAAGGGATTCGAAAGGATAGAGAATACGAAGTAGGGGATTCAGTGTTCTTAAAGGTATCTCCATGGAAGGGAGTAATGAGATTTGGAAAGAAAGGGAAGCTGAGTCCCAGATTCATAGGACCCTTTAAAATTTTGAGGAGAATAGAACCTCTAGCTTACGAGCTCACCTTGCCTCCTAATCTGCAACAAGTGCACAACGTGTTCCACGTGTCAATGCTAAGGAAATACCATGCTGATGCGTGACATGTGATAGAGTACGAGCAGGCAGATTTACAACCAGACCTGACCTACGTTGAGCAACCAGTAAGAGTAATGGACCAAAAAGAACAAGTGTTGAGGAACAAGACTGTGAAGCGGGTTAAAATCTTGTGAAAAAAAATCAAAATGTTGAAGAGTCAACTTGGGAACTAGAAGACGCGATGAGGAATAGATATCCCCACCTATTTTCTAATTGATTCCGTGACGGAATCCTTGTTAGAGGGGAAGACTGTAATAACTCGAATTTTTGAGACTTTGTAAAAACGTTTAATGAACAGTAACCCTGGAAGACGGGGAAAACGTTTTAGCCCACACTATGTTGTGCATGAGAAATTGAGTTTCGGAGTTGATAACATGGTTATACATACCAAATGAGTGTATGTAAATGCTGTTAGTTTTCGAAGAAAACGAACTTTGAAAAATGACCGTATTTACGAACCATCGAGGATTACAGGAATCACAATATAATTACGAATTTAAAACCCTACAGATTTATATCCAAGAACGATACTTCAAAACATAAAGAATAAATATGAAAGGATTTACGCCGCGAACCGTTTACGAGAAATCATTACGAAAATGGTTAAGCGACCGAAACGCATAAACAAATAAATAAACGTATCACGCTAACCAACCATGGTAAAAAAGTAACCATAGTTACTTTATCAAATAGTAAGCTAATCTATATAGGCATGATCACCTAAAGCTAAGGAATAATGAAGCTAAAGGCTAAAACCAACTAGATTAGCTTGTAACATAGGAAAGCTAGTAAGATTTATCCCAGATATGCCAACATAATACTAGCTTAGGTTATATACTAAAAGATATACAAACATATAACACAAGTCTTATTCAAGAAGCAAGCAAGAAGCTCACAAAATCTCTCTCTCTCTCTCCAAAAACTCAATGCTGATTTTCAAGAATATCATGGAAAGAAAAATTTATATCTCATGATCTACTCATTCAAAAATCACCAAATTCTTACAAACCTCTTTCATATCATGGATAAGTCACTCACCAAATTTCATGCCCATCCATGAAGTTCTCAATTTTATAAAAATGTTTGAAGTTGAGGGTGAATAGTAACTCCGAAAATCGCTAACTTGTTTTCTTGATTTTTCATGAAAGGTTAAGGCTCCTAAAGCTATACCAAGACTTCATCAAGGATCTTAGAACTTTATTAACTATTAACAAGTTTCGAGGAAGGTATAAAAATTCATCCAAACTTTGTTTAAGTTTTAAGTTTCAAAAAAAGTAAGGATCTTGGATATAAGTATGGTTTTGATGATTGATTTGATATTATCTTGATGTTTAGTTAATTAGTTTTAAGGTTGATGATTTTTGCCTCAAGAACATGATGTTCTTAAGAGTAGTTAGTGTTCAGATGATGATTTGATGATTGTTGATGGTGGTATAATGATTTAAGACGTAAACGAAATCTGAATCGTAATCGTAACCTCGTTAAAATGAACAAAACTCAACTTAAGTTTCTGCAGAAGTTCCCGAATTTATAAACTGTATTTTCTTAAAAAGTAACACTTTATTATGATAGAAAATTTTATAAGGATCGTTTAGGCGCTTGAATCGCTTGATTCCGATTTACGGATCAAAAGTTATGACGGTTTTACTAAAAGGGATTTACGCGACAAAACTGCTACAAATTATGAATTTTGTAAATATAATTGATCGACTTGAAAATATTTAAAAATCATGAAATATTTACAGAGAGTAATAAATAGAGTTTATTAGCTTCCATAAAAATTTCAAGTAAAAATGTTGATTTTTCAATTTTATAAAAATATCGGAACCGAGGTCGCGCGGAGTACGAATGTCAAAAATAACCCCTGTTAGGAAACTGCCACTTCGGGATTTTCACCCCTGTAACCATTTTCAAGTTATATGTTCTAAATTTTGTCTAGATCGTCCACGCGAAAACGGTGCGTCAATTGAGTTAACGGTTTGAGAGATATCAACGTTTTAGTGAAAACGGTTTGAATAGTAAAACTCTGTAGTTGACCGAACTTTTAAAAATGATTTTCACCTAATTAAATTCATTTTATCAAAATGAAACTTTTAGGATAAATATTAAAAGCACTCAAGAAGCTCCTCGAGGTGGTTTCGTATTAAAATATTAATTTTATGATTTATTAAAAATGATAGAGTGCGAGTTGCGTAATAGTAATATTCGGTAAAGTCAAATCTAGAAGACCACTTTGACCGTCCGTTTCGACGAAGGAGTGATACTTATTTCGAGTCGGTCGAATAATGAAAATTATGAAGTATTGAACTTATTAGAAATATAAGTTGGTGATGAGAGTAGGAATACTGATTAAGATTATGATGTTTGTTGATTAGAAAACCCGGAACGAGAGGAAGTCGGGAAACGTATCTTGGACTCCAGGCAAGTTTTCGAACCCTACCTTTTTGAAATTGTTGTGTTGTGTTTGTTTTCAAATAATGTCGATATATACATGATGTTATATTTACGATGTTTTACGAACTATGTTATATAATATCATACGATATGATAATGATTTTGGTATATGAATATTACCGAATTTCAAACGATAACGCTAGACAATAACGTTGTATATATGAGGAGTATATTTTAGACCGAGGATCGATCAGTATAATTTGATGAAAACCCGGAAGTATTCCAGAGGTGTTTTATTTAAGAATATTAACGCTACAGTAGAGTGTGATGTATAAGTTGTAAGACCGAGAGTCGGTCAGTTTTTATAAAGTATAAATCCCGGAATGATCCCGGAGATATTTTGGGATGATTAAAAGTCCGTAGCTATTTTATTCCAAGGGACTCGATGTCCTCTTGCGAAATATTAAAGTACCTCGAATTTTATTTAAGAATGATTTCTAAAGATCGTATTCCCTCAACTCTATTTAATTATCCGATCAATGAATATTATTTCAGGTATTCATTTAAAAAGGGAGAAGTCTCCTCCAACGTTTATTTTATTTTAAAACCAATTATTTTATATATATTAAAGATTAATATAATTACTTAAACTTAAATTAGTTGAGGAATATTATTTCAAATATTCTTTTAAAGAAGAACTATTCGAGGTTTAATTATTTAATAATTATTATTTAATTATTCAATATTTATTAAATGATTTAATATCATTTAAAAATCATAAAACCTAATTTAAAATATTTTATGAGTTTTAGAAATTCATATTAATATTTTCAGATCGCCGGAGAATATTATCTCGACTTACTTTAAATATTTTGAATATAGTTTCAAAAGAAACTCCCCCTTATTTAATTATCTGTTGACAACGGTCAACTAACATCCTTAGTACTTCCTCCGAAAATTCTCAGAAGTACATATATATACATACAAATCAAAGTGTACCTATCAACAAGCAATATGCTTGGGGAACAATATAAGTTCCAGATATATGATGGGATTCTTACAAGGACAAGGAGGGATAGACTCCAGTACTTTGTGGACAGGGGAGACTACCAATTTACTACCACATGAGAAGGTATATTATATACTGATGAACATGTGAAGTATGCGTACCTGAGAGGGATGGACGCAAAACCGTGTCTTGAGAGGGATAGACACGAAGTGTGTACCTGAAAGGGATGAACACAGAAAAGGCCCGAATGCGGCCAGGGTAATAACCGATAATAAAAAGGGAATCGTCCTTCTACTAGTAGAAAAGGTTATTATTTCCGTAGTACGACTGATTATCTTATGTGGTGGCTCCAGTGAATGTCCTATTCTTCCAATTGGAATTGAGATTCAATACCGTAACCTAAGCCTAGGTGCTGGGTTTACCATTAAGGTATTTGCAAACTAATAAGTCAATCAAAGAATTGTTTTGAAAAGAGGTGTGTATCACCAAGAAAACTACTTTGAATAAATACGTATCCTTGTACGGAGTAATATAATTTCCTTTAACAGTCTTTTCATACTATTGATTATTATGGCTGAGTATTATTGCTCACTCTTGCTTTCTTTTAAATGTCACAACACAACAGATTACCAGTATGCCGGCATGGGACTTAGTCACTTGGAATCGTGGGGAGAATCCCTTACAGCTTTGTCTCAGGTGGAACAGAGTATCCAGATAGGTATAAGATGTTAGTAGTAATTATTGTAACTTAATGTAGAGGTTACGAATAATTGTTTAATATTCTGTAAAGTACATTTGAGTGTAATAAAAGAAGATTACATTTTGTACATCGTTTCTAAGGCTATAACTTGTGTGTGTGTGCGCGCGTGAGATTGAGGTCTGTTGGATTATTGAATCAATACAGGTTACACATGAGTGAAGGATGGCGTGACGACTCAGATTCCTGACCCCGGATTTGGGGGCGTTACACACATATATATATATATATATATATATCCAATATGTGTTTGTTATGTTGATTTTAAATATCAAAATTTGACATTTATTGTGTGTTGATTCTCTATATATTTATGAAAGTGGAAATCTCCGACATTTTAATTTTGGTAAGATTATTTTTTACTATATTTTGTTTGATCCTTGAATGAGACGAGTTTGTTTCTATTATCTTTAACCTCATGATACTCCTCTGTGTAGTGTATTTTTGTAATTTTGATTCTTAAATTTCAATCTTACCAGATACAATATTGTTTCTTTTTATAATGTGCGTACAATTGATTATTGTATTTGCACTCGCACATTGTATGTATGCGAGTGTTTTGTTAGTGAACAAAAAATATACGCTTAATCTTTATGATTTCTTTTTTTCTTATCGTAGGGAACCCGCATCCGCCACCCTTCGGGTGCGCACTGGGTGCACTGGGTAAACCCCACGGATTCACACAATAGCCTGCAAACCACATGAACCAAGGTAAACCGCATTTAAGCGACAAGCTCTAACTCAGGAGGCATAATTATAAATTCTCCTCCCGTGGAATTCGAACCTGTGACCAAGAGAATAGTTATCCCTTCTTTAACCAACTGATCCAATTCTTGCGGGCTCTTTATGATATCTTTTAAATTACATAAACCTTATTTTGCTCTGTTCTTTTTTTTAGTATTTTCCTTTTTCATTTCTTTATTTCTTTTCTTTTATTTTTTATTGTTCTTTGTATTGAGTTATACATTTATAGTTTGGTTTGTGCAGGGGATGAATAGATGATGATGTGTTTAGAGGCGGATCCTCTAAGGGGCAGGGGGAGGGGGTCATCCGACCCCACTTAAATTTTTAGTTTAGTTAAATATGTATATTCAAATTATATAAAAACTAAAAATGACCCCCTTAATTTTTGTAAAAAAATATTGCCCCCTGCTTAAAGTTTTTTGATGTCAAAAGTCTTTTCATTGGGGTAACAATTATAAGTGAAAGTTATACAATTTTTATTTTACAAAATTATGAGTTCCAAATAAAAGTTGCAGTTAGGAATAAATGACAAAAAATGATGAGAATAAATATTAAACGAGCATTTCTAGTTAAACCACTTTAACACCATTAATTTTGATTTTGAGATAATTATAATGAAGTTAATATGAAGTTGATTTATTGCCTATCATGTCTCAATCCACATAATTCTTTATCAGCTTTTGATTAAAATTCTATCATTCAAATTTGATCAAATACGTCTTATAATCACTTGTAGATCGGCTTTTTAACTATATAGTTGACACAAGAACCAAAGTTGATTTTCAAAAATTTGAATGGTAAACTTGACCTCGTTCAAAAGATGGTTGAAAAATACAAAGATAGAAGTGTAATTCGGTCCGGACGAGCCGAGTTTCGGGCCGAGTTTAATTAAGTCAAGCCGACTCGTTTAGTTAAACGAGCCTAAACCTCTGTCTGAACCCAACTCGTTAATTTTCACGAGTCAAGTCGAGCCGGCTCATTTAGCTAAATGAGTCGGTTTTAACGAGTCGGGAAAGCCGGCTCGATCTACACTAGAGATGCACAAAAAGCCTGGGCCCGAAAATCTGGCCCGGCCCGATCCGGTCAAAGCCCGGTCACGCCCGGCCCGGTCAAAGCCCGGCCCGGTCCCGGCCCGGGCTTCGGGCCTCGACGGGCCCTATAATTTTAGGTAAAGCCCGGCCCGGCCCGGCCCGGCCCGGCCCGGTTAAAAGCCCGGGTTTCGGCCCGGCCCGGCCCGATTAAAACCCTGAAAAAGCCCGGTTAAAATCTGATTATTCTAATATATTTTCTTATATATTTATGAATTCATATATACTATAAATATAAATAATACTTTAAAGACATATATATTTACATATTTGTGATTAATAATATTATTTATATACTTCATTGCATAAATAATGAAAGAAGATATAATAAATACACTATATATATTTGGATAACAATGATAAAATATATCATTCTATAAACATGTTTATTTTTTGCCGAACTTAAATGTTTTCAACGAAGTAACGTATTCCATGTAAACTAATATATTTTTACGATGATATAGTTGCTAACATATGTAATCTTCGGAATCTATAATAAAACTCGATCTAATTTAAATTAGAAAAAAGTCTGGCCCGATCCGATCTTGCCCGGAAAAAAGCCCGATTAGGCCCGCCTCGAGGGCCCAAACGGGCTTTGACATTTTCGGAAAGCCCGGTCCGGCCCGGTCAAAGTCAAAACCCGAAAAGCCCGGTCCGGTCAAAGCCCGGGCTTTTTAAGGCCCGGTCAAAACCCGGCCCGATGGGCCTTTTGTGCATCTCTAATCTACACTAAATCGAGCCTAAAACGTTACCCGAATTCGGCTCGTTAATTTCACGAGTCGAGTTGAGCCGACTCGTTTAACTAAATGAGCCGAAACCTTTACCCGGACTCGAGCTCGTTTGCGAAACTAGCCGAGATGAGTCTAGTAAAACGAGTTCGAGCCGGGTGAGTGCCCAGATCGTATTACAGCCTTACACAAAGATATTAAATATTATTGGGTTTATATGTTGGTAAAATTGTCAGTGATTCTAGTGATTGCAACTGCAACAATTAAGAGATGATTTTCAGTCAAAAATATTCTCAATATTATAATATATAAGATCGTATTTTTAATTTTTTTTCGAGCCGAGTTTGAGCATTAGAGTTTATTTCGAGCTGAACTCGAACATAATATGTCAAATCCTCAGCTCGAGCTCGTTAAAAAAAATCTCGAAACCCTTTATATTGGAAGCTGGATCCGCCAATGGATGTGTTGATCTCTTTTATTTCTACATACGGTTTGTACATTATGGTAAACCAATTATGACATTTAATTGAAGCTATATTATTATTTCATATTCTGACCACAATCCTATAAGCTTCTTAAGAAATTTAAACCGGTCAATATATCATCACGTACTCTGTACATTTTAATCTTGCAATATGTTTTAATTTTAAAAATTTTAAAATAACCTGCTCTGTATTTTTATATTACAGAACATTCAAAGTTATACTTCTTAACATATTATTTTTATTTACATATTTCAATTTTTTGATGTTTAAACGGCAAGATGTCGCCTATTAAACTAAATTTGTATAGAAATTTTTTATTATATTTATGTGATTACATTAGCAAACAAAAATTATACATATTATTAAAAAAAATATTTTATAACCGCACATCCCATTTCCAACTATTGTATCAAAAGTTTATTAAAAATATATAACACAAATAGGGCATTGCAGATTTGCAAGTATAATTTGATTTCTATTTTTATACTTTGCACAAAGATAAATAAAAAACTCAAAATTTTGAACTAAATTTACAATTATCAAAACTTACGATATATTTTCAGAAAAAATAGAACTTTCATAAAAATACAAACATTCATAAAAATTATATTTTTTTTACATAATTAATTTTCTGAAATTTTTGGAGTAGATTTTCAGTTATAGTATTTTTTTTACATAATTAATTTTCTGAAATTTTTGGAGTAGATTTTTAGTTATAGTTTCAAAATTTTACGTAGGGACGTGGTTTCCGGTTTAACAAAGTTTGAATTAACTTCATTTTTTTGTTACATTTTTTTAGTTTTACGATGCGTGTTTTCAGTTTTATTAGGTCATCACAAAGAGTGGCCCAGCTTAAATTTGGATCGATTTCGGTCCAAATCTAACAAACAGTGCTCTATTGCCTCGTTTCAATTTAGTTCAGTGAATAGTGATTGCCTAAATTTAAGCACTATTCACCGGCCTAAATTTTTTTAATAATAAACTATTATCTTTTATGTTTTATATATTCGTTAATTTGTTAATTGAATTTTATTATTTATATATTAAGTAATTTTTAATTTCTTATTTTTTTTAATTTTCACTTATATATATTATAGTTATTTAACAAAAAATATATTAAACACCATGAATTGTTTTAATTTAAATTAATAATACATTAAAAATAAAGAAATTCATATTGCTTTTGGATATTCATTAATCGAGCATTTGTGGGAACAATATACTAATTCAGAGTAGTTTAATATTTGTTACTTTTCTTTTAGTTAATTAAATATAATATTAATCTTTCTTCACTTTTCTTGTTTAAGTGTAATGTTTTTGTAATTTAATAAATTTATTAAGTTTGAAATTAAGATGATTTTATTCATTCCGCGTCCAATTGAATTAATAGGTATGTGAATTAATATCAACACATTTAAATAACAATATATTAATTGTTGAAAGAATAAAATATTGATATATAAATTTGGGCCAAAATTTAGACCGAACTGTTGGAATAAAGAGTTGCCTGGTTCTAAATTTAGGCCAAGATTTAGGTCAAAAACTCATTTCACTCTTGGAGTTGCCCTTGTGTTTAAACGGCTAGAGGCATCCCCATAAGAGTAATATTAAACTAACTTTTTATATAAATGTTTTATATATTGAAAAACAAAAATTATACATATTATTAATAAAATATTTGAACTCATCTCTCAATTAAATACAAAATATAACAAAAAATAGATGGTATAAAATCCTCACTTAATTAAATTAATTATACATATTATTATAACATTTAACATAATTAACTATAAATTTATAATTTTATATTTTAAAATAATTAATTTTTTTAAAACGCACCTACTGCGAGCAAAAATCTCTAGTTTTATTAATAATGTTATTGTATAATTCAAGTAAAAAAAATGACACTATTTTATATATTTATAAGTAGTCCCGTGAGCACCTTATTTTTGCTGCACGTGCTGCGTTTCCCTTAAAAATTAGAAATGACATGTTTCACCCGGTGTTACATATTTTGGAAATCGGAACAATTCGTTAAAGGTACCGATTTACGATTTATCGGACGATTTTTAAAAAATCGGATAATTTATCGACGATTTATCGGAAATCGGTCAAATCGGATAAATTTTTTTGACCGATTTTTAAGCAATTTATCGACGATTTTTGAAAAATCGACCGATTTCTATAACAAAGGTTTCACCTAACGGAATAAGTTGTACCGAATATTTTAAAGTTTAGCCAAACAAGAATTCAATCAAGAAGATGAAAGAATATCCGTGCTTATACAACACGTTGAGGATCGGGATAATAAATAGAATGAAAAGACCAATTTCACCCTCATCCATTATTTTGAAGACCCTTTGTATAAAATTCCGAAGACGACAAGTTTAGTAAGTTTGCAATTGTTTTTTAGGTTACAATAACAATCAATCATGTCTTCATTATCCCAAACTCCATACATGATAATGACGAAGAGTGGGAGGTAGGGTTTAAGCATTAGGTTTGATACGGTTGAAAGGTGAAAGTCGTACCAAACCATTAATATCTTTTTTACGAAATCTTCAATTATAATTGTATATGCGGTTGTGATTTTTTTAACCGTGAATTTACGATTTGTGCGGGTGAATTTGTGGTTCAACTTGTATAAAAAAATATATCAAAAAAACTTAACCTTGTAATAATATAAAAAGTTAATAATACACAAATTAATTTTAACAAACAGTGCAACAAAAATAAAAAGTTCAACTAAATAACTTAGGTTACGACCTTTACATTTCATATATTATTTAAAATTTAATTGAATTAAATTAATTGGGTTAGAATAAGAGTTTAAAGTATAAAAGCTCAATATTCCTTACATGCCATACATTATTTATTCATTTATGTTTATAAATATAAGTATTTTTAACTATTAAATAAATAAATAAATATATATATGTTATATTGTGGTTTGGGTTGAATTTTTCCGATTATTTAAAATCAAATCCGAATCTAATCCATGAATATGCGGTTTTTGTAATTTCAATCCGCAGATAATGCGCATATTACGATTATCCACTAAATATGGTTCGATTACAAGCGGTGCGAGCGATTAATACTTTTGAGCGGATTATCTGTACATCTATAGTCTAGTGCACGTTGCATGTACTTTTTAAAATTAAATATTAGAAAATTAGAATTTTTCAAGTATTTATAAAAATTGTATAAAATTTAAATAGGTTAATAGTATTTAATATCTTAATTTTATTTATAATTAAAATATCATTTTCAAACTAATTTATAGAGATAAATCAGATTTTTAAAATTAAGTGAGGCAAATATTTTTAGAATTAATTGATAATACTGACGATTTTTAAAAATTAGATAATTTTTACAATATTAAAATTAGCTAACGAGTTAATAAAAAATAATTACATTTTGGGAAAGTATAATTCAGAAAAAAATTACCCCAAAAGAATGCGACTTGCACAAAATAATTTTTAATTTATATATTTAATAATAATTTTAAATTTTAAATTTTATTTACTTAAATATTAGTAAAAGATAAATATATTATTAGTAGTTCCGTGAGTACCTTTCTTTTTCCTGCGCCTGCTTCGTTTATCTTTACGCTGTGTTCTAGAAACTTTTTTTGGAGAGAAGAAAAGAAATGTAAAAAATATATTTCTTCAGCTTGTTCCGAACAATTTTTATGAAAGAAAGGAATAGAAAGCTGGGAAGAAGTTTTCTTTATTTTTGTTTTCAAAATCTTCTTCCCACTTTTGGAAATATTAAGAAAGAAAGGAAAATTGGTTATTTTCTATTATTTTATTTTCTACCCTATATTCGGTAAGACAACCTTAATGTTTGTCCCTTTCCTTTCTGGATTGGAGCATCCGATATGCATGTATGACATGTACATATTAGATGTACCTTCAAGAGGAGGACCAAACCGAGTCCGATTGGCCAGGTTTATTTGGGTCGAATTGAGTCGAGTCGAATATTTATTAAATAAATTCGAGCCTTTTAATAAATAACCCGAATCGAGTCGCTTGTGTAAATTAAACAAAGTTTTGACCGAACTTATCAAATTTACTTGCAACCTGAATAATTCAATTTTAAACGAGTCAAGCCGAATATACTTATGAGTTCAACAATAAAAAATATATAAAAAATATCAATAAATAATAAATTTGCAATTTTACAATTATTTATTTGAAATTATAAACGAGTTCTAGTTTTGAGTCGAGCTGAACAAAATTTACCCGTTTTAACAGGGTTTTGATTGAACTCGATACATATTCAGCTCAACTCATTTAACTGAACGACTTTAGAACCATGTTCGTATTCATCTTATATATAAGTTCGAGCCGAGTCGAGTCTTGCTAAACGAGTTCGAGACTTTCGAGACCGAATACATAGGATTACATTCTATGTAAAAAAAAATTAGAAATGATATGTTTCAAGTTTCAAGTAACCGAATAAGTTGTACCTACTATTTTTTAAGTTTAGTCAAACAAGTATTTATCAAGAAAATTAAAGAATATCCGTGATTATACAACACGATGGGGATTGGGATCACAAATATAAAAAAAAACAATTATCATTTTGAAGACCATTTCTTACGTAGAGAAGACCGTAAGTTTATTAATTTGCAATTGTTTAAGTTACAATAATAATCAACTCATACTAGAAGTCCTGCATCTACATGTCTTCATTATCCCAAACTCCCCACATGACCATGTTGGCATGTTCTCTAATGCACGTTGCCTGTACTTGTTCCTATCCAATCAAAACAAGGCTTGCTTCGTAGTACTAGCCGGTTAGATTGTATACGTTCACTGTTTTCACGTATTTTAACACTTCTATAAAATATAGTTTCATAATATTTTTTTAAAATTTTTTTTAAATAAAAATTTAAACATAAAATATTTATTCAGAAAAAATAAAAAATAAAAAAATATTATGAAATTATATTTTAAAGAAATGTTAAAAAATGTATCAAAAAGTGATGTATAGACTTCGTAAAAAGGGAGTATTAGATTACGGAGTGAGTACTCCTACGTATCATGTCTATCAAATGTTCATTTTGTAAAATTTTTTATATACAATAATATGAATTTAACATTATTTTTACTGAATACTGTAACATACTCCAAACTAGTATGAAAATTAATTTTACTGTTCCGCAAACTTAATACGTTTCCGGAAGGCTCAATGACATTTTAAGTTTTAAAATTTACGTCAATATATTTATCAGTCCATGTAATTTAAAGTCGTGTTTTTACTTTAAAATACTGAAAATGTATTTTCTTTTTATTCTTATACCGGTCGATTTATACCGGTTTCTTTCCCGGTTTAAAGGTAAAAGACATTTTCATTAATTTGAGATGTAAAAAGAAATTGTTTTGAATTATGGTAGCTACTGGGTTTGTAACAGTGCAAACCTTAAAGCCCGAAAAGTGATTAAGCCTTTATGAGCTCTTGGATATATTGATGTAATCCGTATAAATTTTAAAGTCCCAAAAAGTGATCAAGACTATGTAAATACATCGCTCTTGGTTATTGGTCGATTTTAGTTCCGACCCTAGTTCGTTGAGAGGAGAAAAATATTTATCTATCATATATTCGAATACTTGATTGTGTTATTCGATAACATCAGTATTCAGTATTTAGAACTGCATAATCTAAATTTCAATTTATATAACACTTTCACTTCGCAATATAAATTTTTTTAAATTAAAATACTATACAACTCAATGATATGTTTATTTCAAAAAGTAAATTTTAGTTTGTAATTTATCATTGAACTTTATTGTATTTTACTAGTATTAAAATATTTTTTGAAATTATCAATTTTAGAAATATTTTGTAATAAGTTAATTTATAAAATAAATATACATCAATGAAGCGGTTATCCAAACCGAAATCCATGATCCTAATAGATCCGGATATGAATCAGATTTACCAAGGTCGTCTAACGTGAAGCATGAACCAAAAGTATTACAAGTCGACGAATTAGTTTGTGTTTTTCATAGATTATATTTCTTCACGAGGAGATCATCTTGAAGTCAAAAGTGTGCATAGAAAAGAGCACATGAAAGCCATGTCATAATGTTGCTGCATACATTTTAGATTTAAAAACTATGAAAAAGGTAACATTGAAAAATATAATTATAAATTAGTAAAAATATGTATTAGTCATGTATGATTTGCAGTGACACTTAAATAAGTTTTGACCTTTAAAAATTATAAACAGCTAGTTCTCGCAACAATTCTGGGTTCATCGCTCGCTCTCACTTTATGGGATGTTGATGATCCGAACCTTGTACGTATTTGACAAAGCTGTGTGAGTGTTTTTAACTAGAAAAGGAAAAAAGGTGTTATATTATCATATTCTACTTGATTTAAGCATTTTTAAACATATTCTATATTTGTCTAGATGTGCACAAAAGATGTGCATCATGTGTGCAAACAACGTACTACTGCAGTCTGTAAGAAGTCCAGACAACCAACACTCTGGGAATCAATCACAAGTATTAGCAACATTGGAATTAGAAAGTAGCAAAATGCTAGTGGAAGCAATCACAAAATGTGTAACATACTCCACAGTTCACAGTTCCACGAACTTTCTACGGATGGGAAAAAAGTTATGTACCAATGTTGGAACTATGTAAATGCCTCTCTCTTGGTTGTTGGCAGTTATAGTTCAGACCCTAGTTTGTTGAGAGGAGAAAAATATTCATCTACCATGTCTTCAGATACTTTGTCCAAGCTCGGAGGATCCCACTGCATAATTCGGGAATTTTTTTTGCACGAGTTAGCGAAAGAAAATAACGCTGCAGATGGAACAAAGTGGTGGCAGTTTAACAATACGATAATGATTGATAATTGACAAAGTGTTTAACTTGAGGATGGTACTCAAGTTTCTGCAGAGATTGTTTTCCAGAATTAAAAGCCATAAATTGATTGTGCTCTTCCATGATATCACTAATAATACCTTAGGTGCAAAATCTTTATCCACCAATCTTGATCGAACACCCTAACAAATAGAGCATAAATCAAACAGTAAGACATTTTTACAGAAAAAAAACTTGAAATTTCCGTAACATTTACAAAAGATGAGCTACCTCAGAGAAATCAGAGCTAATCTGCTGGGATAATCCTTTTATAGTCATTCGATATTCACGAATGAGGCACTGATCAAGAGTCTGATATCTTCCTTCACGTATCTAAAAAACACTTCAAGTCATTCCAATCATCATCTCAGGCATTCACGTAGTTTAACGTCAAGTTGAGGAATTAACGTATAAGCTTACCGATCTCAAAGAAACTTTCAGGCTCAAGGGTGATACTTTTTTAAGTCTCTTTACAGTTGCAGTGCACCATGGATCACTTGTTCTAGTTGCCTCATCTTCCTGAAATATATTATGATAAGCTGATAATTTCTATTATTCTTTTTTGGTGATATAATGACAAAGAGTCACAGACCCTTGACGTCTAATAATTCACAGACTGCAACACAAAAACTTCATGATTGCGAGAAACCATTAGAAGTGCAAGAGTTCTAAGTGAGATTCTTCAAAGCTTCTGCTACATGAGTACTAAGAAACGGGGGTCCAATAAGAGCAACAAATGATGTGAAAGTGCAACCATATTAGTTCCTCACAGTGGCGAGATTGTGATCAACAGTCAACCTACATTAAGATAAACCTTACTAACAGGAGAACCATGACATTTTTCAATCATGCCCTTTACACTATAACGTTAACATTATGCTTGTCAGATATGTACACTTTAGAAAAGTACATCGGGATGTAACCAAACTAAGTGGATCCCGGAGGTTTGTAGCTCTAGCTTAGTCACTCAAGGAACTATAGTGATCAGTTTGGCTCAAGTTCAATTCAGACTTGAAATAGATTTTAGGTTTAGTGAGTGTTCAAAATCGGCTCAAGTCTGCCTCCGTATAAGATCTATTTATTATAGTATTTTCAAGTAGAGTAGTGCTGCTAGGTACCCAAAAAATATTCCCAACTTTTTTACCAAGTGTACCAAGTGTAGCACGACAAAGGGCGAAATTTTAATTTGTGGAGGCATATGTATACACAAGGAGCCCCATACTATTATTATGAAAATTTACAAATTATTTACATGACACGTCAGCATTTGAAGAAAAGTTTGGGTCATTTTTTGGGGTCTCTAGCATTTTCCATTCAAGTATTTCATCTAGTTCTGCATCACAGATATTTAATCATGTTTTCAGTTAGCATTTAATTGAGTTTGATGCTACAAAAGCTTATTTATATGTTTTAATATTAATTTATTTTGGCTAGACATGTTAATACTATAAATATATTTTCCGTTAACCAGGTTGCCGAGTTTTGTTCACGAGTTAGGTTCATGAAGTTGTTTGCAAAAATATATTCGAGTTGGTCATGAAATTAGCAAACAGAAATGCTTCTGTTCGAGTTCGGCTCGTTAATAGGCTTGAGCTTAAAAAATAAGTTTTACTACGGTGCTCTAGCTTTCAAACTAGACAGAAATGAACTTAAAATCAGATCGAATACCAAGCTGCTTATCAGCATCCCTAAAAAATCGATTATTTAGTGGCTTCAGTGAAGAAATATCAATTGCATAATATGTAAAAAAAACCTACTATTAAGCTAAAATCCTAAAAATAATAAGATTTTATTAAGCAAGCTTCCATGTATCTTAATGCCTTGCATAGTTCAGTACTTCGGTTTCTGTTAGGGTTCATCCTATTGCATAGAACAAGCTTATTTTGGTGGGATCGCTTGTAAAATATCAATTCCATATATGTGCGTGTGTGCACAACACATGCAAAATATCCGCTAAGTTGCATTGTTAGGTAAACTCACAGTCATAAATATTCACCAGGAGTTACTTACCAACGAAGCGATTATTTCCTCAACAGTCTCATGGCTGAAACATCTATCAACTGTTTCAGTTCTGTAAGAATGAAAAATAGAAGGGATGAACTATAGCAATAATATTATCAACGAATTGATCTAAGCATCACTGTTTAAAAAAAGCAGGAGATATTTCATTATTTATTTTATAATCGAAAATATACCTATCAAATTAAAGAATTGTAAATTAATACACTAGAATATTACTATCCAGTTATATATTTCTATTAATATTATGAGCTATAAAGCTGATGCTGTATGCCTGTATTGCTTTAGTCCAGCGAGGTGAAACAACACAAAAGACATGCAGACCACATTAACCAGATGCAACCAAATTCATGGAAACACCATCATCACTTTATACTCTATTTCATGTAACCTATTTTACTCCCTTAAACTGTACCAGAGTCCGAATATGCTAATGCCTGCTTACCAAGCAAGGATCATCGATTATATGCAGCTATAAGCTGTTTCCTGGATAATGGAGTTTAAACACTTGACCAACATTACTAAATACCTATTGTCTATTAAAGAGCCTTGCAAGATTTTAGATAGTAGGAACATGCGTATTAATCAGTATTACTTTATGATTGAAAACTATGCAGTCCATAGTCCACCTTAGGGTTGTAAACAACCCAAGCCGAGTCGAAAACTTCTAGGCTTGAGTTCTAGCTCGACTAAATAGTTCGGGCTCGAGCTCAACCGAACCAGAAATTTCAAGCTCGAAACTCGGCTCGACAAAAATTCGACAAGTTCGAGCTCGGCTCAAAAGCTCGAATTGATTTTAATAAATATTAAGAAGAGCTCGAATCGATTTCACTAAATATTAAGAAAAGCTCGAGTGCGAGTAGTTTGGCTCGAGTTCGACTCGATTAAATATGTAAAAATATTTAAAAATATTGAATATATATATAATAATCTGTAGATTACATAAAAATAATTATAATAGTATTTGCTCGATTAGGCTCAAGAACCGAGTAATTTGAAGTTTGAGCTTGGCTCGGTAAACTATTTGATTAGCTAAAGCCCGAGCTCAGTTTGATTACTATCGAGCCGAATTCGAATATTTTGCGAACCGAGTTCGAGTAGCTCATGAACCGTTTGGCTCATTTACACCCCTAGACTCCACCTTTAACTGACAAATATGCTTGAATTGAGAAAGAGAGATAGTATTTTACAATCATTAGCATTAGCTTTTTTTTTGAGAAGCTTTTAGCATTAGTAGTGTTTGAATCTTTTTGAGGCATCCTTTTAGGAGGTTCTATCTGCATGTTGGAACATACTTTTGGAAGGTGGTATTTAAAATTGAACGAAAAACAGTATAATTGTTCATCAATGATGGCAACAAACCACTTAGGAGATATATGTATATAGGGTTAAGTTCTAGTGCAAATCTTTATAAACTAAAAGTTCTATAAGCCTCCAGGATTCACTATGTTTATATATATGATATATCACTGAATATACTAATAAGATTCACCATAATCCTAAATTAAAATTATTGATAACTTTTTAAAAAATTCTATACAAATAAAGTTTACTAAAAAATAAAATATGATATACTGCATTGTAGTTTGTATGCTAAATTATTTTGAACTCAACCACAAGCATGTATAAATAGATGTCAACAAAAATATACTTATATAAATATATAATGTATGTAGTTCGCAAAAATGAAGAAAACAACATATTCGTCATGTGACTCAAGCTTGTATCAGTAAAAAAGAAGCTTACCTCAAAAGTACACTGTTGCTACTGGGATAAACAAGATCACCATATTCCTCTAAAGAAGATTCGACAATAGAAGGATCGTCAGTCATCAATTTTCCAAGCTGTTCTTCAATCAATGGAAGCTTCTGTTGGACAGATTGAATTAGCTAAAGTTAACTTTTATATCTGATGCAGTATAAAAAACTGACAGAGGTCAAGGAGTGCTGACCGCTTCAAGTGAATAATGTGTAGCAAGCCCACATGCAATCATTTCAGCTCCATTGAGTTTGTCTCCTGTTAAAGCCAAATACTCCCCTGCAGCAAGAGCCCTAACGACTCTAATTAATTAACGACATAGCAGCCTTTAACGAATTTGTCAACGTTAATGATTCTAGATGTATGGAATACTGAAATGACAGAAATGCAAAAAGTAAATCAAGAAGTCAAGGTGATTCCTAAATTACCAAAGAATTTAATTTTTAGTCTTAAGCACGATCATCATAGGTTACAGGTTTCCTATAACTCCTAGAAGTTCTGTAAGCAAGATCAATGCAGGAAAAGACTGAACTGGCATTGCCTAATGTGCAAGGAAAAGACTTAACCGAATCATTGCAGTGTCTATCATATAATATTAAATTTAATAGTGGATTTCCTAGATAGTTATTAAGATTGCTTTAGGTTCTAAAGTAGATAATACAGTTATCTATATGTTTACAGTTTACCTCATATGCCATGGACACTCGCTAATAAAATCCCTCACTGTCAATATCATGTTTTTAATGTTTTCTTTCTCAAATTTCCCCTAATTCGCATTCTTTGTCGGGGTTTGCTTCCACGATGTCGAAGAGGGTCAAGATCAAACCATCTTAATGGATATTCTCTTGAATGGAATTATGGTAACACATGTTTCAGCAACTGAGGAGGCCTTATTATAGTTAGGTGATGAAGGTACCATAATATTGGTCATCCATTAGTGCCCAGTGCCAACTACAGCAAGCCACCTCTTTTCCAATCATCAACTACTATTTGGCCTCCCCTTTTAGGTCTCCAATTCAGCATATGCTCCATTCAAGAGGATATTAACCAAGATAATGGACTCGTTGCCATCCATTACAATGTGGAAGCATACACTGGTACGGAGTCTAGATCCAGATATGCAAGTCATGGCACATCCAAGCAAAAAATCAGGGATAACATATGATGTGAATATGTTACCATTTACATTAACATTAACTAGTTTAGAATCTCAGACAAACATAACACAATTACTGTTTTGAAATCCACTATTAGTTTGATATATATAACATACATATAATTATTTTATATTTGGTAGCTATTGTTATCAAAAGAGATTATAATCATTAATCAGTGCTTATTATTTTTATTTCTGTTGTTAATATTGTTGTAACTTTAAAGTAGGTAGGGTAAGAGGGAGACAGAATGGGAGAAAACAAAGTAAGGTACAACCTTAATGTCAGATTGAAGAATTGCAATGTAGAACCGTGTATATGTGGTCTATGTACACAATGAACATGGACTGTGTATATCAAGTTTTATAAAATGTTACTATAAATATGTCTCTACTAAAGTCATGAAGACAAATAGATCTGTATTATTAAATGGGAAAAATAATTTTATATTTACACTCTGGGAAATATAGATACTTCATAGAAAATTTCTCAACATCTTCGGCAATGCACATAGATCATTTCTGTCTCGTTGGATCATTACAAATGGAGTAAAAGAAAATGGTCAAGGTAATTTATATCCATGGTTAATTATGACTTGCCACATAAACCTGTCTAAATATTATATATTCCTTGATCTTTTTTATGTTTTACAATTCTCAGCAGTCCTAAAATTTAAGTCTCACCAGTCATTAGTAAAGTTCTATCCCAGCTAGAGGATATTGCGCCTAGTAAAACTTTACCTAGATAACCTGAAAGACGTGACAGGTAAAATGATGCCCCAGCATCCGGATGATAGCCAATACTTGTCTCAGGGGTAGCGAAAACCTACAACACCGGGACATGTTCAACTAAAACTCTCAAACATCAGAAGCATGCTTAAATGTATATATTGTAAAATATTCAGTTAAAATACATCGTCTCATACTAAAATATAAAGGAATTGTGGTTATTATGAAAGTTTACTTGAAACCACTAATCCTAGAAAGAAAATCATTGTACAGAGGAAATCATTGTACAGTAAACTGGGTGAGAAAAAAGATAATATATATATATATCTTCGGATACCGTTTTATCAGTTGCTACACGGAATGTCCCTGGGATAGAAATTCCAGCTCCGCCACCCATTGCAATCCCATTCAGAAGTGCCACCTACATGTATATATATCAAATGTATGAAACCAATATCTTACACATACTCAAAGACCAAAAGTGACTATCAGTTTTTTTTACCAAGAGTAATATGTAACATAGTTTTAAATTCAAATTCATAAAACCTCCCCTAAAAAGATAACAAGATAAAGTAGATTGTGTAAGCTGAACTCATGTCCCATGCTTTGAAAGAATAAATAAATGTCTTAGAAGATCCTACGACAAATAATTTCTGAAGCATATGGCGGTGATGAAAGACAAGACTTAAATGTCATGAGTTGCAATAGCATGGATGCATTGTTATCTGTTAAAGGGCGAGCAACAAAGATAAACCATAAGTAATAAACAGAGTTTCTAAGCGGATTATAGAACTGTTTCTGTAAACATGCTAATATTAGGATTTTAACGTAGAAAGAAATATTCTCCCCGAGTTAATCATGAAAGCTGAATTGGTGAATGGGTGAAAAGAAACTTTATGCCAGGTAAATTCAGAGATAGTCCTGTCAAGCTAAGTTTAGAACCAAATAGAGTAGAACAAGAGATGATAAAGAAACCTACTTTTGCATGACATGGGGAAAAACGGCACATTGATAAGCCTTATAAATTATAATATACATGAACCAATTTTAAGTTCAGTGATTGCCATTACCTCTTGGGTTGAACATCTAAAATTATTCAAATCTAATAACACTGTTAAATAACAGTTATATACTTGAACATGAAAGCTGAGACTTTGATACTCCAAGCAACTTGGAGACTGATCAAAGGGAATAACTCCAAACTATCAAATGAGATAACACTAGGACTATAAAATATATAATTGAAAGAAACCCAAAAAATCCCCACTAATTCTAAAAAAAGCCTAATAATTAGTCAAAATATCAATCCACAAACCATACACTACTCAATCACACCACTTTTCTTGCATCACCATACAATTTCACAGTTCATGTGTCATGTTTTATTGATAAACACTCACTAAAGCACATAGAGTCATAGACTTACAAAACCATCTTTAGCAGTACAGCAGTCTAAGAAGCTCAAAAACTTGGCAGTAAAAATATATGTCTGGAGCATAGAACAACCTTCTAATCTTTAGTACACAATTTAATTACTGTAACTGACCAATGACAATTCATCAAGCATCATACTCCTTGTATATAGAGTAGCCTAAACGTTCACTGCTTCTATCAATTTTGCTATTCATATCTTTCACATGTCCAATTAATTCCTGCGTAAATGGAGCTGATTTTGTTGGAATTACCCTTTTTAGTTAATGATATAACTTCCATTTTATAATACGCTCAGAGAAAACATAGCATCAAAGAACAGCTGTAACAAGCTACATGTTACATTCACTTAAGTAATTCAAAGACCGAAGCACATTCTTCAGGACAGACCTGATGCAGACTAAGTTGGATAGAATTAAAAGTTAATGTATAATGCTTTAAACTGATGAAAACTCACGTGTGGTTTCATATAGGTATTTATAAGGTATATGAGATTGTTTATGTTCCAAAAAAATTCTTTAATGGCTCCAAGATCACCTGCAAAATGGAGGATTAGAGTTGCATCGTCTAATACTCCGATATTAAAAATAATAAACACATTATCCATAGAATTAGCGTCGCCCATTAAAATTGGAGCAAAATAGTCATGTCATAGGTTAACTAGCATAATAACCCGTGCGAGGCACGGGTTATTTTCTAGAATTTTTTTATACATCATGCAATTATAATGTTCTTAGAGCAACTGCAACACTATCCTTATATAGGCCCCTTAAGTCAAATTTTGAAGAAATGGATATAAAATTTCTCTCCAACAAGCTCCTTGTCCCTCTTTATAACATTAGGAGCTTCAAATGCTTCCTCACTTTTAGGAGTGAATACCCCCTCCTCAACTATTATTATATGATATTTTTCTTACCCGTCTATTTAACATAAATGACTTTAATGAGTAAAAAAGATAGATAGAGAGTGAGTTTAAGAAGAATTGTTGGAGAAATTATTTGATTTTGACTTATAAATAATTAGGAGCTCATTTATTTATATTATTTGTACTGAAAATGCAAGGAGGCTATTGGAGTTGCTTTTAGTTGTTTTTTATTTGTAAATGTTGTACAATGTCTAAAATATATCAAATACAAATTGATTGTTTGTCAATGTGTATTATTTTCATGTATGACATTACCAAATTACATAACGTTTCTAATATGGCTCATTAAACAATATATATATATATATATATATATTTTCTTGTTTGTGTTGTATAATTTGTATTTAATGAATGAATATAAACAGGGTAGTCAGTGTACTTTTAAAACGAAACAATTAAACTTAATATGTAGAATGCCGTTAGTATGTTTACAAAGAAAAAACTAAAAATTAACATATATGTTGAATACAGAGTTGACTAAAAATTTTGAATTTTATCTAAATAAACTATATGTACTGGTTATATTATTACCGAGTTCACTACTAACTTACAATTAACTTACTCAATTTAAAAAAATAAAAAATGCATAACTGAAGTCAGAATAACTTCCAATCATAATATACAATAATGTAAAATTTACATTATTGTTAATATAAAAGTTGATTTTAATGAAAAATGTTACTTTTGAAATTCAAAGTATGTATGGGAAAATGTTAATTTTTTATTTACACTACTGTTAACAAAGTAGGATTAAGTTATGTGTGTGTATGCTAGCATGTAAATTATCGTATGTTACATTTCTAAGTAAATTATGACGGTTTCAATTATTTATATGCTAAATATCTAATTTATGTACATGTATAATCATTATTAACATCAAGTGAGGCAATTGATCACTTAAATAACATGCATTTATAATTATTCAAAAATTTAAATTATGTAATAAATAAATTACTGTAATTTATATATGGTATTCACATTATCACTGACAAACAATCCATATCTATTTTTTATGCAATCGAGTATCAATCATGGTTGTAGCATAAAAATAAATTAAATATTTTTAAGACTTATTATTGATATTCATGATTTTTTCAAGAATTTGAAGGAAAAATTGTAATTATATCGTTATTTAAACCGTTTTTAAGTTTCTTTCATTACGACTCTAATATTTCTTCATATAATAATTTGATAACATTGTATACTATTCTCCTAAAATTAAATATTTTTCAATTCGATAAAGTTTTATAAATATCAGTTGAACTGGTTAATTCCTTCAAATTATTGAACAATATATATTTTTTCTTTAAATAATATAAAATGCATTGAATCAAATGCTACAATATAGTATAGATATAACTTTTATTTGAATAATTCAAAATATTAAAATAATTCAAAATATTTGTACAACATTATCTTGATCAATAAATATTGCTTATCTAAAAGAATTCTTTTTAAAAAGCTAGTTTTTTAAGTGAAAAATGAAAAATAAATCGATTTAATATATCATCGTAGTTTTAACAAATCTCGTGAGATCCCATATCAAATTTCGAATATTCTTAAAATCGGGACAAATCCCAAAAAAAATAATGCGCTATCAGTGAAGTTAGTAATTTTAATACAAGTAATCAATTGACTTTATCCTATAAAGACCTCAAACACTTTAATTTATATTAACATAAGATATCAACAAATTTCACATTATTAGTAAGATATTCTCGCCGAACTTGTAATTTAAATTTACTAAACGTAGAATATGACGATATTTTTCGACTGGGTCATGTAGTCAAATTTCGAGTATTTTTTGAATAATGGGCCAAGTTCTGATTTCAAATTCGGAATAAACTAAAATGCATTGACTCATTATAATTCGAACTTATCTAAATATGTAATACCAATATAGATTATTTATATATAAGCGATTCTATTTTCAATATTTTTTTTAAAATTATATATGTACATTTTAATTACTTTTTATAATAAAAAATATGTTAAAAATATATGAGATATATTTTCAAACTAAAAAATGATTAATAAATAAGATAATAATCCACTTATGTACTATACCTAACTTTATATCTGGAATTCAATTCTTTAAAATTGACCGTACAAATATTCAAGTAACTATCCTTTTTTTTGAGGAATTCAATTAACTATCTTTAAAGTTAAAATAAAATATTCATTTACCACACTAACATATTATGTGTATGATAAAAAACATATGTGATAATGTGGTGTAGTGGTATGAGGTTGTATAGGTGAATGAAATATCTCGAGTTTGATTCCCACAAACCACATCTTTTATATAAATATTAAAAACAGGGGTAGTTTAGTGTTTTCAATGAGACTTTTTAATCTCATGAATATTATCCACTTGTTCTCCTATTATATATAGAAGAGCTGTCATTTTAAAACAAACATAGCCTAAAGAGATTAGAGGCAATCATGTAGATATGAAGTTAAATACTAATTCAACAAATGCTATTGTGGGCAAAGATGCATACTTAGTAATTTCAAGATCAGTAAAAGTCAAGTTCTATAACTAAGTTTATCAAATTAACAAGAAAAACTTTATTCACAAATCACAGTACAACTGAACAGTTTGCAATGAACTTATAAAAAAAAACAAGAAAAGAGTAGTACCTATACTTATGGAACGATAAAAACCAACAACATCACCACCTGCACAAAAAGCTCTTCCGCGTCCCTTCAAAATTTTAAAAATTAACTATTAGTTGCATCATACTTCGCCCATAAATGAATATTACTTATAAACCAGAAAACCTAGTCAGTCATGAAGAAAAAATGTCAGGAACCTAGAAAGCTAATCAGATTGGTAAAATGTTACCTTAAGTGTGACAAAACCAGTATCTGGATCATCTTCCCAACTCTGGTACAGCTTCTGCAGCCTGACCACCTGAAAATAAGTAGCAAATATGAAATATAAAATTTTAAATCATACACATTAACTGGTGACTACAATTTTCTGCAGGCACCATCTGGTTTTATGATGATGGTCGACAGAATATTATTAAATATGAGCACCAACTAAATCAATACTATGAAGGAACTGTACTGAAACCACCAGTCCCAGAACAGAAACAACAATCCATTATGAAGTGTGACAACTCAAAAAAGCGTTTGCTTATAACAGCTTACCTTCATGTATCATTGCTTCAACCATAACTTTATATGTTATATTCAAAAATATCTCTAACTGTCTATTTATCCTAGTATTTATCTATCTATAAAAATACATGCACATTACCTTTGTTATAATATGAAATATACATCTTTGCTATTAATTCCACAAAAACAGAGATTTAAATTTAAAAAAATACCACAATTTTACGGCCCATTTTACAACATCATATACACATGTTCAACACACACACACGTAATAGGTGGAAGGCGGATACACTCATTTTCTAAATGCGTATTTGGAAGATATCCATCAGCCATATGCCTCACAACCTAACAAGTAAATCATCTAAAGAATTTAAAAGCTACAATGTCATAAACGTGCATCATCTAATAACAATCTGATGGGGACGAAAATAAAAGGAAACTTTTATTTTTATTAGTAAAGAGTTTGATTATATTTAGTGGAAAATTAATGTATTTACATATATGGTTTATGTAGGGTTAGTAATTTATCAGTATGTAGCTGGTTATATAATAAGCACACTTGTATAGAGCCTTAATTCATTAGTTTATATTATTAAGGTTATAAAAGCATTGTAATCTTGATTATCAGAATATCGTTGAATATAGAAACTGGGTCTCGTATATGGGTTGCGATCCATAATCTTCCTCCCCTTGCGCGGTTGGAAAACCCTTGGGGTAGTGAATTGTCTGTGGTTAATTCACCCAAGTTCTATCTAATCTTGTTGTTGTTCTATAAGTCATTGTTTCTTAAAGTTGTCCTGCACCAAATGCTTTACCTGGGTACCACAATCCGTAATTTTTAGGCAAAATTTCTGAAAATGTAATAAAAAGGGCAACACCCCTCTAACTAATCAGCTACTACATTGTTCAAGCTAATCGTATAAATATGTAATCACCAAAAAAATCCCTAATTTAGCATCTTTAACTCTCCAAGACTCCAACCACAAAAAATGCACACAAAAATTAGGAACTCGTAAATTAAACACAAACCATAGAAGTATCAAGGGCATTAAGAACAGAAGGCCTGTTGAGAATTGTCATTCTTGAACCATGTTTTCCTTCAACTAAAACCTGCAAAAACAAAAACCCATCACTATAATAAACTAAACATTGTGATTTACAGACACAAGAGAGAGAGAGAGTGATTTGAGAGAGGGAGAGAGAGAAAGAGAGATTTGAGAGAGGGAGAGAGAGAGAGAGGGGAGGGAGGAGAGAGAGGGAGAGAGAGAGAGAGAGAGAGAGTAAACCGACTGAGTTGCTGGGATGATCAGAAACAATATTGTTAGCGAGTGCACTGAATGTTCTTGTAGATTGACCCTGACCCAACAATTTGTAAGTGGTATTACTGCAACAACGCCTCCACACAAACCCATACATTGTTAATTATGTTAATTACTCTATGTTCTCTCCCTTCCGTATCACCCTCTGTTTTGGTTTTGAAATGGTGGTGTTGTAGTATATCTTTGTCTTCTTGTTGCCGAGAATTATGTTGAAATGATGCATTGTTGAAAAACACATGCCCAACTCAATTTTGTACTAGTAGTAATAATTAGGGTATATGCTAGGTATGGAATGTTCTAAAAACAGGTAATGGTTCCAATTTCGGAAATATGAAGTCGATGTATCGATTTGTGATTTATTGAGTGATTTTTAAAAAATTAATTTTTTTTAATAAATTAAACGATTTATCAGCGATTTATCCGGAATGAATAGACATATTTTTTTGACCGATTTTTGACCGATTTATCGACGATTTAAGAGAGAGCGGCCTATTTCTATTACAATGATTATGCTCAGCTCAAAGATCTTGAAAGTTTATTGTAAAATTTATCCCAAAAAAACACTAATGGGTGTGGTAAATAACATGCTAACTGGGAAAGCTTAATAAGAATATTAATCAAATATATATTAAATAATAAAATAAATAACTTTTATTTGTAAATTTAACATATTAGTTTACAAAAATTATGTAACGATTAAGAGCTTATCACTAATTTATCACTTGTTCTCGTGTTCGATACCGTCTCAACCGGAGAATTTATGAGAATATAAACTTATGTGTAAGGTAAAAAAAATCCTTTTCGGAAAAAATGTTAGTAAAAAAAATATAGAAAAATTAAATTATTTGATATAAGTATTTATAGGTTTTTTCAAATTGAGGGGACGCTTTTTTGCCGAGGCAAGGATCGCGGTTCAGGTTAAATTGTAAAATTCACAAAATTTGAACCGAAGTTAAATCGATGCGAACCGAAACCCATATGCGATTTGTAGTTCCGGTTCAATTACTTTATAAAGAGCATGTTATGATTGGTTTCAGTTTGATGTTAACCCAACCTGCTTTTAATCCGAAACGCTTATATCTATATCTCTATATATACACAAATATATATTGATTTTTTAATCTATTTAACGTAAAATAAATTTATCCTAAATCACAAACTAAATTCCAATAAAATTTTATTAATCTCGACTTATCATATATGTCAATCGATTATGTATAACTTTCTTATAAAAATAATGTCAAAGATTTTTGTATTTTTTTCGAATTAAATATTTGTTTGTTGCATCTAAATTGATCGATATTGTATTAAACATTAGTCATTTTCGGCTAACATGAGTGATTTACTTTCCTGTAAAGGAATAATTATTTTATTTATAATTTGCATTTTAAGAAGGTTAGTTTAAATAGAATATAAATATTACTTTATTTTTCAATATACTAATAAAGCAACATCGTAAATCGTCAAAATTCGTTAAATCGAACCGTTTAAAATTGAACGGAGTGGTTTGGTTTTATCAAGTTACGAGATTTAGATTAATTTGAATATTTTCAAAATCGCAACTATACAACTTTGGTTCCGGTTTAGTATTTAACTCAACCAAACCGGACGCTATCACCCGTGCTATAGGAGCTCTAAGTGGAAAATAACGTGATTGAACCCTCCCCGGCCTTTTAGTAAATTAAATCATGTGTTCAAAGCCCCTTGCTCAACTTTTCCAACAGCAAAAGCAACCCTGAACCCCCTGCTATATCTTATCTTTCCTCAAACGTGATCAATCTTTATTTTCCACACTCTCAAGTCTTCACACACCATTCATTCATATACCACTCTTCACATTTAGGATCTCGTGATCACCGGTGCTAGGATATAGACGAACAAGACTCGTGCCAAGGATTTCAAATATTCAGGAATGTACACCTAGCACTACTCTTTTTCATAACTTATAGTAAACTCTATGTACATAGCAATAGCATGCCTTTGCTTCATGCACAAATAATTACATGTTATTGTTGCATGTAGAGTAAATTAGTAATGCATGTACTTTACTTTCCCTTAAAGCTATTATATTGTTGCCTATACATTTTGTATTAGTATTCTGCTGTCTTGTTGTCTCAACTATCTGTTTTTGTTTTTTTGGATCTCTATAAATGTTAATCGATAAGAGGAAATTATACATATTACATTACTAGTCTTTAAAATTAAAATTTAAATTGTGTTTATATGGATAAGCTGGAATTAGCTGAACAAATTGCAGTACTCTCCGGTTGTTTGTATCTGTCATGGAAGATAGTTAAGTATGTCTGGAGCTTCTTGGATGTCGAGGAGGATCCTGTTACAGTCCTTGTTACCGGTGCTGCAGGCATGTTTGCGGACACACAATCACAGTTTTTGTCGACGTTTTTGTTGTTTAAGTGTGCAGGTTTCTTGTATATATTTGCGGTTACTAACATTTTTCTTTAATTTTCTGAGAAATTTGTGTTATCGCAGGCCAAATAGGCTATGCTCTGGTTCCCATGATTGCTAGAGGAGAAATGTTGGGTACTAATCAGCCTGTAATTCTACATTTGCTTGACATTGAACCTGCAGCTGAGGCCTTAAATGCAGTTAAAATGGAGTTGATTGATTCTGCATTTCCTCTTCTAAAAGGTTGGATTTTTTTATCAGAGAAAGATATATTAAACTGGTGCAAATCCTCAAAATTTTACTTAATGCTCTCTGTTTTTGAATTCGACAGGAGTTGTTGCTACGACAAATGTTGTTGAAGCTTGTACAGATGTTGACATCGCAATTATGGTAGGTGGATTCCCGCGCAAAGATGGGATGGAGAGAAAGGATGTAATGTCAAAAAATGTATTGATATACAAGACTCAAGCTTCGGCCTTAGAGCAGCATGCTTCATCAAATTGCAAGGTCAGATTCTTTTAATTCAAAGAATTGATCTTTTAGTTCTGTTACTTGAAGCCAGAATGGTTCTTTTCTCAACTTACTGCAAAAAAATTATGAAGTTGGGTGCCAATTTCTAGTTCTTGCATTGGTTAATGACACGAAAACTTTACTTTTGTTAAGGCATCTTCAATTTATATTTTGTGCAGGTGCTCCTGGTAGCTAATCCAGCTAACACTAACGCACTAATCTTTAAAGAATTTGCTCCATCAATCCCTAAAGATAACATCACCTGCCTTACAAGACTAGATCACAATAGAGCTTTAGGCCAAATTTCAGAGAGACTGAATGTTCATGTTAATGATGTGAAAAATGTGATCATATGGGGAAATCACTCTTCAACTCAGTATCCAGATGTCAATCATGCAACTGTATCCACAGAAAAAGGAACAAAATCTGTCCGAGAACTTGTCAACAATGATCAATGGTATATACCTAACTTTTCTTGTTCAATCTCTCAAAACTTTCAGAGGATGTCAAAAACTGATTTTGATAAGTTGTTGGACCTTCGGACATTGTTCATGTGACATATAAAATCTTGTTGCTTGATGTAACTTGTATTACAGGCTGAACACAGAGTTCATCACAACGGTTCAGCAGCGTGGTGCAGCCATCATTAAAGCTCGAAAGCTTTCTAGTGCATTTTCTGCTGCGAGTTCTGCCTGTGATCATATACGTGATTGGGTTCTTGGAACTCCCAAGGTCAAATTGTTTAGACATTTGAGAAACATTACTCTCTAGTTCATACTGCATTAAGTTTGAATTTCATTCTTCAATTATCTAAATTTACTTCTGTTATTACATAATTCAGGGAACATGGGTGTCAATGGGAGTGTACTCTGATGGATCTTACGGTATTCAACCTGGACTTATCTACTCTTTTCCAGTAACTTGTGAAAAAGGAGAATGGTCAATTGTACAAGGTCTGCTTCCTGAACACTTTTCAGATATTTTCGCGGATTAATTTTGTGTTTTACACAGTCATGCACACGAAACAAGTAATGGCTACCATCATTATTCGAGTGGCTGAAATTTTCACCCTGCTTCGTTACAATTAACTGTCAGGGCTCAAAATCGATGAGTTTTCGAGGGCTAAGATGGATGCAACAGCAGAAGAGCTAATCAAGGAGAAGTCACTAGCTTATTCATGCCTTACTTGACACTTGTTCTAAATTTTCTTGGAGATTACACTTAAACATCAACAATGTTGCATTAAACTTAATAAAACTGCAGTGCTCAGGACTTTCAACAACAGTTTCGTGATTTCAGAAGAAAAAATGTTTGCAGAGTCCGTTTTACAGACCACTCTAAAGTTCAATCTTACTCTTTTACTTGTTCATTGATGCATTGCAAGAAGCTTTACAGGTCTAATGAATTGAATTGTTTATCATTTTTACAAGAAAAACACAAATTTTATCGTTACAGATTAAATAAGATTATACCAGATACACATATAACAAAATAAAGGACTCTTTTAAAAAATATCCAATGCGAAAAATAATTTTGCAAAAATAAGTTCATTTTTCTAAAAATTGCAAAAATACTAATGTAATTAAACAAATTATAGTTTCTGCAAGCAACCTCATATATAATAAAAAAAACTAAATTCCACTAGTTATATATTGGTTTAAATTTGATTGCACGTATTTTTACAAATATTTTCAAAATATATTAAAATCGCCACAAAGAAATGTTATTATTTTGGTAATTTCTCCGACTTACATCGTTAAATAGTGAATGCGATTTCTTTTATTAATTAAATTATCTTCGTATTAGAATCGCCCAAAACAAACCTGTTTTTTTCCTCTCTTGTTTGCCCAAAGCCAAGCAGAGAAAAGAGAGACAAGCAAGCTAAACACAAGCTATACATACAGACAAGCAAGAACAAGGTACTTCCGTTTATGAAACTTCTGATTTTCTTGGAAACCCAACTTCTTAAAACTGACCCCATATGAGTAAAATTGTAATAAATCAAAGGGTTTTGATTTTTTGTGAAATTAGGGATTATTATAGCTGCTTGCACAGCAACTGTTTGATTATATGTCTGAAAGAAGAATGTGTACTAATATGTTCTTTGTTAGGCGTTTTGTATTGCGGTAATCTGTTTTGTGTTCCTCTGGTCTTTGTTAGTTGGTTTATTTTTAATAGAGTCTGTTTGTAGATTATGGTAGAATTAGTTTATATAAACTTGGTCTATTCTTGATCAACTAGAGTAATCTCATTTTGATATGTAAATTATCGAGGTTACGATAGGCATATTTAATGACTAGGAATGGAGGACACAATGCAATCTGCTGCAATGGTGCTTTTAAGCACTAGTTGCAGCCCCTCTCTTACAAGATTGATTCGTGAAGTTAGTTTACTTTGACTATAGGCATACCGCATATGTTATGTTTAGGAATCAAGAATACAATGTAATCTGCAATGGTACTTTAAAGCACAAATTGCAGCCCTCTCTTACATGTACAAATCCCGGCTATGCGGCCATAGGTGAGTAAAGGTTTTGGTGGCCATCCTTTTCATCTAAGCATGTTTCTGAGTTTTCCATGACTAACACTAAAGATAATATTAAGGTTTAGAACCTTGTAATAGCTATAAATTGAAGAGGATAAAATGAGCACTTACATCAGGAAGCAACTACTAGAAGACGGAGTAAGCTGAGAACAGTAAGTGGTACTTGTTGGAAGGAGCAAATGTGCATGCAAGAGTGATTCTAATAGGAGTCGATACTGCAACTTCACATATTGGAAATTAAGCATGTTAGAAAGTCTACTTGTGTCTGTTCTGCCCCTGAACTTTAAAAAGGCTGCTGTGAATATCATTATCTATATACATTGTTGTGAAAAGTTCATTTTCATTTTGCATTTCATCATTAATCCTTTTTATGAACTTTCAGGCGTCTAATATCTTATAAAGTACTAATATGGACGATACAATGAAGAAAATCCAGGAAAACCTAATTGAGATCGAGATTGAAGCGGAAAACCTCCTATTAGCACGGCATCAGGTCATTCAATTGTCAATTTAAATATTACATATTTCTGTCAATAATTTTTGTTAACTCAGTTTGTGTAAGTGTTTGTATAGATGGTTGAAAATGATAGAGTTAGAAATGGGAATAGAGAAGCATTGACAGCACTCAGAAAAAGGGCTCGAACAACAAAGACAAGTGTGCCTTCACCTTTTGAGTCAATAATGAAGGAGATTGAGGGAATGGGATCGAAGCCTTTAGTGAAAGAGGTATGTGCTACCTGTGGCAATCATGACTCCACAGAAAAGACATGGATGATGTTCCCTGGAACTGATATATTTGCCAGGATCCCATTTCATGCTGCTCACACCATTTTAGAGAAAGGTACTGCTTTAACCCCTGCTATATACACGATCACAGAGAAACACACGTTATATGTTTATGCATATGTGCGTTTATAGTGAAAGTTTTGTATTTGGAACTTGTCATGATTCTCATGCATCTTTAAGGATAAAGAAAAAGGAAGTACTACATGTAGAAGTTAGTTTATATTTCGAAAATGCTATATAGGAATAGTGTAACCTGGTTTTTTAAGTGTAGAATAGGAGATCTAAATCACTGTGTAAGTTTAAAGTTAATTTATCAATTCTTATTATAAACTTTAAATCATTGGTTTTTATTGTGCAACACATTGCTACACATATTTCTACTTGCTTTCATTACTCTGCTAAATATTGAGTCATTGGAAGAAACAGAGTTCCGTAAATTAACTTATCCATGGCCTGTTACACACCAGTGACAGCAACGCAATGCAAACAAACATAAAAAGAATACAAACCTAACCATCCTGTGTCTTCTTCATTATTAAATGGCAGTAATATGGGGTTAATTTTCAAGGTCATCATTCGTTGGGTCCCAATGTATCAAGCAAGTCACTCATTGCCAAAGTGACGCAGATAGTCACTTATGTGAATTTTTTTATTAATCTGGTCAATAAAAAATGAAATTTTGTATGAACTTAATCATTGACAATGGTCTGCTTGATACAGATTTTAAATTGGTGACCAAGTTGAGTCACTTTTGCAATGAGTGATTCACTTATTGCATTTGAACCCAACAGGTGATGACTTTAATTATAAAACCATTTAAAATGTTTTAAATTATATATCTTGTTTAAATACTTGAAATATGTTTACTCAAATTTAGAGTGATGTAATGTAGATCAAGGCAGACTTGACTACGATGCAAATAAGGTTAAATACTTGAAATATGTTTACTAAGATTTAAAGTGATGTAATGTAGATCAAGGCAGACTTGACTACGATGCAAATAAGCTACAAAGTTTTGTAAAGGAGAAGTCGTTTATTATAAGTGAGAAAGGTGCCCTTGCTGACAAGATCAACCCAGGTGTTCTCAGATCCATGGTGACCTTAAAAGGCGAAGTAAAGTAAGTTCTCTCGCAACAAGGTCTCAGTTACAATTTTCTGGAGTGCAAGAAAATAGGATATATTAAATAATGTATTATGTAATTATTGGCTATGCAATCTTGTAATTCTGTCCCAGTTCCGAGTACTACAAGCCCCGTGAAATTGCAGTTCAGCAACTCTTGTTTACCAGTTATGTTCTCGAATATTTTAAACTGAAATCGTTCATCACAATTGGAGCGTACTCCTATAAATCATTGGTTACAAAATTATGCCCAAATTGCCAAGTATAGAAATATTATAAATGCTGGAAGTTGCTGTTATTTACAGCATCACTTGCATTATCTTAGAAGCCGGAGGGATCAAATAGATCATTCCTATGCTCATGTTTTTTGTGTAGTGGCTAGCAACGAAAAATGCATTATTAGACCCCTGATCTTTAATACCCTATAAAGGCCCCAGACTCAATCACTATATAGTAAAGTTCTTCAACTTTAATAAAATTGTCCTTATTAGACTTGCACTGCCAGAATCTCTAATTCACTTAACATCTGAGGGACTAAAACCAATGTGTTAGTTTGGTGTTGGTGTAAGGGTGAATTATTTGTGATTATCTTTGACTATAGATCAGATAGATGTCTGAAATGAATGGCTTTCAATGTGATGTTCCGGACAAACTTTAATAATGGCGATAATTTGGTCGTGACATGTAACTTGAGGATTTCACATGTTCTAAATATGTATGCAGAGTCAGTAGTTAGTAGCTAGTTACAGAAGATAGTGGATGAGTATGAAAATGGTACCGCGTGTTTTCATATCAGAGATCTGACCCTAACTTTTGGTTCAGAAGCCATACATGGGGAAGAGTCTTGTTTTTTGTTATCAAGTCCGGCTTTTGAAGTTTAAGAGGTTGGCGAGAACCTGTCATAGCCACATATTTAAGGTCTTTTACCCACAATGTTATGCAGCAGTTGTTTGGATACGACTTTAAAGCAAACATTACAGTAAAACCTCGATAAATGAATACGCTCGTGACGGGAAGATTTTATTAATTTAACGAGATTATTCATTTATTGAGGTTAAATATACATTGTCTTTATTATGTTGGACTTGGGACTAGAAATAGTTATTCATTTAACGAGTAAATGATTCGTTTATCGAATATTTATTTAAGGAGTTGGTTCTAGCTGCTTTGTATGTTGTTTATGTGAAGTTGTTACTTGTTGTTAATAAGTTAGCGGGCCACATTAAGTAGAATTTCGATTAAATAATAATCGATAAATTAGTTCCAACCGGAAATTAATATTTTCAGTACAGATTTCTAGTCCTAATAACTTAATATCGGTAGTATGTTCATTTAAGCTCGATTAATTAATCCTTTAAATTAATACAACTTAATCATATTTAACTTTTCTAACGATAAATACCAGATTCAAAACTCTCAATTACTTTATTTAGGTTCATCGCAAGTTAAAAAGATGGATATTTTCCAATTCCTAATTTTGTTCTTTCTTTTTGTAAAACAGTGTGTAAATTGTTGTATTCCCTGTAATTCTAAAAAGAGCGCATTTGAATGATTAATCACTCGTATTAATCTTTATTTCAAGTGATAAGATTTTCAGTCGATTCAATTTTTAAAATTGGACTAATTCTTACATATTTGTCTAGAAGAATCTGATTTGGTAAACTTCCTAGTTTTTTTAATTTAACTTGCACTTAATTTTTTAGACATAATAATTGAAACCTAATAAAAACATTGTATCTCACACAATTTACATACACCAATTTTAATTATTATTATCTTTATATAATTGCTATAAATAATATCTATATAAATCAAAACAAATAATAAAAATTTTAACTACCCATATATATAACGTCCATTACACAAAATGCACAAATAGAGTCCAAGTATACAAATAAATTGTTTTTACAAATTTAAGATATACAGAATGCACAATTAATTGTAACTGCACAAATTCGCAGATATGTGCACACCCAATTAGAACCAAATTATTCTCATCTAAGATAAAAGTAAATTTGAATTAAATATGAATATAATGATATGTTGGTCTCAATATCAACAAAGGATATGCAGTATAAATCTAGGGTTTGCACATATCAGCTTCCTTTATACCTGGATTACGTCGATGTTGGGATACAACTCCCACAAAGCTGCATTTTGTTCATCACAAAATACCACTAAATTCTGCAAGTCCTTAACAGAAGTGGGCAACTCAAATATTCCCAAGCAGCCTTTCATGTGAAGTATTCTTAGATTTTGTAGATAGCCTATCCATGTCGGCATCTTTCTCAGCATTACACAACCAGATAAATCAAGCAAACGTAGTTCCTGGAGACCACCGAGACAGCTTATACTTTCCGGTAATGTCTCTAGCATAGTGCAGTTATTAAGTCTCAAAGACTTCAAATTTGTCAACTTTCCAATCTTATCAGGGAGCTCACGAAGTTTTTTACATCTAGTAATGCTGATCTTTTCAAGAGGGACAATGTCACATATTCCCACCGGCACTTCAGTTAAATTACCGCAATGTTCCATCTTGAAATCCACGAGATTTGGGAACAATGTAGAGAAGTTGAGAGCTTTTCCAATCTCGCACCTAGTTAATGACAGCTTCTGCATATTCATTAACTGAAATGCAAAACCAGAGCTTGATGTCGTGAAGATTGATACGTGCTCCAGTCTAATCCTCGTTAGGCTGGATAAATTCCTAACGACTAGAAAGTTGTGCAATTCAGAAAACGAAAAACCATAGTTTGTGACAATCAGAACCTTCAGTTTGTTCATATGCTCCATGAACTGTGGTAAGGTGTATTTTTTGGACCTGCAATTCAGTATTAAAACCTCGGCTTCTGGTAGTTTAATGTCGGGCCAGCTTGAAGTGAACGTTTCATCTGCAAATAATAAGCTGTATATGATGTTGCTGTTGGAACAAATACTTAAATCTGTTCAATGCAATGAAGTTGATGTGGAAAACTAAGAAAACTCGATACTAAGCATACCTGTAGAAATAGAAACAAGACGAGCAGTAAGAGGCTTTTTCAACATTTCAACCCAGTCCTTGAGATGGCCCTTTCCATCAATCTCAATTATTAGTCTTTTCCTCAGTTCCATAGCTTCTTGGTAACTTTCGTAGATGGCGAGCTCTCTTAGCATATCGTGCTGAGTAACAAAAAGGCCATCGCAGTAGCGATGATCTAGGTCACCTGAATCATCTTTTCTGTAATTAAGCATGAACTTGTTAAGGGTCTATTCAGGGAACTAAACGGCATCTTATAATAACATTATATATGTAATGCATTTGGACAACTAGCAACATGAAAATCGGCCAACTGCAGGATAAACACAGAAGAACAAAATTTGGTTTCACCTACTGTGTTTATGTTCTTTGAATTTTTTAGAAAAGTATGCATGGAAGCCTAATGTGGTAGACAGAGTGTTAGAGTAACTTCAAAAGAAGGTGTTAAGAGGGGTGTCAACGCCATGTGACATGAGAAGATATATAGTGGTATTACCTTGTAGCCACTACATTGAGAAGATTCCTATATGAGAGTTCAAGGAGGTTATTATAGGTGTACATGCCATCTTCATCTAACTCGTATAGCTCTACCCACATATCCAAGAGAATGGTGGATGAGATTCTTTGATTTTTCGGAAAGCAACCCAAGTCCAGAAATCCCTCCTTTACTGTTTCCATGTCCTTCTCGCACAAAGCATCTAAGCTAGTTTTCAGACTCTTCAGTAATACACTGCTCAAATCAAATATGCTGGATTGCCCTTTCGACCATTTATCCAGTGTGGTTTTCCAGGTCGCTTCAGGCTTGCCACCGTGTGAAAGGCCAACCACGGTAATTGCCAGAGGAAACCCGTTACAAGCTTTAACGACCTGCAAAAGTTTACGAGATTGAAATGGAATAAAATTATATGAATAAGCTCAGTTTTGAAGTTCCACTACTACAGCATGTAAGTTTGTAGGTTAGTCAGTACTAAACAATTTTATTCTGTACCATTTAAGGGGGCGTTTGGTTGATGGCTAATGTGCCCGGTTAACGGGAATCGGAACCTTAAACCCAAGTGATAGTGTTTGGATTACCAATATAGTGATGGAGAATGAGAACTCCATTCTCTCTCGATGGGTAAATCAAACCCACCATACCCCTAAAGTTTTCATTTCATTCTCATTCCCATTCCCATTCCCATTAACCCCTATTTCCATATCCTTCATTCTCATTCCCGATTCTCATTTCCGTGTTGCATCCAAACGCCTCCTAAGATCTACCGGCCCTTCCTTTTACCAAATAAATTTTCGCTTTGGATGTTTCTATGTGTATATATGCAGTGATCACAAAAATAGCAAGCTTTTATGAACAATGTAAAATATATAAAAAATTGTGTGCAGCGAGAACTTGTCCAGAAGTTTGTAATTCTAACCTTATTCAGTGTTTCATCTGTAATACTCATGAGTGTGCCTCCAGGTGACACTAAGTGGCGCAAAAGATGCTCCGCATCTTGATCATTTAATAAATTTAGCTCGTACATGTAATGAAATTTGGAAATGAATCTAGATGTGACCAGAATCTTGTATCCTGGGATTCCCTTGAACATGAACCTCCGAACAAAATGCTCCAGCCCCGGTGACCACACATTGTCCAACACCAAAAGTATAGGATTTTTATCTGCGGTGCCTATTTTCTTCAACAACTGTCCCAGCTGGTTCATTGCATCTTCATCGTCTTGAATCTCAAGCAGCTCATCAAGACCTGCCATTTGTTTAAATATTGTCTTAACAACCTTCTTCATGTTGACTTCATTTGAGACGGTCACAAAGAAGATGTTCTCCTTGAATTTTTCTACATTGCAAAAATCAGAATCACAAGTTTGTAAGCTATATTTTTTGGTGTTAACCCTAAATGTCACTTGGGGTAAAAAATGGTTAAAAATGTCAATTCTGAAAATTATGACCCAAAATATCACTTCATAACGGCACTTTGTTTAGCGTTTTTGGTATAACGGTACTTCGCTCCACATTTTTCTGTTTTTTTTTTAATTTTTTAACAAGCAAAACACTACATTAAACAACTTATTTTTTTTAAAAAAAGAAGCAAAACCTTACTTGAAGTAACGTTGATGTCTTTGACAATTAAAAAAAGGACAAGACTCTACACTAAGCAGCGTTTTGACGCCAAACACTGCATTATATAGCGTTTTCATCCCAAAATACTACTTCATATAACGTTTTACACATGTTATTTTTTAAAAAAATATTTTTAATATCAAATAAAAAAATTGTTGATTCCTAAAATACTAAAAAATTATTTAAATTATTTTAAAACCCAAAAAGGGATTGGTGAACCCTAAAATATTAAAAATTAGTAAATTAGACTACGCCCTTAAATATTAAAATTGTTTAATTTAAAGTTTACTTTTTTGGTTCGTACGGTGCAGGGAGACCCTAAACCCCTATCTTAAATTAGGGTTTAGGTTATAGGGTTTATGGCCTAAACCCTAAATCGACATAATATTTATTAATTTTTTTAAATATTCCTAAAAACCCAAAAGGGATTGGCGAACACTAAAATATCAAAAATTGTTAAATTAGATGTATCTTTTATTCAATTTTTTAATATTTCTAAAACTCGGAAGGGGATTATTGAACCCTAAAAATTTAATGGATTGGTGAACCCTAAAATATTAAAAATTGTTAAATTAGATGTATGTTTTATTCAATTTTTTAATATTTCTAAAACTCATAAGCGGATTATTGAACACTAAAAATTTAATAATTATTAACTTTTAGAGTACGCCATTAAATTTAAAAATATTAATTTAAAATTAACTGCTAAAAGCGTAACATTAAGTAGACAAAAAAAACAAAAAAAAAACAAACAACCTACAACACTAACGCTTGTACATAATTAAAAAAAAATAAGAGGCAAAAAGCTATTTGCTTATGGCTTGAAGTAATATTTTTTATCATTATTTTCGGAAGTGATATTTTTAACATTTTTTAACTGAAATTGTGACATTTTGATCCATTTCCCTGTTTGTGTACATAAAAGCTGAAAGAGGCAAAAGATAAGAAAAGAAGTTACCTTTGATCGTGGAATCTAGGCACACCATGTTTGCCAAGGTGGTCTTTCCGCATCCAGGGGGAGCCGAAATGAGTACCACTGTTGGCAAATGCAGTGACAAGCAATCTGTTGGTTGCACCACAACATTTTCTTTTAGCAACATCACCTTCAATTCCTCAACTGCCGAATCTAATCCAACAACAAGTTCTGGAATGTCACCAACATAACCACAACCTCTTTTACTTGAACTAGGGAAATCTACTTTCTCATGAACATCATCCAATATCTCTTTCTTCACTAAATCTATCTTATTACTCAAATAATGTGTGGCCTGTTTTGTAGCCCTCAAGTGGTGGAGCGGCACATTAATCTGAAAGAAATTGGTCAGTAACTCATTATAACTCTGAATCTTCTTCGCGTAAACATACTTTCTGTAAAGATTCCACTGCTTAATCTTTGAACACAAGAGAACAATGTCAGTCCCCTTCTTCAACTCTTTTTTGAAGAAATCGATTTCTTGTTGTGCACGTCCTGTAATCATCTCCAACCTTTCTGTATCTTCCAAAATCGGAATTATTTCTTCAAAAGTGTTTTTCAGGCGGTTAAATGAAGACTTGAATCTAATAGTTGTCTTTATCACTTCATATATTGACTTCTCTGACTCTGAAATCGCTGCTCCAACAACACCACCAGCAATTAATTCCATTTGTGATCAAAACTTGTCCCGCACACAACAAGTAAGCCGTGAAAATTACAATGAGGATCCAACTCAAACCTAAGACGACAGAGGATAAACTAACGAGGGAAGAACTCAAACCTGAGACGACAGAGGATAAACTAACGAGGGAAGACAGAAGATGATAAACTCTTAACCACTTGAGATATTCAACCGTGCTCTCTAAGATCTCTACTTGATGCACTATAAACGCGCTATTAGAAATTACAACTCTCTACTCTGTTCACTACCAAAATTTATCAAAACAACTACTCTATGTTTATACATAGGAAACTTCCTTGAACCTTGGCCTATTACTTGGAAACTTTCCTCTTCTTTCTTTAATAGAGTAAAATACTCCCCGGTAACTTTCCTTTGCAGCACGATTTTTGTCTTTTCAACCTAATAAAGTCACATATTCATTATAATATTATACACACACCCCAAAGCAAAAGCAAAACGCATTCTTCCTCAACAAAAACTTAAAAAAATTAAATATTTTTCTAATAGTGCGCCCGAGACATAAAGTAAACACTAACTCGGATGAGTTTTGTGTATTTTGATTGATGCTTTATATACATATATATAGATACGACCTTGTATTTAAAACTATTTCATCAATGAAAATATATTAAACTCATGAGATTTAGCGCTTATTATGTGTCTGTTTGCCCTCAGACACAAAATAGAAAAACTGAAAAATTAAACTCTCTCGCACACTTTCATAAACGAGTTTTTGTTATTCACGAAGAACTTATAAAGAAAGATATTGTGAAATTTTCATTAAATATGGTTCTCAAAAATTGAAGATGCATATTTGCTTTAATTAAAGTGATATTGTAAATTAATTAGGTTTATTAAAATACGTTTATATACAATAATTCTGCCCCAAAATCTCAAATCTTATAGAAACTTAGAACATTTATAATATTTTAATTGTGTCTGTTGCAGGATCCTAAATTTTAAATACCCTAACAGGCTCTAAACCTATATACATTTTTTTGCATCCTTATATATGCTTAAAATTGTTTTCAAAATATAATATATAAACACGACATTTTGTATGTGTAATTCTGCCGCATAACCTTAATTAATATTACAAATAATGCAAAATTCTAAACCTGGACTCTACGTAAATAACATATTAACATTACAAATAAAGCGAATTTTACTGCAAAATATTACGTTTTACATCTTATTAGTACGTAATTAGCACATTAATACTACACAATAAAGCGAATTCTGCTAGAAAATCATAATTAATATTAAAAATAAGGCAAAGACTTCTGAATAACCTTATTTTTTTAATATCTCATAATTTTAATACAAAATATAAAATTCAGTTAAAAAATGCAAAATGATGAAATTAGACGAGAGAAATCGTAGATAACTTATCTAAGGTATATGAGTTCTAAAATATATCAGTTATAAGATGTAATATCAGGAATTTAAATAATAATAATAATAATAATAATAATAATTAATAAACATGATATGGTTTAACAACCTCGGTTAATGCAGATATGATTTGGAAATTGAACACCCTGATAATCTGCAACAACCTGATCTCTTTAGTCACATCTAAGCCTTATCTAATTATGTATTACTTATCTATGGTATTAGAGCCTTAAACTCTAATGTGTGTCAACTATTCTTAAATCTATTTACCTTTATTTACTTTCTTTTCAAATGGATGGACAATCTTCGCCTAAATACCCATATCCTGCAAATCTTAATGTTGCTAATATTATTCCTTTAAAACTTTCTGTTTCTAACTATCTCTTATGGGAAACACAAGTTCTATCATTGATTGAAAGTCAAGATTTACTTGGTTTCATCAATGAAAACACACCACAACCTAATCTTGTTGTTGGTGGTGACAATGGTGTAGTACCACATCCATATTTGGCCGCATGGACACACATATATGGATTGGAAAAAGCTTGGATTACAGCAACCATTTCAGAAGAAGCTCTCAGAGCTGTTGTTGGTCTTACATGTTAGGGATTCAAGGCACAAAACGTAACGAAAATAAAAAATTTGAATCCCTACCGCATGATCTATGTATAATGACTGGATAATTATGGAGAATAGGTACATGTACCTTAATAAATATTTCCTTATGATTGTAATGGAAGTTCTGATCTTGATAAATCACAACAGCTCTCCTTACAAAGATTTGCTCTCCAGGGTATCCACACAAACATACAATCGTCCAACAATCACTGGAGCCGGTACTAGCCGATTTGATTATTTCTGTCTCTCTCTCTCTCCTCTCTCTCTCTCTCTCTCTCTCTCTTTCTATCTCTCTCTCTCTATCTCTCTCTCTCTCTCTCTCTAGTCGTGTAGAACTGATAGGGTTTTTCTCAAAAACATAATACGACCAGTCGCCCTAAAAATATACATCTTAATGTATATATAGGGGGAGAGAGATTAAGGCCTAACCCTAAACCTAACGGACTTCTGAAAACAACTCATTCTGATTTCAGGTTTGTTTTCATAATATTAAATTTGATAACTAATATATATAATTAATCAAGTCTCACTTAACTAATTTAATAATTAAATTCAAGTTAATAATAATATAATATTTAAATTCATAATTTAAATAAAACTTCGTTTTAAACGTTCTTTATGTGTGACCCTTTAAGTTATTATTACGTTGATAATAATTTTATTTTCTAATAAAATTATAAACAATGAGTGGCATCTAGTAATAATCATTGCTACCCAAGTAATAACAATAATTGGTGATTCAATTAAACCTTTCGTGAATAATGTACAATACAATATAATCCCTTTAGCCTTATATTATGGATCAAACTCGAGGCATGCATTGTGTCATCCTCTGTTAACGTTTAATCCTTGTTTCCTTGATCAATGAGTAAACTATTAAACAAATTAGTATTTGAGCACGACCATGTATTTTATAGTCTTACTCAATCAAGAGACCATTAATATCACTCCTTAATATAAGAGGGATAAATCTCATCTAGGTCATTCATATTTCTCATACGATTCATAATATACCCAATGTCTACTTTTATTATTACCTGGTCAAGGATAACTTTCAATAGTATCAAATTATATTAAGTCTCGTATATAATTATAATGACTTCAGGTCTAAGGACCAATACATCATTATCACTGTGAGATTAACTTATGACACTATAAATATGTAGTATCTCACAACGGGTCAATCGAGCACCATGTATATAATACATGAGCCTGTGTTTTGACTTTAGTATCACCATACCTATGATCAATGAGATGTGATCATCAGTCAACAAACACACTAGTCTCAACGTATTTATTATCATCCCTTAACAATAATACTTGATTAGGGACCTTTAGGAATATCAATACTATTCTCATAATGTAATAATTATTATGTGATTATCTTTATCAATAAATATTTATTATGTGAATATTATGTGAATTTTGGTGAATTATCTGTTAGTTGGTATCTGTTTTGGATGTTTATATGTGGTAAAATTTGAGTATTTTAATTTTTATATGTCTAAAATAAAGTATAGATAATTTTGATATTTTTCTATTAATTTATTTGTTGCTATATGATTTTATAAAGGATTTATGGATTTAATAAATTATTTTTCCGAGTAATTATAAATTGTTTTGTATAATCGGGAATCATCCGACTTCAACCGTTTTGACTTTTTCGATCCGGAGTACGATTTTACCCGTGCGGGTCCCGGCACAAAATTTTCGATAAAATATTCGTTTCGAGAAACGGGATCTTTTGGTTAAAATATTCTATTATCTTCTCGTAATTCGTGTAACCAAAGCGCTGAGTCCAAGACCGTATTAACAAAAAGCCTGGTTTTGATAATTATCCCAAAACCGGGGATCAGTTTTATTAATACTTAACGATTAAGTATTCTATTTTCATATCCGGTATGATGCAACAGGGTACCAATATTCCGTAAATATAAATAGACAATATAGTATCTTATTTTGTACAGATAAACATAAACAAATAGTAAAATCTTATAATTATCTAGAGAAAATACATAAATTAATCGTGTTCTTCATAATCAAACGAGGATTTGAAGGCGTTATCGAACTCCGATTTGGGCGTGCAAGTAGTCGAATCGAAGCTCTTGACGAGTACAATCAAGTTTTACAACTATACCACTGCAGAAAAATCAAGTAATTTTCTATTTATTTTATTAAATTTAAATTTAATTGGTTTAAATTAGGCCTTTTTGATTTTAATGTTGTTTATGTGATTTGATGATTTCATGTTGTAGAAAATTGAATACTGGTCATTTTAGTATATAATATGACTAATTTGGAGTTGCATAACATGTTGAAATTGGGGTTTAATATCTTAAAATTCGAATTAGGGTTACATACATTTTGAATATGTTAATTCGAATTTGGGGTTTTCTTTTCTGGTTAATATGAACTGATTTGAAGGTTACCATCAGGATTGTTGTGTTAAGAGAAGTCAAATTATATGTTTGAATGTGATGTTGGATACTAATTTGAAGTCGCCGGATTTTTGCTCGAGCTCCGCCGATTTTCTTGATTTTCGCCGGAGAAGTCGATGTGTTGGTTGAGGGGAGAAACTAATAGTGGAACTAAACTTGGGAATCAATTTAGGAATGATTAGAGTTTAAAACGGAGATCAACTAACTGTTTTGGGCGAAGAACACAGCTCGCCGGCGTCCGGCGAACCCGCCGGAAACTGGGTTTATTCCCAGAATCCGGGCGGCGTTCAAGCCGACCCGGGGCTGTTCTTGTCGACCCAGTCATTTGACCCGGGTTTAGTCCCCTTGCCCCCATTTGCAAATCCTGAAATGTGTTATTACATAATATTTATATTTTTATTTTAAAATTTTAACCAAAATTTTGTTTTAATTCTAAAAAATCATTTTTAATTCTAAAAATACTTTTTAATGATTTAAAATTTAGAAATAAATCTAAATTATTTAATTAATTAATTTTAGTTAATAATTAATTATTTAGTTGGTCAATTAATATAAATATCAATTGATTAATTAATTTAATTAGTTATTCATTAATTTTAATTGATTCTTTAATTGGATTTAATTATTCCTTTTGATTTAAAAATCCCGAAAAATAGTTTCGAACCTTAAGATATTTTTCTAAATTATGTTCAAGGCTCGATAATTATTATCAAATAATTTTAAAGTCAGATTCAGGTATTTGAACCTTTTTATTTATTTATAAAATGATTCTGGTACTCGTTTAAATTCCGAAAAATGTTCAAAAAATTCGTATTAAATAACAAAAAAAATCATTTTAACCCCGAACCTTCTTTGAAAAATTATTTGTATCGAATACCTTGCGTGCTATGTGTTATGTGCTATCTGATTAGTGTGTTATATGCCTATGTGTTTATTATTTGACTGTTTTGGTCATAACTTTCAATCCGTAAATCGGATTTGGGTGAAACGAAGGGTTAATAAAAGCTTATGACGTCTATGTAACGATTAGAATAATATGAGATTGAGTATTGATAGATACTTGTGATTCCTAGCAGAGTAAACGAGGCGTAGAAAAAGAAAACAGGTGATCAGTGAATAAAACGGAGACGTAGAAAAAGAAAGCAAGTGATCAGTGAGAATAAGAGAGACATAGAACAAGAAGACAAGTGGTTGTTGAGTAGAAACGTTAGACGAGTGCAAGTGAAGTTGGAAATAATTTGTGATAATGAAAGTGTTCTCAAACCTTCTTTAGATATATTGCAAGTATAACCTGATGTTCATGTTTTATATTGCAAATGCTTTAAATATACCTGAGTTATACCCAGTGTTAGCATGTGAGTTGAGTTGCTTAACCCTAAACCCTGATCATATCATTTGATATTTGAGTTGTAAGCCTTATTCATTGTGAACCATTGATTGTCAAATATACAGATACTAAATAACACAAATATGATCCTACCCCACAAATACATAAACACCATATACCAAACACTGAAACGGAATTACTCGAACATAATATACTCTACAATACTTTGTAAAATCAAAGATATACACCTTGCATAACCATTGAATTGTTATTCATCTAATACCTGATTCTCCTTTAGGCTTGAAGCCATTCTTCATATATACCTTGATATACCTTGGTGATACTCATGAATTGCATTATGCTCTGAAACAAATGTCTTATCAATGTTAATTATGATTCTGCTTTATTGAATTACAATATTTATCATATTGAATTATTTTAGAATTGGATAGTTTTCTTTATGTGGACCAGATTCGTGGTCAGAACAGATTCGTGGTCGTATTAGGCCAATTTATGCCTTGGATCTAGTTTATAGAGCATAGCTGTGTGCCTTGCTCGGGGTTAGTGTTGTTAGTGTTTGTGCCCTAGAGACAACACTATTATGTTTATATTATGAAACATTTGGATTATTAATTATGATTCTATGGATTATTCTTTAGTAATTTATTATATCTTTATTTTCTGTGATAAAATGTTAGATTAATAAATGTCCTTGGAATATGATATATAAATCTATATCTCTTAGTACGTGACTTAGAAATGAGATTATGAGTATAGTATTGATATTCCTAAAGGTCCCTACACTACTAGAAAAAAGACCTTAGATATCGGTTAAAAACCGATGTAACCGATGTCTATATAAAAAATGTATGATGTCTTCGCGACTGATGTTAAATGTATTTTCTCATAGACATCGGTTAAAAACCGGTGTCTATGTAATATTACACATTGTTTCTGGAAAAAATCTGATGTCTAATTCACATTCTTGTTATATAATTGTGTAATGTCAAGTTTAGAAATATAATATTAGGATGATTAGGCCTATTTAAAACTATAACACACAAGCAATATTTATAAATTAATATCGATTAAAAATAAAAAACCGATGTCTCTATCTTCTTAGACATCGGTCTTTGATAAAAAAATCGATGTCTCTATCTTATTAGACATCGATTATTTTCTTAGTACCCGATGTCAATGTTGATAATAGACATCGGTTGTTTTCTAAAAAATCGATGTTAATATGATAAATAGACATCGGGTGTTTATTTTTGAATTGATGTTATTACCCTGTTTTCATGTGCTAATATTCCTTTATTAACATCGAATATTTTATTTTTCTGATGTCTTTGTGATTTTAAGACATTGCTTTTATATGTGTAAACAGATGTATATTTATGGTTTTTAACATCAGTTCTAATAACAATATGATGTCTGTTTCTATTATAATTAAACTGAGCATCTCTATTTTTGCATGAACCAGAAAACTCCATATGGTAAAATCCAATCAACCAACAATTAACCAACAATTTTCCATCCAACCAAGAATTAACCTAGATTCAACCAACAACAGTTTTTATCCAATCAACAACCTAAAACATCTACTAGAGAATTCAGAACATCTACATCAACCAACCAACAACAAATATATAGCGAAAATAGTTCTAACACATTACCAAACATGCATCTTACAAGTTCGATCATCAAGTACATTATGAAACCAGAATTTACAGTAGCGAGGCAAGGAAATTTACAATTTACATTTTGTATTGAATGAAGTCGATAACATCACAGTGAACCTGTTCCAGCTCCTCTAGAGTGTAAGACTTGTGAGTCTTGGTCGCCCACTAAAAATTGAGTAAACCGAAAAGCGAAATCAGAAAAAATGCATCTAAAATGCCACATTCAGTCATACAAAAATGAATGTACAGACCTTAGAAGTAAAAGAAATTTTCTTGTCCTTAATAATTTCCTTCATGTACCTCATGACCACATAACCACATTCAACCCCACCAGGCTGTTTCGGGGATCCCTATTAAGATAAAAAAAGCTGGCTTTACAAACTGATCAAATCAGAATTACTGTCGTACTACAAAAATTATAATATAAATTACTTACTACGAGATTCTTGATTTTAGGAGCTTTATTTCCCCATCCTGTTTGAGAATTAACTTATTTTATTGTCCTGCATATTATAATGACACAGTGTCAAGAGTCATATTTCGAATACAAGAAATAAATTAAAATAGCCTAAAAAATAAAAGGAATAATGTTACTCTGATAAAGCTTTTTCCAAATCATCAAAATGAGTTGGATGAGGCAAATGATTGAGAATGTAAATTTCGTCATCCCATATTACGACCAGAATCCAGTGACAACTGTATTATTATAAATTTACACAAGTCATATTTTTTTAAAAATAGCCTAAAAACCTAAAAGAAAATTAAATTAATAGATCACAATATGTATTTAAAAATACTTACTGATGATTATTTGGCAGGAAGAATATGTGATTTTGATTACCCTCTTTCAACGGACTACCAACATTTCGTTGAAATTCAGCATTCAAATTAAAATTGGCGCCAGGATAAAAAAATCCATACAGGACCACATCATCATTCTTGCGAACCCTCTTAATTGTACTATGCAAGTGCCTATATATATGTGGGAGAAATTAAAATTACTAGCAGACCTGTTGTGCGATAATTCAAACAGTACCTATAACCACAAAAATAAATTACTTACGCTATATACGCAGATATCGCAGCTTGTCCAATCATGTCAAACTCTAACAATGCTTTTAAATTCTCATGCAATATATATGTATTGTCTTTGAAAGAAATATGTCCTAAGTCCAATCATGTATAAGGATTTAGGAATAACTTTTATGTAATCTGTTTTGATTTCATTGATATTAATAAAAGACTTATTTTGTTTTTTATTGTGGGCTCTATCTATTTAAATATTTAAATAAGATATACCACAGTTTAGAGTAAAGATTTTTATGGATTGTGATGAGATCATAATAATGAGACCTAAAAGATGATAACTCTAAACTTATATAGTTCCTGGTCGTAGGATTACTAACTGGTAATTAATAATCCGCAAAGATCGGTACATACTATGCTTGCTTCATTATGAAGGATGTCTGTTCTCATAGACATTTGTGTGGTGACACTATAGCTAGTATGTAGGTGCTTATTATATAAAAAGTTCATTGAACATGACTCACACAGCTGAACAACTGATGGAGTTCACTCACGTGTCAACAGTTGTTCACATAGTGATAGTTGTACAAGTATTCTTAGACTTGAGGTCATCATAGTCATCTTGTGTACACTAAACTATGCTTTGGTTTAGTTCTTAGTCTCCAGGGACAATTATAAGGGCTCTAGTGGGTATAGGAATTTGTACACAAAGATAGTGTATGATTAATAAAGGATCTACCCCTTCCAGTGAAGGAAGAGAATGTTCAATGCTGATCCACTTATGCTAGTTCAGGAATCTCTGGCCAGAGTAAATGAAATTAGAAAGGAGTTTCTAATTTACATTAAATAGAACTAAGCATAGTGAATGGGAAAGCAAGTGATTAAATAAGATAGGCTTGACACAAGTTCCATGTCTTGTATTTAATCGTGACATTGCAGGGTCGAAGGAATTGATTGTACGGTAACTACTCACTGAATAGGTTCTTGGTATTCTAAGCAGTGAATTCGTATTATCCGGTAGTCGCGATATGCTGAGAAGTATCCCTCACGATGTAGAATAAATATGATTAATTAATTAATCATATTTAATGAATTAGAGAATTTATATAAATAATGATAAAATAGTTTTATTATTATTTATTTCTACTACCGGCTTAATATTGAACCTACAGGGTCACACCATAAAAGAGAATGATTTAATGGTGGAGGAATTAATTAATAATGGATGATAATTATTTATTTATGAAATAAATAATTAATTGGAAAATTTAATAATTGATTAAATAAGATTTAATTGATTATAAATTAATTAAGAAAAGTTCTTAATATTATTAATTAAGAATTTAAATTTTGGAAATTAAATCAAGTGAGAGAATTATTTCTAAAGAGTTTAGAAAAAGGATTAATAATTAAAAGGTGTTTTAATTATTAGTGAGAATAATAAAGGGTTAATAATAATAATATTTTATGGGAAAATTTTCAGCTGAAAATTTTGCCTATAAATATACTATTATAAACCCTATTTTTGCCTCAACCAAAAAGATTTACAAAACCCTAATTCTCTCCATCTCCTCCTCCTTCATTACATCATTTTCTTGGTGGATACCGGTGGAGTGCTTCACACTTGAGGAGCAGCTGCTAAGGATCTCCGTTCATCGTTTTTGGATCGCCATTAAAGACCTCCATTTTTCCATTAACGTAAAGTTTCTTAAGGTAAACATACTGAACTACGAATTAAATATTATTTTTTGCATGGATCCTGCAGAGGGTTTCGTTTTTTTTTCTTAGGATTTAAATTTACGTTTTCGCTGCGTTTATGTGCTTAAAACCCTTCAATGGTATCAGAGCTACTTGCGAAAAGTTTTTAATTCATTTATGTGTTTAATTGTTTTCGATATATGAGCATGTACGTGATTCGCCATGATTTGATGTTGATATAATATGCTTATATATGTATGGTTTTGAATATATGATATTCATGTGAGTTGTATAATCATAAGATGATTATGTAATCTGTATATATACTGATATATACATGATTTATATGTATTATAATTATGAGAATCATATTAGATACGGATTCTGAATTGGCTGCTGCAGATTTGCTGAAATCTGGATCTGGTGTCCGATTTACACAAACGAATACCCTATTCCATAGGTAAACGAATGCTCGTCTGTAAGGAGTTTGACGTCGTTTACTGCCCGTAAACAGTGATTCTTGTTTTTCTGATTTGATTCTGATTTTTCTGATTTTTGTCATATTTTCTTTTTATGATTAGATCATGGATAATATGATATGTTAAGATCAGATTATGTGTTTTAACATGCTTTTATGTGTTGTATGAGCATGGTGGATGGTTATGGTCTTTCGACCTTAGTGTAATGGTTTTGGTTTTGGTTTTAAATACGACTTGCATGTCATCAATCTTTGTAATCATAAATCTCGAATGTAACTCGAGTTATTATTGTAAGTTCATTAGATTAGTTTTACTTTCAATCATGTAATGTAATTGAAGACTCAAGAAGGCTATCCAATGGAGGTGATACAAAGAAGAAGACGAGGCATACAAGAAGTCTAAATAAAGAAGAAGACTTATGTAATAAGTAGTTGTATTTATTTCCATCACCATATTAGATTGACCTTGATCTTTATCATGAGCTTGATAAAGATCACATAGGATGGGGCCATAACCAAACACATTTACTTTATTGCACTTTACATTTACTTGTTAATTTAATTTTATATATGAAATATATGCTTATATTTACCATGCGATGATAGATTTAGGTGAACTTAAATCAATATAAGGCGTGCTCTAGAAAATCTAGAATATGAATCATTTCTTGCCTTAACAATAAATATTATGAATACGATCATGAGATTCTTGTGTTTATGAAACACGTAATTGAATATGAATTTTCAATATTGAGAGAAAGGATGATTCTGTCAACAACAGATTTCTATCTGTAAGAAAGGGTTATTAAGTGACGCCTCTTGACAATGCTCCACCCGATCTGGGAATCATCTGATTATCGATTATTGATTTGAAATATTTAATTTAAAAGGAAGAATCTCTTTATAATATGATTATGATTGTAACGTAATATAATCCCTCTAAAATTAAATAATATCAAGTAGTAATTGGCCAATGACACAACAGGCTTGTGTCGGTAATAGCCTTCCAACATGGTAGAAAGTGGTTCTTATTTTTAAATCATTGTCGTTTCGTGCTACAGCCGAGGGCTTTGATTTCGAAATAAGAAATACTTGTCTATTACATAGAGATGTGTACATTGAATTAGAATCTAAAGGTCGGTACGTGCTACAGCCGTGGGCCGTTGGAGACTGATTCAATTGTACAAAATGTTGGGTTAGACTTGACTTAGAATATTGAGTTTGTCGTGCCACAGCCGTGACTCAATTATTCAAGAGGCTAAACTTATATTAGGGAATAACATAAGATGTAATTGACAAGAGTTGTCTGCCTATTGAACATCACATGACGTTTCGTGCCACAGCCGAGGTTGTGTGATGGAATGTAGGATCCCTATTCCCACTAGCATTATGAATGCTTAATTTTCACTTAGGGGGTTGAAAAAATTAGATAAACTAGTGGGAGAAACTTATGAATAAAGACCTGATTCATATAGTGTTTTGAATTGAAATTGAATATTTGCTAAGTGTTGTTATGTGTTTATCATTTACAGATTTACTATATTCGTCATGTCTTCTGCACTATCACTCTGGAGCATACTAGATGCTCATAAGTTGACTGGTCCTAATTTAGCTATTTGTTTTCACTGTAACAAGTTGGGGCACTGGAAGAGGAACCGCAAGGTTTACCTTGCAGAATTAAAGAAGAAGGGTAATGAGACTACCGCTTCTGATTCAGGCATGTTCATGATCGAAGTTAATATGTCACTAGGTCAAATTTCTACTTGGGTATTAGATACCGCATGTGGTTCTCATATTTGCAATTCGTTGCAAGGACTAAAGGAAAGTAGGACTCTTGAAAAAGATGAGGTGATTCTACGTATGGGCAATGGAGCAAGGGTTGCGGCCATATCTGTAGGATCATTTAGTTTACATATGCCTACGGGCAAGACTATTATTTTGAATAATTGTTATTACGTTCCCTATATTGTGAGGAATATTGTTTCTATTCCTATGTTGGATGTGGATGATTTTTCATTTATAATTAAGAATAATGAATGTTCTATCCTTAGAGATAATGTTCTTTTTGGATGTGGCATTTTAAATAATGGTCTGTATGTATGTGACGTAGAGCATGATTTACTTCAGATTGAACAAACTAATAAAAGAATATAAACATGAAGTGGAGAAACAAACCAAACACAATATTATAACTCTTCGATCAGATCGAGGTGGTGAATACTTGAATAGAAAGTTTCTAGATTATCTCAAAGAAAATGGTATAGTCTCCCAGTGGACTCCTCCATATACTCCACAGTTAAATGGGGTATCTGAAAGGAGAAATCGAACTTTGTTAGACATGGTTCGGTCCATGATGAGCTATGCGAATCTTCCAGTATTCCTATGGGGTTATGCATTGGAAACCTCAGCATATTTACTGAATAAGGTGCCTTCCAAATCTGTTCCTCAAGCTTCATATGAGATATGGAAAGAAAGGAAACCGAGTCTTAAACACGTTAAGATTTGGGGATGTCCAGCTTATGTCAAGAAAGTTGACCCATATAAGCTGGAATCTCGATCCGTAAAATGTAATTTTGTGGGATATCCTAAAGAGACTTTGGGGTATTACTTTTACACCGATCATCGGGTGTTTGTCTCCAGACATGCTACCTTCTTGGAAAAGGAGATTATCCTTGAAGGAAATAGTGGGAGCAAAATTGAACTTGATGAAGTTCAAGAAGCACAAACTACTACGGATCAAGTGGAAACACCTGTTCAGACTGAACAACCTTCTGTGGAACAACCCATTCGTAGGACAGGGAGAGTGTCTCGCCAACCTGAGAGGTATTATGGCCTTCTCATTGAGAATGACAATGAGTTATCAATCATTGATGATGACAACCCTGTGACCTATAATGAGGCTATGAGTAGTGTTGACTCAGAGAAATGGCATAGTGCCATGAAATCCGAAATGGAATCTATGTATACCAACCAAGTATGGACTCTGGTTGAGGCGCCTGAAGGTGTTAATCCTATTGGGTGCAAGTGGGTATACAAAAGAAAGATTGGAGCAGATGGCCAGGTGGAGACCTATAAGGCCAGGCTCGTGGTAAAAGGATTTAAACAAAGGCAATTCAGATTTTGCTTGCGATTGCTGCTTACTACGACTATGAGATCTGGAAAATGGACGTGAAAATGGCCTTCCTCAATGGGGAACTTGAGGAGGAAGTGTATATGACACAACCAGAGGGTTTTCTTTCCAAGGGAAATGAACACCTAGTGTGTAAGCTGTTGCGAACCATATATGGTTTAAGGCAAACTTCTCGTAGATGGAACATCCATTTTGATGAGACAGTCAAAGAATTTGGTTTTATCAAAAACATAGATGAACCATGTGTCTACAAGAAGGTTAGTGGGAGCACAGTAACATTTCTTATATTGTATATGGATGACATACTTCTTATAGGAAATGATATACCGATGCTATAATCAGTCAAAGTATGGCTATCAAAGAACTTCACCATGAAGGACTTGGGAGAAGCATTCTATATTCTCGGTATGAAGATCTATAGAGATAGATCTAGAAGAATGATAGGTCTTACCCAGGGTATATACATCCAGAAAGTGCTTAAAAGGTTTAGCATGGAAAACTCCAAAAGAAGTCTCAAACCGATGAGCCATGGAGCGTCCCTTTCCGAAAAAAATGTCTTCTAAGACACCTGAGGAAAGAGAGCGTATGAGTAAGATTCCTTATGCTTCAGCAATAGGATCTATCATGTACGCGATGTTGTGTACAAGGCCTGATGTTGCTTATTCAGTTAGTGTGACGAGCAGATATCAGTCCAATCCAGGTGAAGACCACTGGAAAGCAGTAAAAAACATCCTTAAGTACTTGCGAAGGACTCAGGACATTTTTCTTATTTTTGGTGGTGAATCTGAGTTGAAAATAGAGGGTTATACTGACTCTAGTTTTCAATCAGAAAGTGATAGCAAATCCATGTCAGGGTACGTGTTTACTCTGAATGGTGGTGCAATTAGTTGGAAGAGTTCCAAACAGTCAACAACGTAGCAGACCCACTCACAAAACCACTTTCTCAGAGTCACTTTGATCGTCATAAAGACAAGATGGGTATTAGATACCAGAGTGATTGGCTTTAGTACAAGTGGGAGATTGAAAGAGATATGTCTTAAGTCCAATCATGTATGAGGATTTAGGAATAACTTTTATGTAATCTGTTTTGATTTCATTGATATTAATAAAAGACTTATTTTGTTTTTTATTGCGGGCTCTATCTATTTAAATGTTTAAATAAGATATACCACAGTTTAGAGTAAAGCTTTTTATGGATTGTGATGAGATCATAATAATGAGACCTAAAAGATGATAACTCTAAACTTATATAGTTCCTGGTCGTGGGATTACTAACTGGTAATTAATAATCCGCAAAGATCGGTACATACTATGCTTGCTTCATTATGAAGGATGTCTGTTCTCATAGACATTTGTGTGGTGACACTATAGCTAGTATGTAGGTGCTTATTATATAATAAGTTCACTGAACATGACTCACACAGCTGAACAACTGATGGAGTTCACTCACGCGTCAGCAGTTGTTCACATAGTGATAGTTGTACAAGTATCCTTAGACTTGAGGTCATCATAGTCATCTTGTGTACACTGAACTATGCTTTGGTTTAGTTCTTAGTCTCCTGGGATAATTATAAGGGCTCTACTGGGTATAGGAATTTGTACACAAAGATAGTGTATGATCAATAAAGGATCTACCCCTTCCAGTGAAGGAAGAGAATGTTCAATGCTGATCCACTTATGCTAGTTCAGGAATCTCTGGCCAGAGTGAATGAAATTAGAAAGGAGTTTCTAATTTACATTAAATAGAACTAAGCATAGTGAATGGGAAAGCAAGTGATTAAATAAGATAGGCTTGACACAAGTTCCATACCTTGTATTTAATCGTGACATTGCAGGGTAGAAGGAATTAATTGTACAGTAACTACTCACTGAATAGGTTCTTGGTATTCTAAGCAGTGAATTCGTATTATCCGGATAGTCGCGATATGCTGAGAAGTATCCCTCACGATGTAGAATAAATATGATTAATTAATTAATCATATTTAATGAATTAGAGAATTTATATAAATAATGATAAAATAGTTTTATTATTATTTATTTCTACTACCGGCTTAATATTGAACCTACAGGGTCACACCATAAAATTGGTGGAGGAATTAATTAATAATGGCTGGTAATTATTTATTTATGAAATAAATAATTAATTGGCAAATTTAATAATTAATTAAATGAGATTTAATTGATTATAAATTAATTAAGAAAAGGTTCTTAATATTATTAATTAAGAATTTAAATTTTGGAAATTAAATCAAGTGAGAGAATTATTTCTAAAGAGTTTAGAAAAAGGATTAATAATTAAAAGGTGTTTTAATTATTAGTGAGAATCATAAAGGGTTAATAATAATAATATTTTATGGGAAAATTTTCAGTTGAAAATTTTGCCTATAAATATACTATTATAAACCCTATTTTTGCCTCAACCAAAAAGATTTACAAAACCCTAATTCTCTCCATCTCCTCCTTCTTCATTACATCATTTTCTTGGTGGATACTGGTGGAGTGCTTCACACTTGAGGAGCAGCTGCTAAGGATCTCCGTTCATCATTTTTGGATCGCCATTAAAGACCTCCATCTTTCCATTAACGTAAAGCTTCTTAAGGTAAACATATTAAACTACGAATTAAATATTATTTTTCGCATGGATCCTACGGAGGGTTTCGTTTTTTTTTAGGATTTAAATTTACATTTTCGCTGCGTTTAGGTGCTAAAAACCCTTCAGTCTTCTCAACTCCAAACACATCAGAATCACATGGAATAGGGATCGATTCCCCGCTGGCTTTCATAAATGTTGTAGCATGTTTGTACAATACCTTGTATTGGCGTGGCACTTTCTTGCTGACCTTGACGTGATTGAACTCTTGCTGAATTTTTTGCACCTCACCCTTGTTCTTTGACTGCGACACATCTCTTTTCTTTTTCTACAAAAAAATTAAAAGAATATAAGTAGACATTTATTCACCTAATTAACCCCTATTTTTCAACTTTTATACAACTTTAGCAACCAACAAGCACATGTAAATACCACAACTGTCCGTAGGCTGATTAAATTTCGAGGCCATGCCAAGTGTGAACCAACGGCTTCACGAACTTGTTCTATTTCACCAGGTATAGGCACGAGAACTAAAGCGTCTGGTTGGATATGTCCATCAACCGACACACGAGCATGTCCAGGCTTCAAGGGCACTCCATGAACCGAAACATTCATTTCATCATCTTCGAAAATAGTACCAAAAGCAACCTTATTTTCGATGCTATCCACCGAAAGCTCAGAAATTTGTGGACCCTATAATTGTAAGGAGTAAATTATATAATTAATCTACAATTTGAAGAACCGTATACTTATAATAATATTTGTGAAATATACCTTCTTTTCTGATAGAGGGGGTTGATAATAAGCAAGACAATCATCATTCACCAATATTTCTTTTTCTTTTGGTGGTTTACAATTTGCTTCTCCTTCAACTGGTTGACAACTTGCTATATCCGAAAAATTCAGAGAGTGTTGATTAGATCCAGTAAACAATGACTTGAGCTCAGCCATTTCCCACCTTGTTCTTTCCAACTCCTCTTGTAGCACTCTATCACGGGCCAACAACTCCGCCTTGGTAATTGCAGGCTTTCTCTCTTTCGGCAGATTAAAGAACATTTTTGGGGTGACGAAACCTCCAACTCCTCGAACCCTGCTTGAATGCTCAGGAGTTCCGAGTGTCGTAGTCAACACATCATCAGTTCCAGATGGTATGAATTCACCCTTCTCCTTCTTTTCGAGTAATTCATCCTATCAATAAATCAAAAATAAACATTAGAGCCAGATTAATGGACCATTTCTCTAACTAATGCAGATATGAATAAACATCAGATCTTAGGGACATATTATGAATAATGAAGGAATAAACATATTTCTCATTATAATATGATTTTCTCGATTAAATGCAGTTTTTTTCATAATTATTACTTACAATTCTGGAAAATATTGTTTCTTTATCTTCATCAAGCTCCTCATCATCTAGCTTTGACTTTCGATCCTTTTTCCAAAATATTGCCCGATCTGATTTCTCCTCGGGCTTCAGTTTGCCTTTCTTTATTTGTTTAAGATGAGAAAAAATTAAACGGTTCTATTAAAAAGTGATATTTTGATTGACATTATAGCTAGGTTCTTACTTCATCCTCTTGTAAACCAATATAACCCTTCCTTGACAAACGATGATGATATTTTCGATTACGCACTCTTTCGCTCTACAGGGTGCATAGTTTCTGCATCATACAACGAATAATTATATCCAAGTAAATATACTAAATCCAAACAAGGAAAGGTGGCAAAGAAAATGCATCCATACCAGCCACTTATCACCTGTCCTCTTCGCGAAAAATCTCATCCAAGCTTTTTGACCCACAAACCGATAATTTTTTGGAGGCCTCTTCAGTTTCTTCTTTTTTTCAGCATATAGCATCACGTGTTTAGTTATTAAATCAGTTTTAAACTGTCTACATTTATCTCCTGCAGACTTAAGCACCATAGCCTCACTTTCCGGAGCAACTTTAAATGTACCATATGGACAATAAAATACACAAGTTTATAAGGCTTAGATAGTAGTACTAAAAACAAGTTATGTGTGTCAACTATAATTTAATACCTTAATATCAAGCCATAATTTATCTTTCAATACCCGATCCACATTTGGCCAGCTTTTAATGTCAATAGGAATCATAGTTCTTGCCAGGTGCCTTATGTAGGACTGTAAGGTACACCTAGTATCTCCGACAGGAACTCCAAACTCATTGTATCTGATTTTAAATCTCTTTCCCTGGGCCTTCCTTACCAATACTTTTTTAAGAGAGGAAACACCTCATGCAGCTCCCAACCTTCTTTTCTCAGAATTAGAATTAGTTGTTGTTTCTTGTTCAGACTGTTGTTTTTCAGTTTGAGGTTCACTTGGTGCTTGTCCATCCTGATCACAGTTCTTTTCAACCTCCTGATCATAACGCTCTTCGACCTCCTGATCACTTGGTGCTTGTTCGGACTCTATGACCTCCGGAGCCATCAGTTTAACTTTTTTAGATTTGCTTTTGTTGGTTCTCTGTTTCTTTGCCATTTTGGTCCTTCACTCTGAATAATAAAACAAGAAATCATTAGTCACTGAATACATGAAACTCTACATGAATTAAAATGCATTCAAAATTAAATATTCATGAATAAAAATGCATTCAAAATTACAACTGGAAAATTACAAAAAAAATACAAAAAAATTACAAACATTTAAAAAAATTATAACTAAAAATTACAAAAGAAAATTACAAAAGAAAAATGCATTAGTCACTATAATTCATTTACTCAAAAAAATTACAAAGGAAAATTAAATATGCTGATTAAATTACAACAAACAAAAAGTACACAGAGCTAAATTAGTCAGCGAGAGGTTGTTAAGTAATGGTTGATGTTGCGAGTAAAAGTTCATGAAAAGTTATAAGGTTGAGGAATCAACCCGAGAAAATGAGAGTGAGATACTTAAAGGTATCACTATCTGATCCTTAGAGTGATTCTGAGGACAGAATCCTTTTAGGGGGGATGATGTAACATTCGGGATATCGCGTGTAATTATTTTTATCGATAAATAATTTTATATGATTATTATATGATTTTTGGTGAATTATCTGATGATTGGTGTGGATATGTGAATGCTTATATATGATACATTATAAGTATATTAATTTTATTGTGACCAGAATAAAATATAGATAATTACGGTATTTTTCTGGTAATTTTTGGAGTATTATATGATTTATATTGATTTATAAATTTATTAATTATTTTCTGAATTATTACAAGATTATTTTATAAAATCGGGAATAGTCTAACCTCGACCATTTTTACGTTTTTACAACCCGAAACTCTTCTGAAAACTCCTTCCTAACCGAATCTGGTAATTCTGGACATTTTCCGTTTTTTGACTTTTTCGATCCGGATTACGGTTTGACCCGTGCGCAGCCCGACGCAAGATTTTCGATACAATAATCATTTCGGTGAATCATCGAAACCCATATTCTTAAAAGACGGGATATTATTACGTTACTTTCATATAAAGTATTTTATAAGAAACCCGGTTTGGATAATTATCCAGTACGTGTATCAAATCGGATCGTTTTTGTAGTTACTTAGCGGCTAAGCAACTAATTTAACGATCCAAAATGATTCAAAACGATCCAATATTCCATAAATATATATAGCCCTTTTATTATTTCATTTTATTCATATAATCATAATCAGTCGGTAAAATCCCGTAAAATACAGAGAAAACCCCTAAAAACGTTACGTTCTTGAGAATCAAACGTACGAACGAATGCGTTATCGAACTCCGATTCAAGCGTGCAATATATCAAAATGAAGCTCTCGAAAATACCTTTCTGGATCAATCAACCATTTTAGTACAGAAATCAAGGTGATTTTCTGATTTATTTATTTTAATTCGAATTATTTGATAATTAAAATATGAATTTTTGTTCTTGATGTTGTTTGTGTGATTTGATGCTTGAATCATGTAGATCTTTTCTTCCTGGTCATCTTGGTATATTATATGCCAAAAACCGAGTGCAATAACATATAGAAAAGGGTGTTTGATTCTTGAAAATAAAAATTAGGGTTCTTAATATGAATGTTCTAAATTGAAAATTGGGTTTTTTTGGGTTAAGGTTTATTGTTTAAAAGTGATGTTACCACGTTGTAGATCGTGTAAAAACAATTTGAATGGTGTAATTGAAAGCAACAGACGATACTGGAAAGTGGCTCGCCAGAAAATACATCGATCGGCGGTGTTCTTGAACTTCCGGTTAAAAATCTGGCCAACCTGTTGATTATTTGGAAAAACAAATCACATGAATCGATTTCTGGAACAAAATAGGAGCTATCTGCAGTTTCTGGTGAAGAACGAGGGGGATAGGGCCGGTCGGCGGCCGCCGTCGCCGTCATGGTCGTCGGAGAAGACGACCAAAATGCAATTAGGCCCCTGTTTTGCAACAAAGTACGTTCTAGTCCTTCCAGTTTTAATTTACAAAAAAACTGATTTCTGTTTAAATTATTTACAAAATGGTATTTTCTTTTTATAATTATTTTCAGAAAATTATTTTAATTATTTTAAAATTCCAAAAATCAAAATTTTTAATTCTGAAAATTATTTTTAATTCCAAAATAAATCTAAATTATTTAATTAATTAATTTTAGTTGATAATTAATTATTTTATTAGCCGATTAATTTAAATATTAATTGATTAATTAATTTAATTAGTTATTAATTAATTTTAATTGATTATTTAATTTGATTTAATTATTTATTTTTGATTTAAAAATTCCGAAAAATAGTTTCGAGCTTCAAAATATTATTTTTAATTATTTTCAAGGCTCGATAAATATTATAAAATTATTTTAAAGTCAGATTCGGGTGTTCAAACCCTATTATTTAATTATAAATTGATTCGGATTCCCGTTTTAATTCCGAAAAATGTTCAAAAATTCGTAATAAATACCTGGAAAATCATTTTAACCCCGAATCTTCTTTGAAAAATTATTTTGATCGAATATCTTGCATGCTATATGTTACGTGCTATCTGATTGATGTGTTATATACCTATATGGTTATTGCTTGACTGTTTTAGTAATAACTTTCAATCCGTAAATCGGATTTGGGTAAAACGAAGGGTAGATAAAAGCTTATGACGTCTATGTGACAATTAGAATGATATGAAATTGAGTATTGATAGATACTTGTGATGCCTAGCAGCGTAAGCAAGGCATAGAAATGAAGGCCAGTGATCGGTAAATAGAACTGAAGTGTAGAAAAAGAAAGCAAGTGATTGATGAATAGAGGCAAGACATAGAAAAAGAAGGAAAGTGATGGAAAAGTAAAACTGTTAAATGGGTACAAGTAAAGTTGGAAATCATCGGTGATAAGGCAAGTACTTCTGAACCTTTTTCAAGATATATTGCAAATATTTTCAAACTGTTTCATAATATATCGCTATTATTCAAAATAACTCATGTTTTATATTGCAAGCACTTTAAACTATATAACCTTGAACCCTGATTCTTATTGATCTTGAGCCATAAGCCTTATTCTTCATAAACCATTGATAATTTAATTCGCAGATGCGAGCCATACACATACGATACTACTCCATAAATACATATGTACCACATACTGATTCTGATATTGAATTTCTTAACATACCAGCCCTTATTCCTTGTCTAACAGAAGACCAATTCTTGGAACTCTTGAACCCTTGGTCTTCTACTTTCTGATTCTTTCCTTGATTGAAAGCCAATCTGAATTCCATGTTATGCCTTCATGGTGTTATGAATCACCCTACACTTCAAGATAAATGTTGTTTATGATTCAGCTTATTGATTTATATTGGTTATCATATTGAATTATTTTAGAATTGGATGGTTTTATAAATATGGACCAGATTCATGGTCAGACCAGATTCGTGGTCATAATAGGCCAATGCGTGCCTTGGATCCAGTATATAGAGCAAAGCTGGGAGTCTTGCTCGGGATTAGTGCGTGACTGATCAGCAGCCTAACCTTGGTTTTTAAAATAAAAAGTGAATATCCAATTCTAATCATTTCTTATTCAGAAACTTGATTCTTCTGAATCATTTCATTGGGTGATTGTTTAACCTCAATTGCTGCTATTATTACTTGCTGAGCTAGTAAGCTCACTCTTGCAAAAAATTTATATTTTCAACAGTTGAAAAGGAAATTGTTGGTAACGAGGATTCCCTGTCCAGTATGCGAGCTAGGATTTCCGGTTAAGTTGGATCAGGTTAGCAGGAGCTTTATATTATAGTTGATTTGTGTAAGATTGTAAGTATGATATCCTTAGCCATTGTAAGTTGAATTAGTTGGAATTTGGTACGATGTAATAAAAGTTAAGATTATGGCTTGTTTTCATACTTTAACCTGTTGCGATCCGTGGTTGTATAAAGAAGGGTCAATGCATATTATACTTTATATACATGTTTAACTATTATGGTGTGTGTTGTGAGCCCCAAACTTCTGACCCGGGTTTAGAGGGCGTCACAAGTTGGTATCAGAGCTACTGGTTATAAGTCACTGAAACAAGCCTAGATTGTCGAGAATGGATAGAGGGTTAGGATTAGGATTAGGAAATAGAAAGATAGAATGTCGAGAGGTTGAGTGCGACCAAATAGTAGGTTTTAGTGCGATCCGTGATGAGATTCGAGATCCTTATCTAGCAACGCGATTTTCAGATAGCGGTAATGGCAGATTCTTTTATTTCGGTATCATCTGATCAGTCGGAGCATTCAGTCAGAGTACCATCATCTGATTCACGCCCTGCTCGTCCACCGCTGTTAGTCATGTCACTTCTTGTTGCAGCGATTGCACCTTTTCATGTTATTATCTCATCCCCTGATGTGAGACTATCTATTTGAGAATCCCCCACACGCTGAATCTGGTTCTACCAGATACTCAACTGTGGGTGCATCTTTTCTCTGCGCTCTACACCCTGTTCTCTAACCTCTGTTTAAAACTCGTCTTATGGAGTAACAGCCCCCAGAAGGATATATCCGAAAGCTATAACATATGGTGAGTACACGAGGTATTAAGAAATGTGAGAAAGAACCTAGAGTAAGGATGTGTGTGTTCTGGAAAATAGCCGTTACCAAGTTATATGGAGCTACTAGTAAGTATGTTATCTATAATTATCATGTGGAGTGAGCTAGATGGATTTCAAAGGAATTTGAGAAGATTGGAAATCGAGTGTTTTCTTGGAATTAGATGATAATGTTATGACCAAACATGATGCATATAGTAGTAATGAAATGTAATATTAGCTGATTTTGTTTTATAAAATAGGTTTGATAGTCCTATTGTAATTAGTAATCGTAAGAAGTAATGATGGAACTATTACCAGTATGAAAGATTTGAAGAGAAGCTATGAATAAGATAATATGCAACAGTAATTAGAATTTTTGTCGACCAATAAAGGTAAAATGGACCCAACGAGAAATAGAGGATATACAGAAATGAATGAGCTTTTATCAGATGATGTTCCCAATTTGATACTTTATAGTGGTTGAAAAGAACGACAACCAACTCATATAGTAATGACGACCAGGTTTATGATTTTCAAAATTTTAAACCAGTTTTTAAAAGAGATTTTCTTAACAAAATAAGTTTTAAAAACTTGGTTGTCCAATTACTACTTGAGTTTCTTGTTTGTTATAAGATTCAGATTATCCAGATGAATACTTGTTCTAGAAATTAGTATGGTTCGTTTAGAAGGTCAAGTGGACCCGCTATTACGGAGAAACTGTTCATCCAATTTCTGAGACGGTTAGAGCACGAGGAATATGTCGATTCACAAGAAGCAGAGTATGAGCAAAGAAGATTAAGGAAATCTCTAGACTTTCTAAAGGGAGAACGTTATTAGCAAAAGAGGCAACAAGTTTAACGATCAGCAGCATAAGCGAAATTTGAAGTTATGAGTGTAAATCTCGTAAGACTGCAAATAAAGTCGTATATGAACGTGAAAGCGTGACGCTAAAGATACAAGACCTAATAAATGGGAAATTATTTTAATAATCGATTCAAGAAAACATTTCTGAGAACTTTCTAAAGTTGATATACGACTCGGCATGGGACCTATTGGTCGAACAAGCGTTGAAGCTATAAGCGGATAAAATGTGGATGGCGAATAATGATATTATTCTTTCCTATAATCCTATGCATTCTTATGAATTTCGAGTAGAGTATGAACTTCTTTCATGATCAGCCCTATAAGCTGATTGTTGAATTCCTTTTAATTCATTCTTTCTTCAAAATATTATTTCCTAATTGGGACAAGCAGTGTTATGGTGTGATGATTTGTCAAAATGACAAAGAGTCTGGTGGGACGCCACCTAATCATGTGCTGTGTGCCATATGGTATGAAAGACTGGCCATCTTGAGTACTAATATGGTTGTCTCATTCCTATTCAAATCATTATTCATTCTTTCTTCTTCAATCCTGATTTGTTTATTTATGAATTCTTCCGATTGTTTCCTGTACTTTTATCCTTTACAAAGATTTTCGATCATAATCATATATACAAACTCCTTCTTGTGTAAGATCTATTCTTTGAATATCTTAAAAGAAAGTGAAATGAACCCGTATATTAAAGGGAGTTATGTGGACAATTGCAAGCCAATAAATGACGGACATTTATGTGCAGAGAAGAATTATTATGCCGATAATGGGATAGTTGCGAGGACATCAAATCAAAGTTGGGAATCTGCATATATGATACGTTTCGAGTATGAGATTTTGGCATGAATTGGAGTAATTAGCCAACTGTATAAGGTAAACTAACTAGAGAAACAAGAAAGTAAAGCTGCATGTACCAGATGAGGCAAATGATCGATTGGACAACGGAAGTGAATGAAGAAATTCTTAATAATAATTAAATAATTGATTAATACGTTGTGAAGATAAAGCATACTTCATTCATGTGGGAGATATTTGTCATGAAGATTTAAGATCGAAGAAATACTAGTCACGAATAAACTTAGGTGTGTTCATCAAGGAATGGTTGGGCTTTCCCACTCAAGTAAATGATTTGTGGTGAAATTGATACTTGTAGCTGGGTCGACAAAAAAGGTTCAATATGAAAATACATAATGGGAGATGAAGGTATGGTAGTTTGACTACCACAATTTTTAACATGTGAAGCTTTAAAACCAAATGAACTCATTCGCAAGATTATAAGGGTGTTGGTTGAGACCAGGTGTTGGTCATCAGAAGTTGAACAAGTTAATTAATAAGAACAAGTGTATATTACCAATGATGGACAAATTGTTAAGTAGAGAGCTTGAATTGAAACATGAACTAGAAAAATTTTAGAATAATTTATAATTGTACTCAGTAGTGATATCCTGTTATAATCAGAGAATATGAAAAAAAAGGTATGGTATAATAAGAATTGTTCGTTATAATCTTAAGTTGAATTATAGACATGGGTTATATGGATTGATATTACATGAGGTAGTGAAATGGTAAGTTTAGAAAGTGAAAGTGGATTGTTATATTGAGAGTTGATTGTTGGTTATTTGATTGATTGTTGGTGTCGGCTTGAGTCTGACTGGTGGTCAATAATATAAAGGAGATGCTGCCCAAATTATTTTTTGCGGAAGATACCCTACTCTTAAAGATGGAAAGTATACTTCCGTGTGTCATAGATATTCATGTTGATACTCCAATTAATTGTGATCTCGGTTCTCGAAAGAGGTTGTTACATCCAATTCGATTATATATAATTGGTCTTTGACTTTATTTAGCTAGTCATCATTTGGTGCAATTGATCAATTAAGTGAGTTAATTGGCTAATTAACCAACTAATGGTCCATTATATGGAGATCGATTCCAATTAGATTAAGTCAAATTTTGATGTGACTTTCAAACCCGAAATCAAAACAATGAGGAATTGGGGAAAAGTAAAGACGCCGATAGAATTCATAAATTGCTGCAAATGTGTGAGTTTTTACTTGGATGAATATGCCCTTCCTAATGGACAAGAAAAATAAAAAGTCATTTGTATGGACAAGTGAGAAGAATGTTTTCAAGAGTTAAATATTTAAGATGAAGCAACGAGAAGAAAGGAAGAAGGGAGATAGAATGAAGCAGAGATTAATAATTACACCAATATGGATGTCATTAGACAGTCAAGGAGATGTTATCATCTGCAACAAAGTTTTATCAAAGGACATCTTGTTTCTAAATGGTTGTGATAATCATATAATAAATGATTTGTCAAGTATTTCTGTTTTGGGATAAAGTGTGAGATACAGTTTTAATTCAGTTTTTAATTGATGTTGATACTTAGGTTGTTGTTAAATATCGAAAGTGGTATTAATACAAGTAATTGATGTTTATTTCAGAATGGGATGTTGTGAGCATCAAAATTCGTATTAACATCTAATTTGATATGACGACAAAATGAGTATTAATGTCAAGAGTTCGGTTTTGAATAAGCTATGAGAATAAAGAACGAAGATAGGAAAGGAAGTGGAATCAAAAAGGGTGATAAAGAAACTTTATAAGATGCCAGGAAAAGTAAACGTAGTAACAGATGCATTAATCAGATAAGAAAGACCGAACGTGTCTACAGTGTTAGAAGAATTATAAAAAGGAATTTCAAAAGTTGAAATTGGAAGCCCGAGTTTGTAAACCTAATAATGCCGAGATGTATAGTATGACTTTTCAGCTGGAATTGCTAGAGAAGGTAAAGAAACGTCAAAGGGAAATAATAGATCAAGATATTATCGTTAGAAAATATATATATATATATATATACTCAAAATGATGATCAAGGCATTCCCAGATCTTATTTCAGAATATGGGATTCCACCAGTGACAGAATTGAAGAATGGAATTTGACAAGAAGCTCACAACCCAAGATATTCAATCCATCCATGGAGTACCAATACGTATATAGATTTAGAGGAAAATTATTGGTGGCCAGATATGAAGAAAGAAATGGTGGGATAGATTAGCAAATGTTACACGTATCAAGGAGTTAAGGCGGGACATCAAAGACTAGATGGATATATTTCGCCAAGAAACGTCATGGTGATGCCACTTGAGAACCAAAAGTGAGAAAAGCGTTAATTACATTATTATTGATAGGTTATTTAAACACGATCATTCTCATTTAGGAATAAACGGTTATCCTATAAGTGGGTTAGTTGTTGCTTGAAGAAATGGTGGTACGTCATCAAATCCAGAAACTAATTGTAGATAATCAATATTGTGTGATTTGAAATTTGACAGAAGTATTTAGAATACGATACATTATGTCAAACTAGAATGGTATGTACTACTTCTAGATGAACGGATACTAAGTAAAGCGGAACTAAAAAGATAGAAATTTAGTTGAACAACGATAACTCAAGAGATTCAAGCTACTCCGAAGGTATGATACGAGACATAGATTTCAAAGGAGACTCTCTGATAGTATGGCATAAAGAAAGAATAAATGTTATATATGATTAGACATCAAGGAATGCATTGTAGTCAGAATTCCTTTGAACCAAAATAAATGATAATATAGGTTAAAAAAATGCCAGTGATGCCTCCAGGTTAGTGTACTTTCTTTAAAATGGTAAAAGATCTTCGCTCGATAAACATACTCGATTGTGCTTCAAGGAAAATAAAATATGGTGATAAGTTTGTGCGTCAGTCATATTCAGTCGAGATTTTCTCGTTAATTCTTAACTCTGGAGTAATCTCGAGAATGTTAGAAATCAAATACGCCATGGTTTCAGTATATCATTCACATATGGACGAGAAGATTAAAAGAACGATTAAAGTGCCTCGAATGCGATTCGAAGTGATTATGAACTAAGTTAATTGAATAGAGAAACATGTGGGAATGGGGTTCAATAACCAGTAGCTATTGCAAACGTTCACGAGCACGAATTACTAGAATTATAAAGAAAAGTTAATTAGTAAGCATTATGCTGGTCCTTTTGAGACAGTAAAATAGTCAGGATAAGTGTAAGTAAGTTGGCTTCACCGCCACACGTTTAGCAGATTCATACGGTATTTATACGTGTATACTCAGGAAAAGTAATTTAGCTCCATTATATATAAAATGGAGACTTGAGTTGAGTTATATGAGCAACATATAGAATATGATGTCAGCGAGAGGTTGTTAAGTAATGGTTGATGCTGCGAGTAAAAGTTCATGAAAAGTTGTAAGGTTGAGGAATCAACCCGAGAAAATGAGAGTGAGATACTTAAATGTATCACTATCTGATCCTTAGAGTGATTCTGAGGACATAATCCTTTTAAGGGGGGGAGGATGTAACATCCGGGATATCGCGTGTAATTATTTTTATCGATAAATAATTTTTATATGATTATTATGTGATTTTTGGTGAATTATCTGATGATTGGTGTGGATATGTGAATGCTTATATGTGATACAGTATAAGTATATTAATTTTATTATGACCGGAATAAAATATAGATAATTATGGTATTTTCTGGTAATTTTTGGAGTATTATATGATTTTATATTGATTTATAAATTTATTAATTATTTTCTGAATTATTACAAAATTATTTTATAAAGTCGGGAATCGTCCAACCTCGACCATTTTTACGTTTTTACAACCCGAAACTCTTCTGAAAACTCCTTCCTAACCTAATCTGATAATTCTGGACATTTTCCGTGTTTTGACTTTTTCGATCCGGATTACGGTTTGACCCGTGCGCGGCCCGACGCAAGATTTTCGATACGATAATCATTTCGGTGAATCATCGAAACCCGTATTCTTAAAATACGGGATATTATTACGTTACTTTCATATAAAGTATTTTATAAGAAGCCCGGTTTGGATAATTATCCAGTACGGGTATCAAATCGGATCGTTTTTGTAGTTACTTAGCGGCTAAGTAACTAATTTAACGATCCAAAATGATCCAATATTCCATAAATATATATAGCCCTTTTATTATTTCATTTTATTCGTATAATCATAATTAGTCGGTAAAATCCCGTAAAATACAGAGAAAGCCCCTAAAAACGTTATGTTCTTGAGAATCAAACTTACAAACGAAGGCGTTATCGAACTCCGATTCAAGCGTGCAATATATCAAAACGAAGCTCTCAAAATACCTTTCTGAATCAATCAACCATTTTAGTGCAGAAATCAAGGTGATTTTCTTATTTATTTATTTTAATTCGAATTATTTGATAATTAAAATATGAATTTTTGTTCTTGATGTTGTTTGTGTGATCTGATGCTTGAATCATGTAGATCTTTTCTTCCTGGTCATTTTGGTATATTATATGTCAAAAATCGAGTTCAATAACATATATAAAAGGGTGTTTGATTCTTGAAAATAAAAATTAGGGTTCTTGATATGAATGTTCTAAATTGAAAATTGGGTTTTTTTGGGTTAAGGGTTCTTGTTTAAAAGTGATGTTACCATGTTGTAGTGTAAAAACAATTCGAATGGTGTAATTGAAAGCAACAGAAGATACTAGAAAGTGGCTCGCCGGAAAATACATCGGCCGGTGGTGTGGTCAGGAACAAAGCTAGATTGGTTGCTAAGGGCTACTGTCAACAAGAAGGAATAGATTTTGATGAAACTTTTGCTCCTGTTGCAAGACTTGAAGCCATCAAATGGATGTCAAAAGTGCCTTTCTGAATGGAGATTTGGAGGAGGAAGTCTATGTTAGTCAGCCTACTGGTTTTGAAGATCCAAATTTTCCAGAATATGTCTACTATCTTTTGAAAGCACTTTATGGACTGAAGCAAGCACCTAGAGCCTGATATGACACTTTATCAAAGTTTTTTTTGGAAAATCACTTCACAAGAGGTACTGTTGATAAAACTTTATTCTTTAGAAATATTAATGGCTCTAGTATACTTGTTCAAATCTATGTAATGTTAGTGTTTGTGCCCTAGAGACAACACTATTATATTTTTATTATGAAACATTTGGATTATTAATTATGATTATATGGATTATTCTTTAGTAATTTATTATATCTTTATTTTCTGCGATAAGATGTTAGATTAATAAATGTCCTTGGAATATGATATGTAAATCTATATCTCTAAGTACGTGACTTAGAAATGAGATTATGAGAATAGTATTAATATTCCTAAAGGTCCCTAGTCAAGTAATATTGTTAAGGGACGATAATAAATACATTGAGACTAGTGTGTTTGTTGGTTGATGATCACATCTCATTGATCATAGGTATGGTGATACTAAAGTCAAAACACAGGCACATGTATTAAATACATGGTGCTGGATTAACCAGTTGTGAGATACTACATGGTTATAGTGTCATAAGTTAATCTCACAGTGATAATGATGTATTGGTCATTTGACCTGAAATCATTATATTTTTATACGAGAATTAATATACTTTGATACTATTGAAAGTTATCCTTGACCGGGTCATAATAAAAGTAGACATTGGGTACATTATGAATCGTATGAGAAATTTGAATGATCTAGATGGAATTTAGCCATCATTTATTAAAGGAGTGATATTATTGGCCTCTTGATTGAGTAAGACTATAAAATGCATGGCCGTGCTCAAGTACTGATTTGTTTAATAGTTTACTTATTGATCAAGGAAAGAAGAATTAAACGTTAACAGAGGATGACACAATGCATGCCTCGAGTTTGATCTATAATATAAGGCTAAAAGGATTATATTACATTGTACATTATTCACGAAAGGTTTAATCGATCATCGATTTAATTATTATTCCTTGGGTAGCAATGATGTATTACTAGATGCCACTCATTGTTTATAATTTAAATATGAGATATTTAAATTATTTCCAATGTAATAATAACCTATAGGGTCGCACAAAGAAAGCATGGAGGAATATTTAATTCAAATTTGGATTCCAATTAAAAAGGGAAATTTGAATTATTTATTATTAATTAAGTTGGACTTAATTAATGGGATAAATGAATATCGAATTTGTATATTATTAAATCCAAAATTTAGTTGTTATTTAGTAATTGAGTTAAAATTAATTATTAAATAAGTAGAATTTCAGATTTTAATAAACTCTAACTTAGATTAGGGTTAGGACTGTTTTTGGCCTCTCTATATAAACATCCTTAAGGCTAAAATTAGGGTTATGTTTTTATTAGATAAAAACATAAAACCCTAGCAGCTAAAGGTGTGAGAGAGAGAGGGGAAAACAGGTCCGTTATTGGTGCTAGTACATGTCTCCTCCGTATCAGCTTTCGTGTAGATACCTCTACGGCGTAGATCGTCAAGGCGGGGTACGTGGTGTTCTGTTAAAGCTAGGATCTCCTTTTGACATCCATAATCGTAAATCTCTTTAGGTAAACATCTATTCTCCGTAATTATATGTTCATTATACATAGATTCTGCGGTAGGGATTCAAAATTTTTTCTTTTTCCTTTGCGTATTTATGCTCGAATCCCTAACAAGTGTGTGACTGATCATAGCCTAACCTTGGTTTTAAAATTTAAAATGAATATCCAATTCTAATGATTGTTTGACAAGGAACTTGATTTCTCTAAATCATTTCAATTCATCGTTAATTAACTTCAGTTATTGCTTTTATGACTTGTTGAGCTAGTTAGCTCACTCTTGACAATCTGTTTATGTTATTCTAGATTAAAAGGAAATTGTTGGTAGCGAGAATTCCCGGTCCAGTGTGCGAGCTAGGATTCCGGGTTGAGTTGGATTGAGCTAGCAGGAGCTTTATATTGTAGTTTTGAGTTATGCAAGTTTGTAAGAATAATTTCATTATCAGTTGTAAGTTAATCTAGTTGGGATTTGGTACGATATAATAAAAGTTAAGGTTGTGGCTTGCTTTCATAATTTAACCTGTTACGATCCGTGGTTGTGTAAAGAAGGGTCAGTGCATATAATATTTTATATACAGGTTTATATTGTGTGTGCGTGTTGTGAACCCCAAACTTCTGACCCGAGTTTGGAGGGAGTCACACATAATCTCATTTCTAATTCACGTACTTAGAGATATAGATTTACATATCATATTCCAAGGACATTTATTAATCTAACATTTTAGCGCAAAAAATAAAGATTTGATAAATAACTAAAGAATATTCCATATTTTCATAATTAATAATCCAAATGTCTCATAACATAAACATAATAGTGTTGTCTCTAGGGCACACACACTAATATTACCACTTCATCCGAAGTCTGGAAAGCATTATCTAATACCTATTCACAAGATTCTAAGGCTCATGAGTTTGAATTACTTCTCAAAATTCAACAAAAGAAAAAGGAGTATGCTTCACTTGATGAGCACATCCGAGATTTCAAATTAACTTGTGATCACCTTAATGCCATTGAAAAACCCGTACCTGATCAAAAAAATGTATTTTGGCTTTTAAACGGTCTTGGCCCACGGTATGAATCTTTTTCTACAGTTATGCTTAAGCCTCATGTTCCGACGTATAATGATTTAATTCCCCTATTGCATAGTCATGAACTGATCCGTGTATCTTCTTTGTCTGAGCATCCAAATCCCATCTTGCATTTGTCGGTGAACGTTCCACTTCACGCAGTCACTTTAAGCGTGGTTCTGGTTCATCATTCAATTCACGAGGTCGAGGTTTTCTGAACTCTCATGCTACTGTACAATGTCAGATTTGCAAGAAGAGGGGTCACGAAGCTCTTAAATATTGTCATCGCTTCGATAATAGCTATCAGGATTCTCATGTGCCTGAAGCATTAGCCGCACTTTATATTACTCCACCTGATGATGAAATCTGGCATCCTGATTCTGCAGTAACAGCGCATATTACTGATAATCCAGGTACTTTATCTAATCTAAGGAATTATAATGGCTATGATTTTGTTATGGTTGACAATGGTGAAAAATTAGCCATCACACATACTGGCCAGGCAAATATTTTTCTTAGGCATTCACAATTATCTCTGCATGATGCGTTTGTTGTTCCTAATATAAAGAAAAACTTTATATTTATTCCTCAACTTACCAAAGATTATCCTTGTTGTGCTATATTTGATGATCATGGTTTTGTTATTAAGGACCTAAAGACGAATCAGGTTATGGCATCGGGGAGTAAAAAGGATGGTATGTATGTCCTAGACACAGTTCCTGCTAAAGCATTCTATTCAAACTAATTTCATGTGGTAGATGCAGATACTTGGCATGGACGACTAGGACATCCTTAAACTATAATTTTAAATTATTTTTAGCAGAATAAATTTATTTCAGTCAATAAAAAGACTAATAGTCTATGTAAAAGTTGTGCTTTAAGTGAAAGCTCTAAGCTTCCTTTCTTTCCTTCTAGTAATAGGGCAAATGCGCTGCTTGTAAAGATCCACTGTGATCTCTGGGGTCCAGCTCCCATTTTATCTAATCAAGGTTTTTGTTATTATGTAATTTTTGTTGATGATTTTTCTCATTTTTTATGGATTTATCCTCTCAAGCACAAGTCGGATTTTTACCGAATATTTTTAAATTTTCAAGCTATGGTTGAGAAATAATTTCAGAAAGAGATCCAAATTTTTCATTCAGATCAAGGTGGTGAATTTTGTAAGCAGGAATTCATCAATCACATTAGGAAAAAAGGCATTATACATCAGTTATCATGTCCAGGTTCACCAGAACAGAAGAGCATAGCCGAACGCAAACATCAGCATGTGGTTAAACTCGGTCATGCAATGATGTTGCATGCTTCAGTGCCTATTAAATATTGGGTTGAAACTTTCTTCACTTCGATATATCTTATCAATTGCCTTCCTTCACCTTCTCTGAATATGCAAACACCATACTATCCGCTTTACAAGAAGCAACCTACTTATGATTTTTTACGCACTTTTGGCTGCTAGTGCTATCCTTATCTTTGATTTTATATAAAGGATAATCTTGAACCTCGTTCACTTCCTTGTATATTTATGGATTACAGTGATAAACACAAGGGATATCGTTGTCTTCATATTTCTACTGGTTGGGTCTATATCTCTCGGCATGTTATTTTTTACGAAGTTAATTTTCCTTTAATGCCTCTTCTCCTCACAGCATTGATCCCCTTGCTTCTGATGAACTTCAAGATTGGCTCTCACAGCATGGTATGCCAACTTTTACAGATCTATCCATTCCATTGTCTCTTGATAAAAATCATGCATAACTTTTTAATCAAGAGCAGGTACCCTCCTCTACTTGCATGCCGGCGACACAAACTATAAACGCTAACTCTCAAAACTTGTCCCGCACACAACAAGTAAACAGTGAAAATAATTACAGCTCTCTAAGATCTCTACTTGATGCACTATAGACGTTATAATATTATACGCATGTTAGGGCTGAAACACACGCTAATATTCATGCAAGTATACGTGATTGCAAGTAATATAGAATAAATTCTAGTTCGTTCCCACATGGATTGATTTAGGTTAATTTTAATAAATGTATTTATGCAACACCGGTATCGTTATTATCCAATGTTAAGATGAATAACACTTTGAGGTTGTTTATAACTACAATTAACTAAGAGATTATCCTAAGAACATAAACTAAGAGATTAAAGAGAATTGAATACTATATGACACAAATATGGGATTCTAACTTCATTAAATACTTCATTCAATAGCCTTTTCGTTCTTAACCTTAGCAGTTTCTGGAATTTCAGCGCGGCCGCCCCGCTCTATAGCGCGGGCACGCCGTGCTACTGTAGTTGGCCCTGATTTTTTTTCCTGTTTTTCTGATTTTTTTTATGTTTTTCTCTTTTCTTTCTGCTTCCTCTATCTACTAATGTACAATAAATTTGGGTTGCCTCCCAAGAAGCGTTTGGTTTATATCGTTAGCTTGACATAGAATCTCGAGATCAAGTAGACAATAAAACGGCACTAACCACCTCATGATTTGCCGTATCCCCATAGTAGTGCTTCAACCTCTAACCATTTACCTTGAATGTTTGGCCTGGATCATTCTCAAAAATTTCCATCGCTCCATGTGGAAACACAGTTTTGATTATGAAAGGCCTGAACCATATCGACTTCAATTTTCCAGGAAAAAGATGGAGACGAGGGTTAAATAATAACACTTGTTGTCTCGGCACAAATGACTTGAGCACTAGACTCCTATCGTGCCACCTCTTGACTTTTTCCTTATATATTTTGTTATTTTAATACGCTTGAAGCCGAAATTCGTCGAGTTCATTCAATTGAAGCATTCTCTTCTTACCAGCTGCATCCAAATTAAGATTCAACTTCTTTAAAGCCTAATACGCTTTATGCTCGAGCTCCACAGGCAAATGACACCCCTTACCATAAACCAAATGAAACGGCGACATTCCTAATGAAGTCTTGTATGCTGTTCTTTATGCCCAAACAGCTTCATCAAGCTTCAAAGACCAATCCTTCCTTGATGGACACACAACTTTCTCTAGAATACGCTTGATCTCCCTATTAGACACCTCAGCTTGACCATTGGTCTGAGGATGGTAGGTTGTAGCAATGCGATGATTCACATTATACCTTTGCATCATGGCAGTGAACTTGCGATTGTAAAAATGCGATCCCTCGTTACTGATTATGACTCTTGGAGTACCAAATTGTGTGAATATCTGCTTATGAAGAAAATTAAGCACTACCTTCGCATCATTTGTCGGCAATGCCTTAACTTCAACCCATTTCGGCACATAATCAACCGCCATCAAGATATACTGATTATTGTAAGATGAGATAAACGACCCCATGAAGTCGATTCCCCAAACATTGAAGACTTTAATCTCGAGAAGCACATTAAGAGGCATCCCATCCCTTTTGGACATATTACCCACACGCTGGCATCGATCATATTTCAAAACAAAGTGATGCGTATCCTTAAATAATGTAGGCCAGAAGAATCCCGCTTGAACGACACGAGCTATTGTCTTCTCTCCACCATAGTGGCCTTCATAAACATTTGAATAATAGTCTCGCAAGATCCCCCCCGTTTCGCTGTACGGAATACATCTCCTGATGATTTGGTCATCTCCTTGCCTAAACAGATATGGTTCATCCCACATGTACCACTTCACCTCATGAAGAAACCTCTTCCTTTGAGCGTACGACAAGTCTGGAGGCATGATATTACTCACAAGGTAGTTCGCAATGTCTGCAAACCACGGTTCTTCCTCTTGCACTCCAAACAACTGCTCATCGGGAAAAGACTCATTTATCAATGTTTTATCCTGTGAAGTTGCACTTGGATCTTCGAAATGAGAGAGATGATCAGCGACTTGATTCTCAGTTCCCTTTCTGTACTTGATCTCTAATTCAAACTCCTGAAGCAAAAGAACCCATCTAATCAATCTAGGCGCCGAGTCCTTCTTCGAGATGAGATATCGAATTGCAGTGTGATCAGTGAAAACTGTCACCTTCGTCCCAAGCAAATAAGATCGAAACTTCTCAAAACTGTAGATAATGACCAAAAGTTCTTTCTCAGTAGTAGTATAATTCAGTTGAGCACCATTTAAGGTCTTACTAGCATAGTAGATCACATGAAATATGTTGTTCTTTCTCTACCCAAGAACTGATCCAACTGCATAGTCACTTACATCGCACATCATCTCAAAAGGTTCATTCCAATCAGGTGCAGTTATGACAAGTGCCGTGATCAAACTTTTCTTCAAGAACTCAAAAGCACCTAGGCACTCGTCATCAAACTTGAACGGGACATCCTTCTCCAGAAGATTGCACAAAGGTTTAGAGATTTTTGAGATGTCCTTGATGAACCGCCTATAGAAACCCGCATGACCAAGAAAGCTGCGAACTCCCTTAACAGAAATTGGTGGAGGAAGATTTTCGGTGACCCCCACCTTGGCTTTGTCCACCTCAAGACCCTTATTAGAGACCTTGTGACCAAGAATAATGCCTTGTCACCATAAAGTGACATTTCTCCCAGTTGAGAACCAGATTGGTCTCAACACACCTTTTAAGAAAGTCGCCAAGATTTTGCAAGCACTCCTCAAATGAATCTCCAAACACAGAGAAGTCGTCCATGAACACCTCCACATTCCGACCAATCATGTCAGAAAAAATAGCCATCATGCATCTCTGAAATGTGGTCGGTGCTTCACACAGATCGAAAGAAACTCTTCTAAAGGCGAAAGTACCAAATAGACAAGTGAAAGTAGTCTTTTACTGATCTTCCGGGGTAATGCAAATCTGATTATAGCCCGAATAGGCATCCAGAAGATAGTAGTACTCATGCCCAGCCAACCTGTCAAGCATATGATCAATAAAAGGCAGAGGGAAGTGATCATTTCTCGTGGCCTTGTTCAGCTTCCTGTAGTCTATACAAACTCTCCACCTCGTGATTATTCGAGTAGGAATGAGCTCATTCTTCTCATTAACAACAACGGTGATACCTCCTTTCTTTGGTACACACTGAACTGGACTCACCCAAGAACTGTCAGAAATAGGATAGATGATCCCTGCATCCATCCATTTGAGAATTTCCTTCTTCACAACTTTTTTCATGATCGGATTGAGCCTTCTTTGTTGCTCAACAGTAGGCTTGCTACCTTCCTCTAGCAGAATTTTATGCATGCAATAGGAAGGGCCGATTCCCTTAATATCTGCTATCATCCATCTAATTGTCGATTTGAACTCTCTCAGAATTATTAAGAGTTTTTCCTCATCACTACCTGAAAGGTTAGATGCAATAATCACAGGCAAGGTAGATGTATCACCTAAAAAAGCATACCTTAAGTGTTCAGGCAGTGGTTTAAGCTCAAGTGTAGGAGTTTCCTCAATAGATGGCTTGAGGCACTTTGGAGATATGTTCAGCTCCTCAATTCCAAGAGATTCAAAAGGCATATCCATCTTCCGCTTCCAGGGAGAAGCATTCAGATATTGCAACTGCTCATCACCTTCATCATCTTCACTATCGGAATTCCCCAACAATGCCTTTTTAAGGCATCAGACCTTAGCAATTGATCAAATTCTGAAGTAATCACAGAATTGACCAACTCCACCTTTAAGCACTCCTCATTTTCCGTAGGGAATTTCATGGCATTGAACACATTAAATGTTACATCTTAATTCAGAACTCGCATGGTGAGCTCACCCTTCTGCACATCTATTAAGGTTCGGCCTAGATCCAAGAAAGGTCTTTCCAAAATTATGGGAATCTTCTTATCCTTCTCGAAATCAAGAATTACAAAATCAGTAGGAAAGATGAGTTTATCCACCTTGACCAAAACATCCTCAACAATACCTCGTGGATATGTAATAAAACGATCGGCCAACTGCAAGGTCATATAAGTAGGCTTTGGATCAGGTAAGTCTAACTTCTTGAAGATTGACAAAGATATCAGATTGATGCTAGCTCCCAAGTCACATAAGCATTTGTCAAATGACACTTTTCCAATGGTACAAGGGATAGTGAAGCTTCCAGGATCTTTAAGCTACGGAGGTAACTTCTGTTGCAGCACAGCACTGCATTCCTCCGTGAGAGCAACTGTCTCTAAGGCATCAAGCTTCACTTCCGAGAAATTATACCTTTCATAAACTTCGCATAACTAGGGATCTGTTCAAGAGCTTCAGCGAAAGGTATATTGATATGAAGTTTCTTAAACCCCTCCAGAAACTTCTCAAATTGCTTATCCAGCTTTTTCTTCTGTAGTCTCTTAGGAAAGGGAGGTGGAGGATAGATCTGTTTCTCCCCTATATTACCCTCAGGAGGAGTGTGTTCAATAGTAGTCTTCCTTGGTTCCACTTTAGCTTCCTTATGTACTTCTTCTTCAGCTATAGCTTCTTCATCCGAAACTTGAGAGTGTTCGGGATTCGCAACCTTCCCAAACCTCAATATAATTGCCTTTACCTGCTCCTTAGCTTCCCTCTTTCCCGGTACTTCAGTGTCACTAGGGAGTGTACCAGGTTGACGATTTAGCAAGGCATTGATAATTTGCCCAATTTGATTTTCCAAGGTCTTGATAGAAACCGCTTGGCTCTTGCACATGAGCCTCAACTCTTCCAATTCAGATTTTTCATTAGATTGTTACCGCTGGAGTTGTTGTCTTGGTGCATATTGCGGTTGCTGGAAACCATGAGGGTTGTACAGCTTTGCCGGATACTGCTGAACCGCATTCTGAGTGTTGCTCCAACTAAAGTTAGGATGATTGAGGTTGTTAGGATGATAGGTGGCTAGCACAGGTTGCTGCAACCTCTGGAAGTTGCTCACGAACTGAGATGATTCACTAGAAATAGCACACTGCTCCGTCTCATGGGCACCAGCACAAAGCTCACAGACACCAGTAATCTGATTAACTCTATAATTAACCAAAGAATCCACCTTCATTGTCAAAGCCTTAAGCTGAGCATCTATAGCACTAGTTGTATCTAATTCCACAATTCCTGCTACCTTGCCCTGAGATAGTCTCTGAGTAGGATTCTGGTATTCATTTGCAGCCATCAGTTCAATCAATTCATAAGCTTCATCGTAGCTTTTAGCCCACAAGGCTCCTCCTGATGATACATCAAGTATGGGTCTAGAAGTAGCACCCAATCCATTTTAGAAACAGTTAATGATCATCCAGTCAGGCATCCCATGATGAGGGCACTTCTTAAGTATCTCCTTATAACGATCCAAGGCCTCACATAAAGAATCTCCAGATTGCTGAGCAAATTGAGTAAGTGCATTTCTGATTGCAGCAGTCTTCGCCATAGGAAAGAATTTAGTTAAGAATTTATGAGCAAGATCCTCCGATTTGGTGATAGACCCTGGTGGTAGAGAATGTAACCAGCACTTAGCTTTATCCCGCAGAGAGAATGGGAAAAGCATCAACTTAATAGCATCTTCAGAAACTCTATTGAACTTGAAAGTGTCACATATCTTGATGAAATCTCTGATATGCATGTTGGGGTCTTCTGTCGGAGAACCCCCAAACTGAACTGAGTTCTGTATCATCTGAATCGTTCTTGACTTGATCTTAAAGGTATTAGCTGAGATGGCTGGTCGAACAATGATATACTGAATATCATTGATCTTCGGTTGAGAGTAGTCCATCAAAGCCTTTGGATTTGCTTCTGGTTCTCCCGTTACAATAAGAACCTCTTCTTCTTTCTCAACTAAGATCTCTTCTTCAACTTTCTCCTCGACTACAACTTTTTCCTCGGCTTGATCCGGTGTTCTCTTATGAGACCGAGAACGCGTATGCATACACACTCGCTAGAGGACCTGAAACACGACAAGGAATTAAGTAACAATGTCCGAGTCACTGAAATTTAATGACCAATGATGAAAACACATAAATTAAAAATTAACAACGATATCCCCGGCAGCGGCGCCAAAAACTTGTTAGGGATGAAACATGCGCTAATATTCACCCAAGTATACGCGATCGCAAGTTATATGGAATAAATTCTAGTTCGTTCCCACATGGATTGGTTTAGGTTAATTTCAATCAATGTATTTATGCAACACCGGTATGGTTATTATCCAATGCTAAGACATATAACACTTTGAGGTTGTTTATAACTACAATTAACTAAGAGATTATACTAAAGAACATAAACTAAGAGATTAAAGAGAGTTGAATACTATATGATACAAACATGGGATTTTAACTTCATTAAATACTTCATTCAATAGCATTTTCATTCTTAACCCTAGCATGTAATGGTGATGACACTAATCAGATAACACAAAATTGATAAATGCCAACTTTCGTTATACGAAAATCATACTACTAGACATCCACAAAAGAGATAGAAGCTGAATAGACACCAATTATATTGAGACCATATATGTCTATAGAAGTTGACAACATAACGGTTTAATGCACAAGTTAAACTATCATGATTACATAGGGCAAGTAAGATGGTTGAAAGACATATGTCATAGCCTATTTGTTTATTCGAGGATTTAACTCAACTCAAATAAGGATGTAACAAGTAAATAGTGGTCCTATCGTCAGAGAGATCTCTCATAGTAACATATGTCAAATGATTAAGTAACATTGTTCTTCTACAGACTTGATGACTTAATTCACTGGAAGAAGCTCAAGAAATTGATCAAGCCTCAGTGATATAAATCAAGATTGTGGATTTAATCAAGTGACAGAGATCTCGTCAGGGTATCAATTAATTACAAGGATTTAGTCTGAAGAAAATCAAGAGTATCAAAGTCAAGGCATGAAAAAACGTCACGGAAGTTAGTCACTCATGAACCAGACAGTACATCGAGTGTCAACATTGAAGTGATGGAATTGATTCGTAATTGACAGAGATTTTCAAAAGAATGGTTGCTGCCCAAGATTAGTATTAATTCTCTATTAATTAATTAAGTCATATAATTTAATTAAGAAAATAAATTATATCTGCAAAGATTAATTTATTGATTAATTGAATTAATTGATTAATTAATTCAGAATTAATATTAAGGTTTTTCAGAATTTAAATTGGATTAAAATCTATTTAAATTCAACAAGTCAATCTGATTGTACTAATATGACAATCGGTATGACAATTGATAGTCATACCGAAAGTCATGCTAGTACAAATAATTGTCTTGCCGAAAGTTACACTGGGAGGAAGATAGTCTTGCTAGTTCATTTGATAGTCCTACCGAAAGTCTTACCAGTTAAAAGGATTGTCATGCTGAGCCAAAAGAATTGTCTTGCCGAAAGTCTTACTGATTCAATAGAAGTGTTTTGTTTACAAAACCAACAGAAGTAGATCATTCTAAAAAAACAGAGTATTAAATATCTTTCAGCAGAACACAGAACAAAAGAAACCTGCAGAGAATTTATTGCAAATTCACAGATCATTTATTTCTAGTATTTATTGTTAAATCCAATCCACTAGAAATACCTTTCTTGTTCTTGTGTAACTATCTAGCGGATCGAAATCCCTAGAACTTAATCTCAAATCGCTTTTAGCATTTGATCTTTTTATTGCAAAAATAGAAAAAGTTCATGTCGAATTTATTCTAGATTTGTGATAATTGATTTGAGATTAATCCCTTGTAAACGATACCGTTGTTGTAACACCTTTCAAGTTTAATAATAATTTATTTAACTTGAATTTTGTTTCACTTTTTTATTCCGCATTTTATTCGATTAAACGGTATTGTTTGTATTCAACCCCCCTTCTACAAACATATTGAGACCTAACAATTGGTATCAGAGCCTTCTGATTAACGTACAAATCAAGATCCTAGACTTTTGTGATTCTTTCACTCCTTGAATTTTTATTTACTCAAAAATTCATAATGACTACACAAAAAGTTGGAACCGTTAAAATTCCACTATTCGATAAAGAAAATTATGTTATGTGGAAGAAGAAGATGCTATTGTTTTTACAAGTTGCAAATTCCAAATATCTGGAAGTGTTAAAGAAGGGTCCTAAAATTCCGATGGTTATTGAACCAGAGGTAATAGAAAATGATGTGGTGATTACCAAAGCAAGAACTTATGTGAAAGATCCTGAGGATTTCTCTCCTGCTGAAAAAGAAGAAGCCTCCCTGGATGCTAGCCTTCAATTAATTTTAGTAGATTCCCTTGATCCCTTGATGAATAGACATGTGATGAACTGTTAAGATTCCAAACACATCTGGGAAACTATTGAGGTTATTAATGAAGGCACAGAGGAAGTTAGGGAGAATAAATTAGAAATCCTAACCTCTGAGTATGAATACTTTAAATCCAATCCAGGAGAAGGAATCACTAAAGTGTTTGAAAGGTACAATGCATTGATCAACAACCTGAACATTAATGGTAAATACTATTCCATCAGGGAGGTCAACAAAAAGTTCCTTTTAACACTGCCAACTCATCTCGAACATAGAATCACTGCCATAAGAGAAGCAAGAGATCTGAGTGAGATTTCTTTGGAAAGGCTCTATGGTGTGTTAAAGACTTATGAGTTGGAGCAGATTCAGCAGAAGGAAGTTTACGGGAAAGGAACAGTGGTCAGCACGTCTACTGCTCTAGTAGCTGATGAACAACAACAACAACCACAATATCAACAACAATCTCAACAGTCAGAAAGAATGGTACAGTCTTCCAAGGTTGAAGAAAATGTGATAGTAGCAGAATTTGATCCTCCTACTACAAATCAATCAGAAGATGATTTTTATTCCTTGGAAGAACTGGAGCAATTGGAGGATGAGTCAATGGCCATGATTATCAAGAGATTCTCAAATGTCAGATTTAAAAGGAATCCCAAGTTCAAGCAAGTCCAACTACAACAGATTCCAGAAAGGTGGATCTTCATCCTCTAACACCAGCAGTGGTGGGTACAAAACAGGGATGGTTGATCGAAGCACCATTCGATGCTTCAACTGCAATGAGTTGGGACACTTTGCCACAGAATGCAGGAAGCCAAAACAAGTTAGGAAGAACTCTTACGATTCTAATCAGAAGAGTAAATCTGAAAGGGCTTACCAGGCAAAGGGAAGAAGCTGGGATGATACTGACAGTGAAGATGAAGAAGTTGGGAATCTTGCTCTCATGGCTAGTGATGCAAACACCTCATCGTCAAGAAAAGAGGTAAAATTTAATGCTGCTGAATTAGTTTATCATCTAGGAGGTTCCTTAGATTGTGCTCGTCGTGATAATGAAATGTTAAATCAACAAATCAAAGACCTTGAGAAAGAGGTCAATGAATTAAGACTTGTGCACATTAATCAAGATAAATTAAAAGAACAAGTATTTTTTCTAGAGAATAGAGTTGACTGTTATAGAAAACTCGAAATTATTCTCAAAGACAAGATCACCGGTCTTGAGGCTAAGGTTAAAGCTTACTTTAATTCTTGTTCGAAGTCCAAAGAGTTTTACAATAAGCAAGCTGTTAATCAAACATCTGGAATAGGTTATGATTATAATGTTACTATTGGAAAATTAGGCATAAACTCCCCTCCTCATGTCTATGCTAAAGGAAGGGAAGTACCACATGTGCTTAAGGGTGTTGATGAACCCCTCTATAAAGAATCAATTGCTGAACCATTTGATGAGACCTCATTTATTATTCAAGAAGAAATCCGTGCTGAAGATCATGCTAATGAGAAAGCTGTTTCCAAGACAAGTGTGTCAAAGGTTCCAGTCAAAGTTGTGAAAGCAACTGAGACTAACTCAGACACACATGAGTTGGATAACACAAATGCCATGTCTACCATGCATAAGTTGCCTATTGTTAATCCCTCTCATAAAGCATGCGGTGTTCCTGATTGTATGTCTTGTGCTTTTAATTTGATGTATGCTTATTTTAATGGTAAGCATGTTTCTAATGATAAGACTATTCCTTGTCAGCATGTGAATAATAGGAAGCATGATAGGTCTAAGACTGCTAGTCCTCCTAAATCTAGAAAGGAGACATTTGTGCCTAAGCCTAAACAGAAATTTGTCAAGGCTGTTCACAAGGTCAAATGTCCAGTCATTGAGAAACTTGAGAACATTAAAATTAAGAATGTTGTTTTGCCTGATAAAGGCCAATTTTACAAGTATGCCAGACCCAGCCAAGCTTGGGTTCCGAAGAAGGTCTAATCCATTTGTATTGCAGGGCATTAAACAGGTACAACCGGTAGTGTGGATTCTTGACAGCGGATCGTCAAGACATATGACCGGAGATAGAGCCCTGCTATCAAATGTGGTTGAGAAAGCTGGCCCAGTGGTTACCTTTGGAGATAACAGCAAAGGTTTAATGGAGGGATATGGTTGTTTGCTAGCTGGAAATGTTATCATTGAAAATGTGTATGTTGTGCAAGGACTTGAACACAATCTGCTTAGCATTAGTCGGTTCTGTGACAACGACTACAATGTTTTATTCGACAAGCTGAAGTGTCAGATTCTGCACAAGAAAAATCAAAAACCCTCCTTGATGGGAATCCAGAAAGGAAATCTGTTCGTAGCTGGCATGAACTCTGGAAGCAATCCTAAAGTCAATTATTTCTATGCAAAGGCATCGTCAGATGAGAGTTGGATATGGCACAAAAGACTTTCTCATCTCAATTTCAAAACAATGAATTCTCTTGTCAAAAGAGAATTGGTCAGAGGTCTGCCTCAGCTGGAATTCTCCCCAGAAGGACTATGTGAGGCTTGCCAGAAAGGAAAGTCAAAGAAAGCAAGTCACAGAGGCACTGACATATCCTCCATAACTGGTGTTCTGTAATTATTGCACATGGATTTATTTGGACCAGTTAATGTCCTTTCGATATCAAAGAAGTGTTACTGTCTTGTGATAGTTGATGACTATTCCAAGTATACGTGGGTTTTATTTTTTCACTCTAAGGATGAAACACCACAAGTTGTGATTGATCATATCAAGTTGATCGAGTTAGATTATAATGTCCCTGTTAGAGCAATAAGGTCAGATAATGGAACAGAATTCAAGAATTCACTTCTCAATGGATTTTGTACATACAAAGGGATTACCAGACAATTTTCAGCTCCTAGAACCCCTCAGCAAAATGGAGTGGTAGAAAGGAAGAATCGTATATTGATTGAAGCTGCAAGAACGATGTTAAGTGAATCAGGTCTTCCAATGTACTTTTGGGCTGAAGTTGTCAATACTGCATGTTATACTCAATCGAACTCTAATCAACAAAGACTTCATGAAAACTCCTTATGAGATTTTGAATGAACAGAAACCTTCTATCAAATACTTTCATGTATTTGGTGTCAGATGCTTCGTGCTCAAGGATGGAGATGATCGTCGTGGTAAATTCGAGGCAAAGGCATATGAGGGTATTTTTATTGGATATGGAAGAAGATCATACAGAGTGTATATCATTGATCAACACAAAGTAACTGAAAGTGTCAATGTTACATTTGATGACACTAAACTCCCTAGTATCCAAACTGAAGATCCTTCTGAGAAACTGAAGTTTGATGATATGTCAGATTCAGAATCAGAACATGGTCAAGAACCTGAGATTGTTGCTGGTGAAGAACCTGTTAATCATAATGATACTCAAGGTAATGGTGATGGAAACTTTGGAAATAATGGAGATACCACTGCTACTGACGGAGAATCTTCAAGTCAACATGGCAACAACTCAAGGGGAGATGCTGAAGGATCAACTAGTAGGACACAACATCCCAATGAATTTCAAGGCGAATCATCAAGATCAAATCTTCCAAGACAGACTGTCTGAAATAAAGCTCATCCTTTTGAGTTAATTATTGGTGATCCAGATGTTGGAGTCAGAACTAGACGTGCTACTCAAAATGAGTGTCTGTTCTCAGGATTTCTTTCTGAGATGGAACCTAAGAAGATTGAGGAAGCACTGACTGGTCCAGATTGGGTGATTGCTATGCAAGATGAACTCAATCAGTTTGAACATCAACAAGTCTGGAAACTGGTACCTAGACCTACACACAAGAAAGCTGTTGGTACTCGGTGGGTATTCAGGAATAAACTAGATGAAGATGGTGTGGTTACAAGAAACAAAGCAAGACTGGTAGCTAAGGGTATTCTCAAGCTGAAGGCATTGATTATGATGAAACCTATGCTCCAGTGGCTAGACTAGAGGCCATCAGGATATTTTTGGCATTTGCAGCATTCTCTAACTTTAAAGTTTATCAAATATATGTCAAGAGTGCCTTTCTGAATGGAAAGCTGGATGAAGAGGTATATGTAGAGCAACCTCCTGGTTTTGAAGATCCAGATCATTTGGATTTTTTCTACCTTCTTTTCAAGGCTATCTATGGACTAAAACAGTCTCCGAGAAAATGGTATAACACTCTCTCTGAATTTCTTATTGAAAATAGCTTTATTAGCGGTGTCATAGACAAAACTCTTTTTTCTAAAAAGCATAAGAATGATACTATATTAGTCCAAGTCTATGTGGATGATATAATATTTGGGTCTACTAATGATAATCTCTGTAAGAGATTTGCTAAGTTAATGCATAGCAAATTTGAAATGAGCATGATAGGAGAGCTGAAGTTCTTTCTTGGATTACAAGTAAATCAAAGGTTAGATGAAACTTTTATTTGTCAATCCAAGTATCTCAAGGAACTCCTCAAAAAGTACAATCTAGAGGATTCTGCATCAGCAAGGACTCCGTCAACTACAGTTGTCAAGCTTGGACCATGTGAAAACTCCATTAAGGTAGATGTCACAAGCTACAGAGGTATGATTGGCTCGTTACTCTATCTTACTGCAAGTAGACCAGATATTATGTATGCTACATGCTTATGTGCAAGGTTCCAAGCGGATCCTAGAGATATTCATCTCGTTGCTGTTAAACGAATCTTAAGATATCTTAAGGGAACACCAAATCTAGGTATTTGGTACCCTAAAGAATCTGGTTTTAACCTTGTTGGATATACAGATTCAGATTACGCAGGAAGTGTTGTTGATAGGAAAAGCACCTCAGGGAGTTGTCAATTCCTAGGTAGCAGACTAGTCTCATGGTACAACAAGAAACAGCAAACAGTTTCAAATTCAACGGTCGAGGCTGAATATATTGCTGCTGGAAGCTGCTGTACTCAGATCTTGTGGATTAGGAATCAGCTACGGGACTATGGCTCTGTATTGAACAAAATACCTATTCTATATGACAATACAAGTGCAATAGCCATCACCAACAACCCTGTGCAGCATACAAGGACCAAGCACATTGATATCAGGTATCACTTTATTAGAGAGGACGTCATGAATGGTACTGTTGAACTATTTTTTGTTCCAACAGAAGAACAAATAGCAGATATTTTCACTAAACCTCTTGATGAATCCACATTTATCAAATTAGTTGGTAAATTGGGTATGTTGAATAGCTTTAATGATTAAACTTGTGGATATCTGAAATCTGTTCTTGAGTGAATTTACAAATGAATTTTTCATAAATGAAAAATTCATTTGCAAATTTATTTTATCATTTTCCAAAATTTCTTGCTTATTTCTTTGTAAATTTTTATTATCTTATCTTATTTATTTTCTCAACTTGTTAATTTTAATGTCTCAGAATATTTTATTTTCTCTAAAAATATTTTTCTATGAATTTTATTTGCTAAAATTCAAAAGAAATCTATTTTTGGACTGAAAATATAATTATCTCTAAAATAATTTAATTGTGTAAATATTTTCTGCCATATCTATATTAGTATTTATTGTAGTTTTCTATAATTTTATATATATATATATATGTATTCTGTTTTTAATAAAAACTGTTTGTATTTGTTTTTGATTAAAAACTGTTTATATTTGGTTTATAAAATATATATATTTTATTTGTTTTAATTTGATACTTGAATGACAATCGGCAAGACAATTGAAATTGTCTTGCTGAAAGTCATTTCAGTATATTTATATATAAATATTTAATTTATGTTATACTAGAATGACAATCGACAAGACAATTGAAATTGTCTTGCTGAAAGTCATTCCAGTACAAATACGTGTTTATTTTTAATTCTGTTTTATTTTGTACTGGTATGATAATCGGTATGACTATCAGATTGTCATACCAGTTATATATTATTATTTTTTTTGTTTTGTTTTTGTTTTCTCAATTTGTCTTGTATGACTATCGGTATGACAATCGGTAAGACTATCCCGAATTGTCATACCAGTTGTCTACTTAATGTTTTTTTTCTGTTTTGTTTTCTAATTCACTCAGTACTCTTTCAAATTCCATCAGTTTTTATTTTTCTCTCTTATTTTTTTTTCTCTCTCTCTCTCTATTCGATCAAACTCACAGCCTCCATTGTCTTCCCTGCTCGAGTTTTTACTCAGCATACAAAAATCATCACTCCTGTGATATATACATAACGTATATACATACAGAAGTGCTGTCGTTTTTTTTAAAAAAAAAAATCAGTTTGTGTTTGTTTGATTTTGAGTAATTCTATTTAATTTTGTTTGGTGTCTTGTGCGTTTATCAAATCTGCTTTTGTGAGTTAAGAACTTTAACGAGATACATTTCTTTCTAAAATTTTCGAATATAATTGATTTAATTTGAATTATTAAATTAATTTAATTAATTTGAATTTTCTTAATTTAATTCTTAAAATTCTGAAAGTGTGTGTTTTATTAATTTTTCAATGGCTCTCAATTTCCAAATTGTCGCACATAATCTTGTTGGTTATTTTAATCCAGATAAATGTGATGTAGAAAAATTTAAGCCGTGGATTAGATTTTTAAATGACCATTCGATTGTTAGCTCTGCTATTAAATCAAATGTGATTTTAAATGTTGATCTGCTCAGACTGATTTGCACAACCTCTACTGTGGCCGATGATTTTAAATCTTTTTCATTCACCGTGGCAAACACACAGTATGTAGTTGATGAAACAGTCGTCATCGAGCGTTAAATTTTCCTATGGACAATTTGTGTAATTTGCCCTCTAAAAATGATATTTCAAACTTTTTCTATGCTATTCACTATCAGGGGGTGATTAATTTAACCAAGTTGTCTAAATCCAATTTGGTTTCTGAATGGGACATTTTCTTCGATACTCTTTCTAAAGTATTTACCAACTGCACTAAATCCAACTTTCACAACATCACTTCCACTCTGCAGTATATTGGTCTTGCGGTTGTTTTCAATCAAAGGATCAATTTTGGCAAACTACTTTTACCCATTCTTTTGAGACGTCTCACTACTGCTTTACGTGATCATTCTACAAATCGTAGGGTCTCGTGGTACCATGCTCGTTTTCTAATGCTCATAGCAGAACATATTCTCTCACCTGAGCATAAAGCCCTTTTTGCTAACTCCTCAGTAACCGAACCCCCTCCAGTAAGCAAAAAGATTTACACCCGCCAAGACACAACTTTCAAATTCATGCAAGTTCCAGTACTTGTATCTGCTTTCATGGCCACTTATATTCCTTTACCTATCTTCAATCTTCCCGGTCATGAACAGCAAGCTCAACCTCCAGTGGTTTAAACCACCCAGGCTCAAACATCAGATGCTCTTCCTCTACAGGTAATAGTTCCTCAAACTCAACCTTTTCCTACTTCTATTGAAAGACCCCCAGTGGTTGATAGGACTGACCATGAAGTTGTAGAACCACAGCTTCAATCCCAGGTCATAGAGCCAAACACAGAGTCACAACCTATCTCAAAAACTCCCCCACTGTCTAAAATGTTGCCTAGAAGGTTAGTAGGAAGTAGTTTGTTAGTAGATGTGAATGAACCCTCAGCTCTGCCTCCACCCAAGAAAAGGGGAACATTTACTGAGGCATCTGAAAGCCCATCCTTGTCCTCCCAACAGGACATGGACTTTGAAATGGCCACTGAACAGTTACTAGAAACATTCTCTCAACAGGATGAATCTATTGAAATTCGCCATAGGGCCATGGCATCCTGTACTGAGTCAAGCACAATTCCATTACTCACAATGGAAGCATACAGACCAGTAGATGATACTCAGGACACAGAGCGAGGAGTGCATATAGAGTCGGTTATAGTGCCTGCCATAGTTATGGCAGAAGAGCAGTCACATGCTTCTGAGGGAAAATCTGACTCTCAGCCACCTTTAATAAAGTCATTTTCTCCCCTCCCAGATCCAACACCTCTGGCTCCCTCACGGGATTCTCCACTCGCAGATTTATCTGGAGAAAGTGGAGGGCAACTCGGTCAATCTATCCCTGAAGCAATTCAGACATCTATTTCACATGAAATGATAGGTTTGACTGAGGATCGGGACTCGCGAATTCCCATTGCACCACCACTGACCTCTCTTGAAGAGGCTAGGGTGATTTTAAATGCAGGTATAGAAGATCAGCATCAGGAAGACTCCTCACGAGCAATTATATTGAGAGATACACATGCACGTGAGTTGAGTGAATCAAACAGGAGAGATATTCAGGTGAGCGTACACACAGACACAAACACTGAAAATCTGTTAGCTCAAATTGCTGATCTCAAGGAACAACTTGCAAAAAGTCAGGCTGAAGCTAAATCATTCAAAGCACAAGTGGTTGAACGGTCTTCTTCTTCCACCTCTGTCAATAATCAGCTGGTTCTTATCAGGACAGAAATATCAGATTTGAAGACATATGTTGTACCAAAGCTTAACTCAATCCAGGAATCTCCAACGTTATCAGCTGACGACATTTCAAACTTCTGCTCTCTACATACAAGAATGACTTCTCTTGAAGACTTGGTTGAAATGAATCATTCACTAGATTCTTCCAGATTTCTGAAGATAGAGACAGGCATGGAACATCTGAATGAAGGGATGAAGCACCTGTACTACATGATCAAAAATTCTCACTGCCCTAATGAAGAACAAAGGACTTTCTTTGAAGGGCCGTCTGGTGGAGGCTCAGGCTCGGGAGGTGATGGAGGTCATGGAGGATCTAAGGGAAAGTCTGTAGAGGATTCCTCAACTAAGGGGAAAAATAAAGGGAGAAGTAAAAAGGGAAAAGAAAAAGATTCGTCTGCTGGAGGCACAAGGAAGCCTGATGATATCTACTATAATGGAGAACAGGATGACTTTGATATTTGTGACGTTCCCACTGAACCAGTCTTGGAAGATAAAGATGGTTTCTTTGAAGCTGAGGAGGAAAGTGATTTTGGAGAATGGGAAGAGGAAGCTCCAGTGGATCCTCTGTTTGAGAAAGAGTTTCAGCAGCAGCAGTCAGAGATGAAAAGAAAAGAAACTAAACTCAAAAAGGTATCCCAGATCATTGACATGAGGAAAGACATACAAAGAACATAAACTCTTCAAAAGCAACGTCTTCATGACATTAAAGCTCAAGAAAGGAGAAGAGATGTCAGACTGAAGATTGGTGAAAAATGGGATGAAGCTAGGAGAGTACTTGATATGCCTCAGCTGAGCACAAACAATGATAGGCAGTTTCTACATCTTCTGGACAAGCTGGAGATCTCTAATCCAAACAATGACATGTACATGAATGCTATAAAGACTGAAGTCTCAAGGATCACAGCTGTCTTTGACAGATCCCTAAATGAGATGAGCATATTTGTATATTGTTAGAGCGAAGGATCTTTCAAGGTGTCACTTCATCTGTTTGAGAATCGTTCTTTGTCAGAGACTTGGGTTCTTCTCAACAAAGTCAAAAGAAGCTCAGAATTGAATGAAGTTCTTCGAGAAAGGCTCAAAGAGTTTGCCAGCAGGGCTAGTCCTCAAGTGGTCAACAATCCTCATCAGGTAAGATTCTTTAAGTCTGACTGTCTTCAAATCTGCCAGCTCGATTCACAATCTCTTAAAGACTACTCAGCTAAGCATCTGGTCTGGATGGAACATCACTTAAGAACTGCTGGATATTCATCCATGTTGAAAACTCAAACAGCTGATCTGATTCAAGCTTATTGTGAAAAGAATATTAAAAGGTACAATCAACTCAAGAATAAGCTAAAGACAGTTGGAGTTCAACCAGTTAGACCAGACAGCTTCACTTCAGAAAAGGATCGTGTCTTTGACAAGGAGTTGCTTCAAGATTTGGAAGAAGGTGAAGTCGGAAGAGAAGACAACTGAATTCAATTAGCTCAAAACTCAATGTAATATGATTAGAGCTTTATGAATCAAGATAGACTAATGTAGTTATATGTTCAGGCTAGAGGAACATATATCTTGTATTCACTTGTAAATTTCGTTTGGAATCTGGAAAAATGTTAAATATAATCCAGAACTTTTCTGCTATTTACTTTGCATTACTGTTTATATCTTTTTCTTATTTGTTAGTTGAGTTATCCTCTAGGTATTTGTTGTTACTGTCTAACAAACAAATAGGGGGAGATTGAAAGGCATATGTCATAGCCTATTTGTTTATTCGAGGATTTAACTCAACTCAAATAAGGATGTAACAAGTAAATAGTGGTCCTATCGTCAGAGAGATCTCTCATAGTAACATATGTCAAAGGATTAAGTAACATTGTTCTTCTACAGACTTGATGACTTAATTCACTGGAAGAAGCTCAAGAAATTGATCAAGCCTCAGTGATATAAATCAAGATTGTGGATTTAATCAAGTGACAGAGATCTCGTCAGGGTATCAATTAATTACAAGGATTTAGTCTGAAGAAAATCAAGAGTATCAAAGTCAAGGCATGAAGAAATGTCACGGAAGTTAGTCACTCATGAACCAGACAGTACATCGAGTATCAACATTGAAGTGATGGAATTGATTCGTAATTGACATAGATTTTCAGAAGAATGGTTGCTGCTCAAGATTAGTATTAATTCTCTATTAATTAATTAAGTCATATAATTTAATTAAGAAAATAAATTATATCTGCAAAGATTAATTTATTGATTAATTGAATTAATTGATTAATTAATTCAGAATTAATATTAAGGTTTTTCAGAATTTAAATTGGATTAAAATCTATTTAAATTTAACAAGTCAATCTGATTGTACTAATATGACAATCAGTATGACAATTGATAGTTATACCGAAAGTCATGCTAGTACAAATAATTGTCTTGCCGAAAGTTACACTGGGAGGAGGATAGTCTTGCTAGTTCAATTGATAGTCCTACCGAAAGTCTTACCAGTTAAAAGGATTGTCATGCTGAGCCAAAAGAATTGTCTTGCCGAAAGTCTTACTGATTCAATAGAAGTATTTTGTTTACAAAACCAACAGAAGTAGATCATTCTAAAAAAAATAGAGTATTGAATATCTTTCAGCAGAACACAAAACAAAAGAAACCTGCAGAGAATTTATTGCAAGTTCACAGATCATTTATTTCTAGTATTTATTGTTAAATCCAATCCACTAGAAATACCTTTCTTGTTCTTGTGTAACTATCTAGCGGATCGAAATCCCTAGAACTTAATCTCAAATCGCTTTTAGCATTTGATCTTTTTATTGCAAAAATAGAAAAAGTTCATATCGAATTTATTCTAGATTTGTGATAATTGATTTGAGATTAATCCCTTGTAAACGATACCGTTGTTGTAACACCTTTCAAGTTTAATAATAATTTATTTAACTTGAATTTTGTTTCACTTTTTTATTCCGCATTTTATTCGATTAAACGGTATTGTTTGTATTCAACCCCCCTTCTACAAACATATTGAGACCTAATAATGGTTAAAATTACCTACGAATCATGCATAACAAATACATGAACCTATGCTAGCATCGTAAGTTCTAAACCCTTAAATTCACTTTCACTTCATTAAAGATTAACACACTATCTTATAAGTTCGCGACGCTCATAAAATGAATAAGCACAACCAATACTAGGTTATCATACAATCACCACACACTAAGGTATCGAAACAAATTAACCAGAGAAATCCATAAATAAATCCGTTAGAATCCCCACGATAATGATTAGCCCATAGTGACTCATCATCAACGTGGGTTCCGATGAAAGCATGGTATAATAAACATACTCTTTATACTGAATAAATAATAAACCAAGTACGAAACAAGAATATAGGTTCACGAATAAGAAAACTAGCATCCAAAGTTACAACTCAAAATAAAGAATTACAAGAATAAACTAGATCTTTTTTGCCTTGGTTGAATTGTGTTATACGGTCTTCTTACGCCTTCTCCTTAAGCTCTGGTACATCTTGTTATGAAAAACGAACATAAGTTATGTATATATAGCAGCCCATGCAGAGTAGAAGTCCAACAGATCAAAATTCCAGAAGAAACAGGATTTAATTTTCCCGACCTAGCGCGACCGCGGCCGCGCCGTCTCTCTGGAGAAATTTCTGACTTCTTCTTTTTTTGTTGGTTTGAGTTGGTCTTTTTCACGAGCTTTTATTCTGGACATCATCCTAACACCATATTAGCATCAAAACAATGTTAATTCACTTGTATTCCTGATAAATGCCTGAAATGCACAAACAGTACAAAAATACGTTAAAAATACTAACAACTTGAGTACAAATCATCAATTCAAAGCTTTACGGAGCGTTATAAAGTGACATAAATGACACTCAATAACGCACAACCCAAAGCAAAAGCAAAAACGCATTTTACATCAACAAAAAATTAAAAAAATTAACAGTTTTTCTAATATGTGCCCAAGACAAATAATAAGCACTAACTCCCGGGAGTTTTGTGTATTTTGATTGATGCTCTAAATACATATATAGACGAGACCCTGCATTTATAACAACTCCATCAATAAAAATATACCAAACTCATAAAATTTAGTGTTTATTGTGTGTCTATATTCCCTTGGACACACACTAGAAAGACCGAAAAATTAAACTCTCTCGGACACTTTCATAAATGAGTTTTTGTTCACTACCACACAAAGGGTCTTCAGCAACATCGAAAAAAATGTTAAAAATGCTGAAAAATGTAGTTGTAGGGCGTAAGGCAACACTTTAGTCAATTTTGTGGGTGTTGGAAATTTGCATGTAGCCTTTGATGTTATGCCAACACATTTTAGAAAACAATGCCAACATCCATATTATGTTGCTTTAGGGTCCTATGGCAACATTTTTTACTCAATAGCAACACCAACACTGGTGTTGGTTTTAACTCTATGGCAACACCCTCTAGTCAATAGCAACACAATATTGATGTTGATTTAATTATTATTGCAACATCTTTCTCCGTCTATAGCAACACTACTCGATTAACATTTCTTATTTTTCCAACACCTCATCATTTTATAGCAACACCAATTGAATTATTTTTGCCAACACTTTATAAGGCAAAAGCAACATTTTTAGTGGTAATTTTTGAATAGCTTGTTACTTAAAAAGACCTCTAAAGTTTTAATCAATTTCATCCAAAGAAATCAAAATAATACACAAACCAATTCCAACTAAGATATGCAATGTCAAATTAATTCAAATATAAACTTTAAACTCATACTTGAATAAACTTTAAAGTCATACAATTCCAACTATTTCAACCTAAAAGCTTATGATACATAGATAAGATTACATGATTTGGTCAAAATCTAACAAAACATGATAAGTATAATAGTTATAAGTTGATCAAAAAAATAACAGCATATAGATACTTCGTTTGATCCACATTTTCCTCTTCTCCCGCTACATCAAATAACAGCCTCTTCCCTGTAGCTGATTTTTGGTTTCTATTAAGTTGCTCATTTTGCTTAGTTATTTCTGTTAATAAATTCTCTTCCTGACGTGTTGCCATCCAACATTCGATCCAATTCCATCCCATGTTAGATTCCACATCAGATTCGGATCTGGTGTGTTTCTTCTTAGAACAGACTCTCAGCTAAAAGATCAAATATCAGTTATGAACTTGGTATGATTCTTTTAGTCACAAATTATTTATATCTTATTTAATCAAATATTTTGATAATTTACCTGTTACGGGAAGGCATAGGCTACTGCTCTTTCACGTCTTGTTGTTGCTTCTAATATGATTTGCATTCTTAGCTTTGATATATTGCTGCTTACGGTGCTATCATCCCAGTCCCTTTGCAAGATGGCAGTATTGAGTAATCACAGATAAAATAGAATGGTCAAGCTACTCAATTGGGAACGGTTGGTTCATTATTTGATTGAGGTGGCATTTTTGCAATTCTAATTTCAAAGTTAGACTGCCAATTTCTAACTAATCATAAATTCTATATGTTGCCTTAAATTATCTATAAAAATTGATTTATTCTGAATTGCTACTATAGCATGCTAAATATATGTATCTGATTACCAAGAGAACTACACCATTGTTAGTTTACCTCCAACTTCAGTACTTGAGGTCTGCCTTTGTGTTGCACTCGTTGACTCACACTCTCATTTTCCTTTCGAAATGAGTGAACTGTTGAGTTTCCAGTTTGAACTTCTATAGATGTTCGAACAGACTCACTCCTTTTACTTTCTGCTCATACACTGAACTTTTACTTACAATCCATCAAGCTGAGTCCTTCTTTGTGCCTCCGAGCCTGAAAGACGTTAAACATAAGATTCAAAAAGTGGAATATATGCACTGCATGGTTTAGAATTCAAATTCACCCCTTTAGTTCTAGCAACATTGAACATAAATTAGCAATGCACCCTTTTACATAAATATATGGCGAGATTGTTATGATAATCTGAGTTACAAATTAATTAAGCATATAATGTGCAAGTCTAACTGTGTGAATTGACCAGAAAGCTTCTTAATGCTATCTGGATCACAATTGCTGCATCATCTTTGCGAAACAAATTAGAGGTTGAGTTCTATTTTTCTTCTTGAATATCTACATCCTTTTTCTTGATTTATGCATCTGTTTTCTCGACCAAGTCCTCTGGCATAGGTTGCGTGACTATAGGTTCAGAGCTCCAAACATAAGACACAGGATCATCTACGCAGGTCGAACTAAATTCAGGTTCAGTTGATAAAGTGACTTTAGAGCTCCTCATAGAAGCTGAATCCTCCTCCGTAAGAACATAATTGAATTCATCCCCATACAGGTAAGATCTAACTGAGCTCTTCTATCTTTTTCGTTCTAAATTACTTCTGACCTAATCGATAAATAAAACAACTGTGTATTTGAGCAACAAAATGGGAAGTGAAACCATGTTAAAATAACAAAGGTATCATGATTGCGGAATGCAGTACTAATGTACAATGATCTCGAGTGTTATACGATGATAAATAATATGCAACAAAATTAGCGAACAAGATAAAATTATCAAAACTGACTCACATTGGTTTGAGTTCTGATGGACTTGCTTTTCGAGAAGACGCTCCTAACAAGCTCCCCTGTGATACCCATCCTCAAATTATCAATCTCAAAGTAGAAACTCAAACCAATATTTTATAGTGATTACTACTTATAAAATTTAAAAATTATGCATCCACATGTTATTTATATAATTATATTAGGACTGGAGAATTCACAGAACTTTAGAGCTGGACTATGCACACCTTCAAAATAACAAAGTGGCCAAGGAATATCTTGATGAGTAGATGGAAATAAATGGATTTGAGAAATGAAAAGATATATGTTGGCTTTTTGCACATGAAAATATACGACTGCAAATTGAAGAACAGAACTTGCGAAAATTGGATTTGCAACAGATCCATAATATAACAAGCCCAAAAGACAATGGCTCACTAAAACTGATAGAACATATCAGCACTGTTGACTTATAACATATACTTCAAAAATATTAGTTCCCGTTTCGTGCCCAGTAATTGTATAAGATCAAAAGTCATCTCTACAACAATATAACATGTTAAACCTTCTAAACATTTGCAACAAAAAATATTAAAATTAAAATTAAAATTTGTAAACAAATAATAAAAAATGCCCCAAAATTAAGGATTATAAACCCCAGATTAACAAATTAAATCGAGTTCGAACCTGTAATTACACCTAAGTGGAGCTTTGAAACAGAGCTGAAAAGATGAAATAGAGTTTTAAATATCATCAAATCTCAAAAAAAAATACCAGCAAAAACCCATCTTGAACCCTAAAACATCAATCTAAATTCTCCACCTTTTCCGCAATCTCCACTATCTTATATCACAAGATCCAAATTAAAAAAAAACAAAAACCAATCTTGAACCACAATTTATTCAGCTAAAACCGATCTACAAACATCCTATACATATTGATAACATACAATAACAAAATCTTGAAAAACAAAAAACATATAAAACCCAGTATTTTAAATTAAAATAAAAAAATTGTAAACCCAGATGAAATAGTATGTATGTACCACCAGAAGTCTTCAACGGTGTTAAAAGTATAGGCCTTGCGAAGAGAAGAGCCCCAAGCAGCGCCTTGTTGTTTGGGTTTGGATTGATTGTCGAACCAGAAAGTCTAGTCATGCCCCAATTTGTGTGGTTGTTTGTCCACCGGAGCTGTGGCGGTGATCTCCGCCAGAGATTCAATTGTTTCACTCTCCATTTCTTGTGTGTGTTTGTGTGTTTTGATTAGTGTGTGGAGCTTTGAAGCGTCGGTGAGATGTGCGGCGGGGAGAGGTGCGGCGACGAGATGAGCGGCAGTGAGAGAGTGTTTGTGTGGAGAGACTAAGATGAACTTGTGTTTGTGTTTTTTTCTTTTCTAAACTTTTTATTTTAATTTGTGTGGGCTATTTTAGGTAGAGAGGGACTTTTCCCCGCTTATTTTTTTAATTTTTTTCGTATATCTAAGGCAACATGTATAAGGGTGTTGGCCTAGCAAATTTAAGGCAACATTTAAAATAACATTTGATTATGATGTTGCTATATATCATCTTTTTCAATTTTATGCCACATAAGGCAACATTTTTTGTGGCAACATCATTTCTGGATATTGTTGAAGGCCATTTATGTGGTAGTGGTTATTCACGAAGAATTTGTAAATAATGATGTTGTGAAATTTTCATGAAATCGGGTTCTCAAAAATTGAACGCGCATATGTGCTTTAATTAAAGTGATATTGTAAATTAATTAGGTTTATTAAAATACATTTCTAGAGTCTATACTTATTAGGGTCGCGCTCAGCTATCAATCCATAAAATTTACAATAATTTTGATCTATAATCTTAAATCTTATCAAAATTCAGAACCTTTATAATAATTATGTCTACCTTTATAATAATTGTGTCTCTTGCAGAATCCTAAATTTTTAAATACCCTAAGAGGATCTAAACCTATATACATTTTTTCATCGTTATATATGCTTAAAAATATTTTCAAAATATAATATATAAACACGACATTTTGTATGTGTAATTCTACTGCAGAATCTTAATTCATATTACAAACAATATAAAATTCTACACCTGATCTCTACATAAATAACATATTAATATTACAAATAAAGCGAATTTTGCTCCAAAATGTTATGTTCTACATCTAATTAGTACTTAAATAGCACATTAATACTACACAATAAAGCGAATTTTGCTTGAGAATCCTAATTAATACTAAAAATAAGGCAAAGACTTCTGAATAACCTTAATTTTTAGATATCTCATAATTTCAATATAAAATTCAGCTGAAAAATGCAAAATGATGAAACTAGACATAAAAAATCTTAGATAACTTATCTAAGGTATATGAGTTCTAAAATATATCAGTTCTAAGATGTAATATCCTAAATAATAATAATAATAATAATAAATTGATTAGACTTGGATTTATATATAAATTTATATTTTACTGAGTTCACTATAATTCAAGTTATGTATATTAGTTTTAGATGTCACAAAATTCTAAGCGATGCAGTATAGTTATCCATATATTTTTGTTAAAACCCTAAGATAAAAAGTTTTGTGGTCATAATAGAGACTTTGAGAGCTGCACTTGGAACACGGACAAAAAACAATCAGGTGAACAAACAACTGGTTTTTTTCTCTACTAGCAACCTCCCTGTAAATCTAGTATGCATAATAATTAAATAAGCTAGCATATACCTATCTTTTTAATTAATAGCTTTGATTCCTCCTATTCGTATATCTATCACTACACCAAATATGATCTATTGTAATCACATATATAATTATTTTGTGTTGCATAAAATATTGCTATAGATCAAAAAATTATAAATCTATTTCGATATTTTTAACAGTGTTATATAAAATATGAAAGTGTTACAAGATAAATAAGCATGCTACACTTTTTAGAACAAACACAATATTTTTATAAGCGATACAATACAATGCAACGCTTTTTGCCAAATTGACTGAAAATTTAGGTAGACATTCAATATTTTAAGTATGCGGGATTCTCAAAATTTTCGTACCAAATTTTTTATTACACAAAAATTTCATTACACAAAATATAAAAATACCACTCTCTCTCTCCGGTCTCTCTCACCAGATTCAATTAGGGTTTCGTCTTTTGATTTTATTAGAGGTAACTCTTAATTTGAGATTGTATATTATGTATAGGTGTCTATGCATGTTGAAATTTGAGTTTGTATATGTATGTTTTATGTTAATTAGTGAGGATTTTATATTAATTATATGTGTTAATTATATGCGTCAAAAATTTAGTGAGGATTTTGTGTTAATTACAAGTATGATTTTTGGGGGTATAAGTATGATTTTTTTTTTGTTGTTAGTAATTTAAATTATTTATTGGGGTTATAAGCATAAGGTCGTAAGGAAATTGATATATTTTATTTTAATATTTAAGTCGTGTGTTAGATAGATTATGTAAAATTAGCTGTTCGGGCACTTTTGTTCTTCCATGTTTTGTCTCTCAAATGATATGCCATGTTATTATCTAGGGATGTCAATGGTTCGGATTCGGATCGGGTATCGATAAATCCAAATCTAAATCCAAATATTTTCGGGTTATCCAAATCCACATCCGCCGGGTTTTGGATCGGATAAGGTATTTTTCGGATATCCAAAATTACAAATAATACATTCAAATTTAGTATTATTGATGCATAGAAACACCATTATCTATATTTATATAATAATTAATATTAAACTAAATACATTATCAAGTATTCAAAAGCATTATACTACACAAATTGACATGTTGAGTAAAATCTAAGATACGTTAATAGTATAATATTTAGTATTACATGTCAAATGAATAAAAGTTGAGATTAAAAAAAGAGTTATAATTTAGTTAATAAGTCTTAATCAATTACTACTAATATAATAAAATAAAAATATATAATTTATATGTCTTACATCTAAAATATTGTAAATAATACATTATGAAAACATTGTATACTATTTTATGTATCGGGTTTTATCGGGTTTCGAGTTTGGATCATGTTTGGATTGGGTTTTGAATTCCGGATCGAGAATAATTGGTTTGGTATCGTTGAAATCCAAATACAAAACTTCGGGTTCAGTATATCCAAAATCTCGAGTTTCGGATCGGATTAAATTATCATCCCAATTATTGTCTTTAGAATGATGTAGATAAATGGATGTTGAAGAAAAAAAATGGCTGTCATTTTCAAGGTATAGTCAAGTGTATAGGCAGGGGTGTTAGATTTTGTTAGCAATTCCTTTGAAAATCACGCCATATGAATTGAGTTGAAGTGTTCTTGTAGGAAATATAGCAATCGATTCTGGAGTGGTGCCATTGCAATACGTAACCATCTTGTATGCAATGGACCTGCTCCACAATATGCTGAACGGATTTACGAAGTCTCAATGCTTAAGAGAAAGGATGTTGTTGACGAGATGGAGACTGGTCATATAGGTATAGGTTTAGGAGATGAGTTTGATGTCATGATAAATGATACATATGGTAATAGGACTGAATATGGTGAAGATGGAGGTAGAAAAGGATTAAATGATGATGCGATGAAATTTTATCGGCTTGTCAAGAAGGGTGGAGAGCCTTTATATCCTAATTTTAAGAAATTCACTCGTGTGAGTTTCATAGTTAGATTATACGAAGTAAAGTGCATTCATGGATTTAGTGAGGCTGCATTTAGCACTTTACTTGAGTTGATAAAGGAGATTTTTCCCGATGCAAGTCTGCCATCATCTTTTAATATCGCAAAAGGTATGATTAAAGACTTAAATCCTGGTTACCAAAAAATGCATGCATGTCCAAATGACTGCATGCTCTTTTTGGTTGAAAATGAAAGGTTGGATAATTGTAAAAAGTGTGGAACGTCAAGATGGAAAGTCAATGAGGAGAAGAACAAGTCAGATGAGAACATGAATTTGTTGAAGGGACTTAAAATCCCATCAAAAGTGATGAGATATTTTCCTTTAAAGCAAAGGCTGCAAAGAATGTTCATGAGCTCTGATTTCTCAAACTCAATGACATGGCATGCTTTATGAAAGAAAAAGGATGGAAAGTTAAAACATTCAGCTGATGGCGAGGGTTGGAAGTCAATGGATGCCATATATCCCGATTTTATGACAGAAATTCGAAATATAAGGTTGGCTTAGCAGCAGACGGAGTTAACCCTTATTGATCGATGAATATTTCTCATAGCACCTGTCCAGCTGTATTAGTAAATTAAAACCTTCCACCCTGGTTAATCATGGAACCAAAAAACATAATTCTTTCGACCTTAATTCCTGACCATATTTATCTAGGAAATGAAATTGATGTGTCCATGCAGCCTTTAGTTGCAGAGTTGAATAAGTTATAGGGAGTAGGAGTTGAGACTTATGATGCAAGGCCTGATAGCATATTTAAGCTACATGCAAGTCTCATTTGGAAGATAAGCGATTTCCCGGGATATGCAATTTTATCAGGTTGGAGTACGAAAGGTAAGCTAGCATGTCCTTCATGCCACTATGAGACCTCATCAAATTATCTAAAATATAGTAAGAAGGTTGTTTATTTGAACCATATAAAATTTTTTCCTTCCAACCATAAATGGAGGTCTGATAAACGCAAATTTAAAGGATAAGTGGAAATTCTATAGGCTCTTGAAATTCCACACAAGTGGAAATCCCTTGCCTGAAAATTTTAAACCCTTGTCTGAAACTTTTGCCCATCCCCCTCCATTGAAAGGGAGGCTTATGAAAAATAATATCAATTAAGGTGTAGGTACAATGGAGGCTTATGTATTGATGAAAAAATATGAAAGGGGCCAAGAAAATGGAAAAAATAAAGTGGTCGATGATGGTGTTCATTCAGCTCGTTCAGAAACTCAAGATGAGGCAATTGAAATTTCATCAGGTATTTTTTATTACATTTAATATTGATTAAAATATTGTGTTTGCCCATTATAGTTTATGTTTTTTTTACTACTAATAGGTGTACACAAGAGAAAAAAGTGTAGAGGACCAATATTGATGAATAATGTGTACACAAGGGGCTGAAGAGAAGAAGGTTATTAAGTTGAACTGCGAGTTTCAGGCCATTGCTGATGATGACAAGGTCTTATCTGAGTTCAAAAATTTTTTGGGGACTTTGGGTAGACAGACTGTCCCACTTGATTTTATCAATTGGCATAAATTTTCTGTACCACAGAAGGAAGAGCTCTAGGGCTTTATAAAGGTAAACATGAAAAAAAATACAGATCTGGAAATTGTTTTGTACAATACTATGGACATCTTTTTTACAGAAGATCAAATGTGTTCAAATTGTTCTTGACAATTTTGATGGTGACAAGCCAAAAGAGAAGATGGTTTACTTTCTTGATTTTGGAAAAAGGCTGATAGTGTCACAGGAACAAATGCTGAACAAATCTCGGAAAGAACTTGAATACCTTGTCTGCATGCTCACTGTGTAGACTGCATGATCACTGTGAAGAATGCAATTACTGAAAGATGGTCTAAATTTCTGAAAGGTCTCTAATTCATGAGCAATAGAGAGGTATGGCCAAATGTAAGTTTATTCCCAAATGCATACTGAAGGATGATTCAGTCGCTGACATACCTAAGGGAGGAGCACAACTAATGGAACATCTTGGATCAAAGCTGATTTCTTTTAGTCCAAATTCCAAAGACTATGGGTTGATTCAACTAGATTACTTAAATCCGAGCAAGAGTAAAATTTCTGATTTAAAAGCTATTATCTTCCATATTGAAGAATTTTCTCAAGAGCTCAAGGATGTCAAGTAAAGATTGGTTTATGTATTTGAATATAGATGAAGAGAATATGCTCATATAATTCTTTAATGAAGCTGTAGGATTTCTTAGAATTCAAGATTGAAGATAAAGTCTGATACACTGACTTTAAGAATGTATATTTGTTAGTATTTATGCATTTAGATAGTTTTGACATCATCAAATAAAGAACTTGTACATATTTCCATAATGCACAGGTTGGGTGAGATTGTTAGATATGATTTGATGATATTAGTATTTAGCTATCAAAGTTTTCCATCAGCATTTGATATCAGAGTTTGAAAAAGATGGCGTCATTAACATTTATCGTCAGTATTTGCTGATCAGTACTTGTCATCATTATTTATTCATATCAGCATTTATCAAGCTGGAAATCAGGAGATATCACAGGAGTATATATATGCAGAGATATGTCGGTGTAGGACTTTACTTATTGTAGCAATCATTATATGGATATGTATTAGGATTCTTTATTCAATTGTAACATATCTTCTAGATTGATTGTGTAGCTGTGCAGTATATAAGCACAAGTTAGGTTTATACCCTATGTGTTCGAGATTGATATATCATTCATATAACCTAGCAACTCTCGAGAATATATGTTCATCATTTGAGAGAGTAGTGTAATCAATTTTTATTCATTAATATAAAAACTGTTCATTATGTTGAGTTTATTAATTCAATTTGATTGTTTAACTGTATTCACACTCTCTACAGTTGATTTATGTCCTAACAGAGAATTAACGGAGAAAGAATTTATTTTTAAAGTTAGTGAATTTTGATATAAATAACTATTTTTAATGAGAGAAAGACTTGTGTCCAATTTAAGAAAAAATGTTGTATATTTTTTAGTATAATGGAGAAGTTGTACCTTTTTAAATCAAATATTATTCCCTCTGAAATGCGCAACTCGACGGTACGGGAACACAACTCTTCGATTCAATTTTCTAGAGGATTGCATTTAGGGGTGTTCATGAATCGAACCGAGTCGAGTTTTGACTGAATCAAGCCGATATACATTTTTTCCTGATAAATCGAGTCAAGTTTTTCATATCGAACAAAAATCTATGTTCGAATTTGAACTCGTTAACTAACCGACCGAACACGAGATTTTCTCGAACAAAAATGAGCTGTAAATCTGGTCAAAACACTAACCAACTGTTAAAGTAACAAACCAAATAAATTAATTTTTTTAAATTTTTTTTGTCATATCACTAAAATATATCCCTCCGTCCTACTGGATTTTTTACATTGGAGACGGGGGATCGACACATATTTTAAGACTCCCGTAAAGTATGATTCCCTAAATAATTTAAAATTGTTTTTAATAAAAATATAATGTCTAATTTTTTAGATATAAAAAACAAAATTCTAAAAATAAATCATAGAACTATATTTTATAATAGCTTAAAAATGTGTGCCAAGCATGAGTAAAAAAGTATGTAAATAATCTAGTGAGATGAAGGGAGTTTATTTTAACATCCATGCAATTGGATCATTGTTAAATACTTAAAAAAATAAAAACACCAATACGAGACTAAACACTGGTTAAAAGTGTCAATATATTTTTACTTTCGATAAAATAATAAACTTATTAAAATAATATATTTTTTAGCTCTTAAAGCTTTAACTGTACCATATTCTACGATCGGGATCAGGTTGAGTAAAAAATTATCACTATTAATAATTAGTTAAAAGTATATTATTTATGATTCAAAATACTGTATTTTTTTGTCAGAGAGATATATAATCTCAAACATAGATTGTACCGAGATTGCGTACCAAAAGTGCTAAAGTTACCAAATTGGGTACTAAAAATTGGTACCAAATGACGAGACAATGGTGACTTGGCAATTTGGGAGGATGTGATTGGGGGAAATTATGTGAATGCAGAGGGTCACTGTTATTAATTATTAATTGATTTGTAACCAATCAAATCGTGATAAGTGGCATTTGGGAATCATTTTTGGTATCAATTTGGTACCTCTAAAATTATTCATACAAAGAAGAAACAAAGGATTTTATGCATGATGGTCCCGAAAACTTAGACAATAACGTCTTGAGATCTGAAGAGAGAACACCGAGTAAATAAAAGAAAAGTATGATCACTTATCTAAAATATATGCTCAAGCGGACTACTTGTAGACTGATCCAAATCTTCGATTTTCGATTCTAGTCCAACTACTGCCCTGTTCAAAACCATAATTAATAAGATAACAAAAAAATTCAGTCACTTAAATATTTTCGGTCAAAGACGTAAACTGAATTAATACAGGTTTTTAATTAAATAACATAATTATAAGATAGGTAGAAATATTAATATTATGTAAAAATCTAACCAAAGGGAATTCATTTGGTTAGATACTTGAAAACATTTGAATTATTTAAAATGAGTAAGATATACTCGCAAAGACTATGATTCTAATTTTGAAAGAATTTTTTTATCGTATGTAACCCGCAACCCTTACCCATCGGGTGCACACTGAATAAATCCTACGGGCTCACGCAATAACCAGCAAATCACGTGAAATAAGGTAAATCGCATTTAAGTGACTAGGCAGGAAAATTGGATTTTATTAATGCCTAAACACTATTGTCACCTAATAGGTAATACAAGAATCGAATATTTAGTATAAAACTAGACACTATATTACAAGTTTATGCTATAATATATTTTATGTAATTTTAAAATTTCAAAAAATTATTATCTTCCCGAAAACATAGATTACCTCTCGAAGGCACCAAATATATACCTTTTAAAGGTATGAAATTACCTCTTCAAGGAACCAAACAGATATCTCTTAAAAACAAAAAAAATTATCTCTTGAAGACACAAAATACCTCTTAAAGGTACCAGGCAAAAATACCTCTCAAAGAAACAAGAAAAATTTAACTCCTGAAAGCACAAACAAGCTACCGCTCATGCCCCATGATTCACGTGGCACGTAAATAATATATATACTTTTTTAGAAAAAGAATACAAATAACTCCGCAACGCAACTAAATTCTTATCTGATTAAAATATTTTTCATCTTTTTCACCACCACCTTTAATAAATGATAGATAATCAATTATAAGTAATTTCAACAAGCATAAAATCAATAAATTTATGTCAATATTTATTGATAACACCTAATTTAAATAAAATAAACATATTAAAAGCGCATAAATTAAAATCATCAATGATTTGGTCACAATTTAAAAATTTGAAAAAGAGTTAGTTAATTTTTGATGATATGTACAATTTGAATATTGCTTGAAAATGAGGCATAAAGTTCAATTCCCGCCTCTAACAAACAACCCATCCCCAATTTTATAAACCCTAATTTTTGTTAATCCAAATTGGCTACGAAGATGTCAAAAAATTGTCAATCAACGACGATTGTTTATGCAATTGATTTCATCAACATCCCCGACACAATCTTATCCGAAATTCTCAAAACACTTCCAGTAAAAACCCTTAGGTGCTGCAGGTGCGTTCAAAAATCATGGTATCGTTTTATTCGAACTCATCTTTTTATCCGCATTCACTTAAATTATACCTATGACTACTTATTACGTTTCGATAATCAACACTGTCAACAATTGCGTAATGTTATACTTCCCGATTGCATACCAGTAGAATCGAAATGGTTATCGACTTCGTACGGTCTTATTTGTTTCTCAACTATATTTAACAATTGGCATCTTACTAATTATAGCGGTGACACGTTTTTGTTTAATCCTATTATTCGGAAATGCAATACTCTACCTGATTTACCAAATCTGTCGTCGTCTATCTCACTTGATAATAAGCTTTCTGTGTTTTTAGCTTTTGGATATGTGCCTCTTGTTGATGATTATCGTGTAGTGAAGATTGTTAATTATTATGATGCCAATAAAATGCCGTTGTTCACTATTTTTGTTTATAGTTGAAGTACAAATACTTGGACAACTACAACACTTCGAGATGATATCTGCGCTTGTATTTTGAATCTGTTTGAGTCTGTTTTTGTGGATGGTGTTGCGTATTGGAGAACATGGAGTAAGAACAATGGAGGAGATGCAGTTCTATGCTTTGATGTGGTTGAAGGTGTATTGCGGAGTATTCCATTACCGAAAGTGGACTATTGTATTTCTTCCTTCCAACAATTTGGTCAATCCGTTGCTTATTTTACTGATGATCTTGACTTTACAGATATAAATGTTTGGATATTGAGCGGAGACTCGATGAATGACTTCTTTTGGGAGAAGAAATTCAGTGTTAGTCTACCTGAAGATATTAGGACGGATGTTTTAGGCATAAGGAATAACGGTCATGAACTAATACTTTCAAAATTTCATGACTGTGATTTGGTTTCCTATAATTGCGAGGATGATGAGGTGAAGGATTTTGTCATGTCGGGGAATCGTTGGATTGGAATAGATAGAAAGGATATAGATGATAACCTATTTGAGCAATCTCCTTTTATCATACGCCCATTTGCGGAGACTCTGGTTTTGTTGGATGCTGATTGAAATTCTTGTCCACGTACGTCTTTTACCCTGCCACTGCCACTAATACATATAACGAATTCAATGGGCCTGGACTCAATCGATCACATCTGCTTTTGCTTGATACAAATCCGGGTTACTCGTGATGTATTTTCTTTGCAATGATGATGGATGGCGGAAAGACTGCAGTAATCAGACACAACTATTTCTGTTTCTGTTTGCTACTTTGAAGATACATTCTTATTAGATGTCAACCCTTTTTATATGAAGACTTTATTGTGGTGTACTTTATTTCCTGAACTTCTTTATCAACATCATTATTTGTTGCTGTATTATCTTTCGTTGCTTCAAGTATTTTTTTGGAGTAGCTTTTACAAAGGAACTTTAATTAGTTGTCATAATTTATAAATATGCATATGCTAACTAGTCATCCATAAATGTTGTCAGTTTCCATAAACTCTGCAGTTCTTCCCGTTTCTTATTTATTATAGGTGAATATTTCTGTAATTATATTATTTGGGGATTATCACTAGTTCCGTTCCTCTGCTCACGAAATTTCAAGCTTTTTATGTCTTTGCCTGATTGTTAGGACTAATATTAGATAAAGAAAAAAAATGTTCGTAATATTTGTTATAAGCTTGAAGCAAGGAAATGTTTGGATAAACAACACAGAAGATTAGCATTATTTGGAGGCCTAAAAAATATGGAGGCCTAAAACAGTTGCTGCACTCCAGTAACTGCCCTTGAACGCGGACCCTAGGTAGGCTATCTATGCCCACTGCTCTAGATGCTTCTACTAATATTATGTTTTTCCACATTACTGCTAAACTATGGCCTCCTCACAAGTTTTTTGGTATACCTCTCATGCACAGCAGTCTAAAAATCTCTTTTGTCCTCTTTTTCTTAATGGCTTTTTTCATGATAAATATTTTGATTCCTATATCTGTGTTTTTCAGAGTGAAACTGAAACACAGTCACCAGGAACACAAAGTAAGTTGGCTAGATTAGATGATCCAGATGAAAGTATCTGCCCTTTGAGCTCCGTCCTCTTTATCGATAACCAAGCATATCCTGCAATTCGACTTGTGCACGATGATACAATGTGGAAAAGCTGTAGCTACAGTTGGCTCTTGCTATATTATCGATCTACCATGCATAGGGCAGCCCCAGTCAGATGCTGGTCTATATGGTACATGCTAATCTTCCTGGAGGATCTAATAGAACTTTATGAGATATTCAGTGTGAATATATGTATCAACAATATTAAATTTAGTGAAAAAATTTAAGGATTCTCTAGAATAATTGAATGATTCTTATATTCAGATTTTGTTTCTGAAATTGACAACCATATCTATCTATTATTGTTAGAGTGTATATAGCAGCTGTGTTTAAAGTTTATATGTATGTAGGAGCTGTGTGTGTGTGCACGCGCGCGCTTATGAGATGAATGGAAGAACAGAGCAAAGGAAAGGCAGTAAAAGAGAAGGGCAGTGTATATATTAACCTATCAGTTGTTGAATTTAATACAAGGAGGCTGCTTCCTCTAATAGAAACATAAAGTTGGAGTCCTACAGTTAACCCTAATGAACCCTAATGATGACATAGTTATGGTGATGTCATTATGCATATGGTCATGATGCTTGCATCTTAACAATTATCAATTATCTACTGTTTGTTATATATAATAATGCTACATGCCTTTTGATGAAACCTTTTATTACATGCATCAACAGCAATTTTGAATACTTTCAGAAATCGATCAGCTGTCTATGTTTGTATCCATATTAATAATGATTCCTCTCTTGGCCACCTACAACCTTTGCACGTACCTAGAATATACCAACCAGTGCTTCTCTACTTACAAGAAAGATATAGCTTTGTGGTTCTTTATATTATCCTTATCTTTCAACTATATCGGTCATTTAGGCACACAGTAATTGTTGCATAGGGTGAATCGGGTATTGTATTCTTCGTGTCTTCCAAATACAAGAATCTTTGAGGAATATGGAAAATCAAATTAAGATGCTTACTATTTTTTGATTTGGTAAGGCGAATGTTGATGTGAAAATAGTGATGAGTGATCATTATTTACTCTGAGGCCATTGACCATCTCCTTCGATGAAGTTTGAGTGCCTTGAACTCTAAAAATCTATAAATCCAAAACTGCCACTTATTGCAATTTTAAACCTTCTATTTTTTTGTTTGATTATTAAAACATATTCTTATAAAGAAGCACGACTATATTGCTACTTTGAAGCCTTTTTTTTATTATGTTTGGGGTATTTTCTAAAATTTCAGGTCTACACTTTGAACTATAGTTTCTTGAAGCAACCGGTGATCCACAATTGGAGGACTTCTTAAGTTTAAAGGAGAGAAGATATTGAACCAAAATGTAGAGGATTCTTATAAAGCATTCCACGAATTGCCGAAAAGAAAAATGCCCACATGGAATGCATTGATTAATGGGTATGCTGTTTCTAATCAAAGACACACATCCATTGCTTTAGCTTTGTTTGAGGTCATGAAACATTAAATTAACATGTTTACGCGACACTTGTATCGTATTATTACTTTTTAATTAGTGTCAAAGGCTTTGGTGATGCTATTTTAGAAAAAGTGCAGGATGTATGGGTCCGACCTGGTATTGAGCATCATGCGTTAGTTGTCGATATGTTAAAGAGAGCAGGAATGGGGGACCTTGTGTGCAAGCTAATTTTATTTGTCCACGTGTTCTAGTTTGGGGTTTTCTCTAGGTCTAGGAGCTTGTTGAGCAGATGGAAAGCCTGAAGTAATATTGATTGCATCTTTTTTTTTTTTGAATTTGATCGACAAGATTCTCAATCATGTAATGCTTCCAAATTTGTTTGCAGAATCTGTCTAGCGGTATTCTACTCACTCCATTGCATGTTCCACATTTTAAATTTGCGTATATTTGCTTTTGATTATTTTTAATTTTATAAATGTTGACATCTAAATTTAATCCTGGAGAAAGCAGAGTGCCTAATAGGATAAGTGATCTGAACCTTACAATTTAGCCTCTAGGGACAAATTCTTGTTGACAGCCATGTGAAAGGCCCAAGGAAACATGGTTTGTGTATAGTGTTTTTGGCTGTGGAAGCATGTTATTCAGATTGTTCTAGATAATGTATAGCCCTATAAATAAATTATTATAGAAGTTTTCCTACAGAAATTATTTTTAATTTGGAAAAAGTATTTAGCTCAAGTACATAGCGATTAGTTTCACAAATTGAAAGGGATTATTATTGAGACTTGTGTTGATTGTTGAAGTTGTTAATTCTTCGCGTAAGGATTAGTGTTGATTATTTTCTGTATCCTTTTCAAAATTGTCTCCCCAACATGCCATGAGTTAGTAAAGATAAGTATTAAGTTACCAATGTATAGTTTTTTGAGGTAAATAATGTTTTGCAAGCTGTTCTTTCTAATGCAGTTGATAAGAGGTATGTTCAAGGAATTATATAATCTACTCTGCTCCAAGTTCCAATGAACTTGTTGAAACGAAGGACATTCTTCCAACTGCAATATTTTCTCCTATTTTGCTTCAAGGACAGTTTGTGACTCATTAACATGGTGGTTCTTCCACTCTAGCAAGCCTTCTCTAATAGGAGTCTCAAACTGCTGCTGTATTTGCATGATATTCTGGTGTTTGGAAACCAAATAGCTATTACAACAATTGGAGCAACAAGTTGCACTCTTGACTGCTCACTTCTTAATCAATGTAAGCAAAGCATTCCTGTTTGAAGTTTATTGCGATCATGATATCCAATTACCATTTAAAAATAAAATATGAATAAAATTCACGACATGCCAAAATTAGAACAATATTTTACTATTATTTGATAGGCTATCCCTAAACTCTAAATGCTATTTATAGTAAACTCTATTATGCATGTGGTTAGTTCTTTTGGTAGATTAGTTTGAAGTTGTCATCTTGTGTCGAGTAAACCGTTTTATGTGAACCTGATTAACCCAAAATACTTAGTCAACCCTAAGCTTCTGACTTTTAGGTTTTCATCTAGAACCTCGGAGAGTTCTATTAGATTTCAAAATTATTAGTATCTTGCCACAACATGCAGGAAATAAATATTAATCAACATTAAACAAAAGTAGTTAAAATGTTTCATGAGTCTAAATTAAATAGTGTTGTGTCACAACTCGCAAGCACATCCCAATCTTAATTGCCGAATTAAGAGGTACTTATTTCACAATACCGGATCTTAAGTACCTACTTCTGCGACTAAAATTAATACATGATATAATTAATCAATAATGAATACATTATTGCACTAGGAAGACATTTATTCAATATTTGTTCAACTGTATAAATTACATTTCTTAGGGAATAATATATATAATCAATAGTGTACATATTTTAAACACCAGAACCGGAAATAATTACAAGCATAATAGTTACCAAGTTATTCCAAGGCATGATAGTTATGCAGTAAACATCTCTATCTCAGCTGACCCATAGTTATTCTAAGGCATGATAATTATGTAATAAACATATCTATCTTGGCCATGCAAAAGTCATAAACTATTGTACACGTTTGAAGTGTATACAATATAATCAACACAGTTTAATAACAGAAAAGAAACGATTTCTAATTGAATAAGGGATGGTTTTTCCTAAAAAAAAATTTTTGAATGTTCATTCATAGTGTCTTTTGTGATGAACCTTTACAAAATGGACTTGCGTACTCATGTTACTTAACACACTAATAAAAGAAGAATTATAATTTTACGTATTCATTTTACTCAAGTAACTCAACACAATAATAGAAGAGGTCGGGTTACCTAACACAAATATAAACAACAAATACCATGTATATATATAGACACACACACTTGTGCGGGAATGAGAACTCCTTCATATGAAAACCGGTGATTTTTTAGTTAATACCGGTGAATTTGGACTAAATGTAATTTTTTTGGTTTGCACGAAATCACAAATTTAAAGTTCATATTTCGAAAAATCACATGTTTCAACTACACCAATTTATGGAATTCGAAACTTTCACCGGTTTCAATGAACAAAATAGTATAAGAAAAATTTCAAAACATTATAAAAACAATTATATATTATAATTACGTGGACAAAATTATGTTTTTTTCTCATTTAATTGTTTTATTTGCTCCTAATTTTTCATTTTGTATGGAGCATATACTCCGTGAGTCCCATTTTATTTGTTAACATTTGGGTGGGGCGGAGATTAAGAAAATAGAAAAGAAGTGGGAAATTTAGTTGGAATTATCAAAGTTAGTAAAGAAAAATATTCTATTTTAGAAAAATTTAACAATTGGATGGTACATCTCAAAAATTGAAAGTTTACCAATTTTTTGGGGCAGGAGAAGAATATAAATAAGATTATGTTTTTATTTTATTTATCAATGAATCATTGATTGTATGCTATAATCAGATGCAAATTATTATTTCAATCAAAATCACAATCTATCGATCATATTGATATATTAATACAGGCCTATTGAAAACAATTAAAAGGAAAAATCATAAAATATGGTGAATGGTATATTAAAAAACTCTTAAAAAGGCCATGTTGGTTTTTTTTTTGAAAGTAATTGGAGAACATCTTATCGGAAAAGAAGATTCTTTTTCTATAAAAATTTATAGAGAAATTCAATGAGCGCGTATAAATAAAGATTTCGATGATATATTATCCGTAAATGCTGTATTCATAAATTGAGAAATGTAGCCAAAAAGGTAAAGAAATAAAAAAAAGCAAAAATGATGAAAAATCTTAGGTTAACATAATAAAATGCACATGTGCTGGGATATTAATAGACATGCACAAAATTGTGCAAATATACACGTGTTATCACCAGGATATTTTGAAATCATTTTCTGAATATACAGTTGTTTATATATATAAGAGAGAAGAGTGAAGAGTGAAGAGTGAAGAGTGGGAGATACAACACAAAAAGCTGCAGGCTAATAATACAACAAATCTTGTTCTGTTTTTTATAATCATTTCATTTCATTAACCCTGTCTCTTTGTTCATGGCTATTCTGGTTGACAGAACTGTATGTTATTCATTTTATATGATTTATATATGCTATTTTTTATTATCTTTATGTGTATAATTCAACATGTCTTGTATGTTTCTGTTCATTTTCTCAGGGTTGATCATTCTTTGCTTCACTCATGTTTTTTCTTTTTTTTTTATTAGCATTATGCTATGATTCATATATATATATATGTATATATATATTTATGTACATATGATGGAATTTATATGTATTTTTGCATTTACAAGGTTGATTCTTCTCAGAAGGACAATGTTGTTGATATGCATCTGGTTCACACAGCTGAACAACTGTCGGTTGACCATCTTCCTTTTGCTAGGAGGTATATTTCTTTTGTATTGATAGCTAAACACGCACCCAGCCTGTTTTTTTGACAAGATATGGATCCTCGACCTCCCAGGAAAGGAAGCGATGTAGATACCGCCAGACCAAGAGCAGTTGACTCTATTTATATTTTATTGTTAATTGAAATATTAGTTTTCCTTTTTTGGTCAAGTATATTAATAGTGTAATTTATGTTTATGAGAAATAAAGAAATTGTTATTAATGATGTTTTTTTGTTTGATCTTTTTCTGTTTTGGTAGGTATCAACTGGATGCATTAGAAGTGGCAAAGAATAAAAATACCATTGTATTCCTGGAAACTGGTTCTGGGAAAACTCTGATTGCTATTATGCTTCTGCGCAGCTACGCTTACTGTTTGAGGAAACCGTCAAGTTCTCTTGCTGTTTTCCTGGTCCCCACTGTTGTTTTGGTATCTCAAGTACGTGCAAATTGTGTGATTTTTATGTGTTTAAATCTGATTGTGTTGAATTTAACTAGATTCTTCATTATATTATGAATAGCAAGCTGAGGTTGTGGAAATGCATACAGACTTTAAGGTGGGAAAGTACTGGGGGGAAATGGGCGTTGATTTTTGGAATGCTACTGATTGGAAGAAGCAACAAGATGAATTTGAGGTCAGCATAATTTCTTCGAAGTTGTATGTGTCAAATTCTTTGAAAGATAAGCTTGATGTATAAATAAATTAGTAATAATTCGTGACCATACTCAAAGAGATTACCCAAGTCCAAAGTAGATATGATAAAAAACAAAATTTAACGGGAAATTAAGTAATCTCCTTGTACTTTTAGTTCTACATTTTCTGTTTCTATAAGTTACTGGCTGCTAAATCTTAGCTGAACTGTAGTTTGTCGTGTGTCTTAGCTAAACCACATGAAGCAGCTCTTCTTTTCAGTATACTAAAATTTGTTTTTACTATAAATTTTCTGGCCTGCATATGATTTCCCAACTCCTTTTTGTTGTCAGGTGCTTGTGATGACACCGCAAATATTGCTTAATGCCTTGAGGCACAGTTTTATAAAGCTTGAGACAATAAGGGTACTAATATTTGATGAATGCCATCATGCTAGAGGCAGACACCCCTATGCTTGCATTATGACGGTAAGTTTATCTATGCAGTACTATCGAATTAAATTTACTGTGACATTTTATAGACCAGTTGATTGAGTTCTTTATAGTAGAAGTTGATTTTCCTTTCAATGGTTGCCTATGCAAACTGTTTCACGCTTCTCCAGTCTATACCTATAGACAATGTTTTCCAAAGGGCAAGCAAATACACAACACATACGCAGTGGCGAAAAGATTATTGTTGACACTGCTGTCGTGTAATAGGAGTCATGTTCATCTTGTTTGATATGTATATCTGTTGTATATCATTGTATCTACCTTCGCTGATTTTTAATAATGCACCACAGGAATTTTATCACCCTCAAGTGAAATCTAATAACTTTCAGCTTCCTAGGATATTAGGGATGACCGCTTCCCCTATCAACACTAAAGGTACGCAAGCATTGACTTACATGTGTGTGTGTGTGTATATATATAAAATTACTGTTAAAAATTACTTCAATAAATGTCATTAAGCCTGGACAGGGCAGAGTACTTGATCTATATATTCAATTTCATCATTATTTTTACTTTGTTTTTCAAATTTAGGTTCAAGTGACAAAACAGGTTACTGGAAGAAAGTCCATGAACTTGAGAATCTAATGAACTCAAAGGTCACGTATATTACTTTTCTTTTATGCCTTTTATTGTTTTTGTTTTGCGGTTATAAGTATGGCATACAATACTGGTGAGGAAAGCATCATTACTTGAACCTTTTGTCATACTTCGGAGACAGATGTCTCGAGTTATAGTGTGGCTTGTCTAAGATACGTATTATTTTGAATAAACAGAGAAGCACTTTCTTTTTCTTTTTTTTAATTTTTTTTTGGGAACAAATGGACAACAATATCACAGACCGCTACCTGAATAAATGTCTTGTGTTGTAAATTTGTGGGCTTATGGTATTAATTTTCTTCAATCAGTTATGGATTGAACAAATGACATAAATATGTTTCCGTCTGGTATAGGTATTCACTACTGCAAGCGAGTCTGTGGTAGCAGAGCATCTTGCAATGTCAACTCCGGAGCTCAAGCATTATAAACATGTGGATATTCCATATTCGTTGGTTGAGAAAATAGCTAGTGAGCTAAACTCTTTGGAAGAAAAGGTACTTCTAAATATCATAAGAAACTATACATTTAGATACTTTATATTTATTAGGGTATTTTTGGTTGTTGCTCCTACTATTATTATTATTATAGCCTTTTTTTTATATTAATTTTTATTAATATATAATAATAATATTAATTATTATTATTATTATCATAATTATTATCCATATTACTGCAAATTTACTAATAAGAAGAATTACTATTATTATCTTTACTTCACGCGGTCTGACTTGCAGTATATTTCTACCAGTTCAAATGTGAAATTGAAAAAGCATACATGGAAAAGTGTCAAAAGGAAAACACAAGGCAAAGATTGTCTAAACTATGTTCAACCGTTTTCTTTTGTGTGAAGGAACTCGGACTTTGGTTGGCAATAAAGGTATTTTGGCTGCACTTTTGGATTTTAAAATTTTAGTGTATTGTACTAAACATCTATTTTGTTGTTTTACTAGGCAGCAGATTCTTCATCATCTCAAGGAAGCGAGATGTATACATGGGATAAACGCGACAAGTGTGGTGAGAGGATTCTAACAGATTTCAGCTCAGATGCATTTAAAGTACTCTCTGGTTATATGCCTTCTGGTATGCTTCCTACTAGTGAAAGAACTGAGCTATTGGAATTTTCTAAATTATATCTATACCCTATCCTTGGTTGCTACTAATTGTTTCCTTGAATCTATCATTCATCAGATCCCAACTGGTCTATAAGTGATGACATGAGAGCTAATGTGGCGAACGGTTATCTCTCGACCAAAGTTATCTGTCTCATTGAATCTCTTCTTGAACGCAGGTTAAGTGGAAATACTTGGCTGTTCCTTGTTTAACACATAAAATTTATATCCTCATAATTCAATATTTTTTTAAATCAGAGAAGGTAATGACTGAAGTAATAGCTCTTTGCTGATCTTATTTAAAAACATGAAATTCAAAAATGGTGTTCCCTGAGTATAGAAAACATGGTGTTTTATGATGCTATGCTCACAAGCCGACACCTGTTACTATCATCTTTGCTTACACAATTTTAGTATTTAGTGCTGGGATGAGTATTATATCTCCATGGAGTAATGTTAGTCTTAGAGCAACAATATACTAGAACAACCAACTGGTATTCGGTATGGTAGTTATTTTTAACATGATCGGGTTTTCTTTCGTAACAATGTTGGTTGGTTTCTTAAATATCTCTACCTATACTTCATTAAAAAATAGTTATATTGTATGCATGAGTTTCCAGTGAAAACTTGTACGCGTTCTATTATATGTACGTTCAATATTAAACTGTATCACTGTATAACAAATTTGCTTAATCTTTCCTGCATTTTATCTATACAGGGGCTTAAAAGATCTGAGATGTATAGTTTTTGTAGATAGGGTTGTAACGGCAATTGTTCTTTGTTGCCTATTAAATGTTTTGCTTCCTAGCCTGAGTGGATGGAAAACAGAATATTTGGCAGGCAGCAATACTAGTCTTCAGATACAGACTAGGAAGGCCCAAAACAAAATTGTTGAAGAATTTCGCAATGGCAAGGTATTAAATACGTGTCAGACATATGTAGATTTCCCAATTCTGGATGAAGAACTTTTTACTTAATTATTAACAAATGAGCAGGTGAACGTCATTGTTGCAACATCAGTTCTTGAAGAAGGGTTGGATGTTCAAACCTGCAATCTGGTTATACGATTTGACCCATCAGCTACAGTGTGCAGTTTTATTCAATCTCGGGGTCGGGCTAGGATGCAGAACTCAGTGTTTTTGCTATTGGTAAAAAGGTCAGGCTCGTTTTGTATTCATTTATCTATAAAACTGTCACATGCGAGGTGAAGAGTTTCTGAGCTTTTCTATTCTGTATAAAGTTTGTGGGTTCCTCTGAATATTAATTTTATTAATTTTTTTGTTACAAATGTAGTGGCGACAATTCTTTGTATGCTAGAGTAAAGAACTACCTTTCTAGTGGAGAAATAATGAGGCAGGAAACTTTGCGCCATGCTGCAGTGCCTTGTCAACCACTTGATACTGAAATTTATAATGAAGTGTTCTACCGGGTTGAGTCTACAGGAGCTATTGTAACACTGAATTCCAGTGTGTCTCTGATTTACTTCTATTGCTCTCAACTACCTTCCGACGGGTTTGTCTTGAATACTTAATTTGTATTCGATCACCTGGAAGTTTTATTTCTTTTCTTACAAGATTTCTTTTCCATGTAGATACTTCAAACCCTCTCCGAGATGTGTTATCGACAAGGAGTTGCAGAAATGCACCTTAGATTTCCCCAGAAGTTGCCCATTGCCAAGTGTTACTGTTCATGGAAGTGTCAAAATACTGAAACAACTTGCTTGCCTGGAAGCATGCAAAACGTTGCATCAAATGGGAGCGCTAACGGATAATCTTGTACCAGATATGGTGGAAGAAGAAGAAGATGCTAAAGGAATGGGTAATCAAAATCAAAATTTTAGTGTTATTAAAATTTCTGTACAATTATGTGACTTATGACATCTTACTTATAGTCTAATATTAAAATGTGCAGGTCATGTAGACTATGTCGATGAACATGACATCTATGTTCCATCAGAACTTGTTGGCCAAGGTTTGAAGAATGCAGCAAAAACGTACTCCTGCTATATGTTAGAGTTGGAAAGAAGTTTTAGCTATGATATTCCAGTGGATCATCTAATGCTTGCTGCTAGTAATAAGCTTAACTTTGGTGAAGACAACATTGCATTTGGATTAGAAGTTGATAGGGGCAGTTTAAAGGTTCACATCAAATATTCTGAATCTATAAGCCTCACCTCTGAACAGGTGATATATCTTATGGTATTGGTCTTACTACTCATAAAATAACAACAACCTATCTGTTTGTTGATCCTGAAATTGTCTGTTAGGTTCTTATATGCCAGCAGTTTCAAGTAAAACTTTTCAGAGTTTTGTATAATCACAATTATAATAAGTTGAAGGAGACCCTTGATGTTTTTCACCAATGGAATGACCGTACTGTTTATGATTATCTCCTACTCCCAACTACTGGCTCACAGCAGTCACCGACTATTGACTGGAGATGTGTCAAATCTATCATGTATAAGACCGAAAATATCTTCCATGATTGCCCTTTTCCTGAAGGCCAGTATAATATTGTGCCAACAGCGAACGGTCTGGTCTGCAGATGTGTTCTAGAAAATTCTTTGGTCTGCACACCTCACAATGGTTATATGTACTGCATATCGGGCACAATGGACGGCAATGGAAGTTCAGTATTGAACCTAAAAGACGGAAAATCTATAACTTACAAAAAGTACTATGAAAAAAGGTTGGTCAAGTTATTGTTTATCAGAATATTATTCGAGGCTTTATAACAGTTTTGAGCAATTCATTCCTTTTGTCATGCAAAAAACAGGCATGGCATTGACTTGCAATTTGAAAGGGAACATTTTCTGAAGGGAAGACATATATTTCCGGTACAAAATCACCTTCACAAGTTAAAAAAGCGGAAGGAACAAGGTTATATTTGAATCTTTATCACTATTCTTTCTTGTGCGCAATGTAAGCTGATAAGTGTTTGGGAAGATCATTGGACAATGTCCAATGAACCCGAGCGACCGAATATCATATACATGAAGTATGCAATGTTTAGCTCTATATATCCATTATGGTTATACCAAATTAATTTGGGCTTTTTTGCAACTGCTGTTTTCAATGATTATAACCTACATTTTCCTTTATTCCTTCCCATCATTTTCTTGATATGTATGTTAGTAAAATTTATAAAAAAAATCAATGGAGTCATAAATGTATAAGAAGAATATACAGTGACATAAAATTATTATCGTTGACATTCTCTTACTACATGCTATATGCAGGTAATTACTGTCACTAAAAGTACCAGACTTGTAGGATCTACATGTCCGTTCAAGTTTCTTAGGGGTGCTTTTCACAAATCCAACACCAGTAGTTCCAGTGATTTGAAATTGCACGAAAGGAAATATTAATGAACTACGGAAACTTAATATTTAAGTCAGTATCAAACATGATATTTTCTCCTTCTGATATATATATATATTTTTTAAAATTGTAGAACGAAGCAATGGATTTGTGGCTTTGCCTCCTGAACTTTGTTCCATCATTATGTCACCTATATCTGTTGGCACCTGCTATGCGTTCTCGTTTGCCTCAGCAATCATGCACCGGATAGAATCTTTGCTTATTGCTGGCAGCTTAAAAAAAACGCTCTCAGATTATATTCCTACAACTAAGATTCCAACCATCAAGGTAACCCTAATACCAGCTCATTACCTAAGTAAGCATGTAGCTCTTGATTCCGATAAGATTTTAAAAGTTCATGTAGTTCTTTTATAGTTCTTGTTATTGGTTGAACGACAGTGTCCTTTTTTGAATTTTTTGGGGCTGCTGCTTAATTAACTATTAAGTTTTATTCATATGCAGGAAAGCCACTTGTATGTGGATCTAGGTAGATTTTGATAAATAAAAAATGCCTGAACCAGTGAATCCTGGTTTTATATAGTGTCTATGCCATATATAAGGTGCAAAATAATTCTAAAAGGATATTGTGTGAGGACTTTCTAATACTCATAGCAAGATGAACAAAAATGTAGACGCTAGCATCTTATTGTTCGCCTGCAGATTAGAGTTTAGTAAACTTGATAAGTCCATTAAGTGTTTAAATGTGTGTATTTGATTCTTAAGTTGGAATAGCATTCCTATTTCATGGACTTTGTTGGTGAAGCCTAGTTATGTGCTAAACTCTTAGGTGTTCTTGTCATCATAGAATAACCAACCATAATGCCTGGTGTATAGTGTGGCAGCTCCGCATTGTAAAATAGGAGTACAAATGAATTTTCAAAGTAAAACGGCAACGTTTCCATTGTGTGTCTTTTCATATGAATATGATGCATCATGCAGAACCGACTTTTGCATTATTACCTATAGTATGTCCAAAAACTAATTTTTTTCCTCTTCGAGTCAGGTGTTGGAAGCTATTACAACTAAGAAATGCCAAGAAAAATTTGATTTGGAGTCGCTGGAGACTCTTGGAGATTCATTTCTAAAATACGCTGCTTGTCAGCAGGTGTTTAAAATGCATCAAGATAAGCATGAAGGCATTCTTAGTATTAAAAAGAATAAAATAATATCTAATTCGAACCTATGCAAGCTCGGGTGCAGCCGTAAACTCCCGGTATACTTCTTAAACCTTAAACTCAAACACATAGCAGAATGTTGTTCCTATATTATAATATTATTTTGCATTTTTTATTTTATTGATTGGTAAACTACTGAATTTGCTTATCATCAGTTGTTTTATCTGATATAACCCTATATAAAATATTAGCTGGAAGAGTGTGGGAGACTGTTATCCTCCTAACAAGTAAAATAATGTACTGCATTAACAACTTTCACAAACTGGCAAAATTGTGGCTTGGACATCTTGTCAATGTCTTTCTATCATCTAAACTAATTTAATCTACACAACGTACGATAGCATTGGGGTTGCATGCATGCACTCATGGTTTGTCTAATGCCTATAGATTTTACTTGAATCACTTTGACGCACAATAAAAGTTACAGTCCACGAAGTAATGAATTTCTTCTTGATTTTTCTTTTGATAGTCGTTTTCAAATATTTTGAATAAATATGCACCCAAGGCCCTCCCAGACTCATATGGTTTGAAGTTCCCTCTTGGTACGCATGGGACTACGATTTCAGTAGTGGCACTTACTTTTCTTAGTCTGGATGGTACAAGTCTACTGGTTTTCAGTACTACAATAAGTTTTCCGTGTTATTTTACTAAAATTAATGCATTACTTCAATACCTATTCCCGTTTTCTCAAACATCAACTTTCTATTTTCATTTTATGTGTACCAATTAACTTTTTTTTTAATGCACAGGGTTTGATACGTAACGAACCCTTTGATCCCAAGACGTGGATCATTCCTGGTGATCAAATGGAGGCTTTTCATGAAGTTCAACTATCTACTGCGACAAAAGTATTCACTAAAGGAATACGAAAGATAAAAAGTAAAGTTATAGCTGATGTTGTTGAGGCATTGATCGGTGCCTTCCTCACCTGTGACGGTGAAGTTGCAGCACTATCATTCATGAATTGGCTTGGAATTGAGGTCAATTTTCTGAATATACCCTATAAGAGGAGCTTTTCAGCACGTCCTGAAGAGCATGTCAATATCAGCTTGATTGAGTCCATGCTTAACTACTCATTTGAAGATGCTTCACTACTTGTTGAAGCACTAACACATGGTTCTTATATGGTATCTGCAATTCCCCAGTGTTATCAGGTAACGTTCTTTTCATTATCTTTTTCGTGTATCACTTGTATTCAATAGGAATCGAGGCACTTGTATGTTTTTGAATTAGTTTAGGTAATTATAGATTCCAGTATGTATAGTTGATGTCTATGTACTTGATAAAATGCTGAAGAATTTGATATTCTGTTAGAGTTATGATTATTAAAGCATTTAAAATAGATGAACCTATCCAGTATGATTTTTATGGTGTTTATTTTTCAACCTTAGAATCATTCTGCAGGAGGACTTGTTTTTGTCTGTGCTTTGTTTGATGGAAAGGAAAGTATATTATGTCTCTTTAAGTAGTTTCGCTTCCAATGTCAAGTGTTTGTGTGTGCGTGTGTTAAGAAGTGTACCTTCCATATGAAGAAGGATATTTATTTGAAGAATGAAATGTCTCTTCTGCATAAAGAAAATATATACTGCAACTGTAACTGTTGCTACGATTTTGAACAAGAGAACATGTATTTAAATTTTAGTTTTGTAATTATGCATCTCTTTTTTCATCCACAGCGTCTTGAGTTTCTTGGAGATTCTGTATTGGACTATTTAATAACCATGCATATGTACAGTAGATATCCCGGAATGTCACCTGGATTGCTAACTGATCTGAGGTCAGCTTCTGTGAATAATGATTGTTATTCTTTATCCGCGGTTAAGGTCGGATTGCAGAAACACATTCTTCAAGCCTCGGAAGAACTATTTAAGCAAATTGTTTCCTCTGTTCAAAATTTCGATACTTTATCAATGGGATCTACGTTTGGATGGGAGTCAGAGAACTCTCTTCCTAAGGTTAGTCTGCTATGCTTGACTTTATTCTTTTTTTTTTCTTTTTGACTTTTGTTCTGAACATGCTTTGGGTTATACTGTAGATAAATTTTTAATTATTCCTTTGTCTATGCTTTTGATCGGTGATCCCTTTTTAGCACTTCCTTATTCTTATTAAAGCACCTAGGATATTACATGTGATGCTCATTATTAACTTAATATACGTAAATTATTTTTGGATAAACATAAATTCAAATATTAAAATTTTAATTTAGATATAAAAGTTAAAAAAATAAGTTGTAGAACTATCTCTTCACCTTAAAATACATTTAAGCATTCAAATTGACTACTAATTTGGGACAGAGATGTGTTTATAATAATAGACTTCTTTAGTTAGTCATGTACAGAATGTTTACAAGAAAAATCCTTGTACACTTCTTCAGTTGAGATAGTGATTTCAATTATGTTATGCATGGTACAGGTTTTTGGGGATGTAATAGAATCTCTAGCAGGAGCAATTTTAGTTGATTCCGGATACAAAAAGAATATTGTATTCAAGAGCATACTACCGCTTTTGGAACCCTTGGTTTCTCCTGAGACACTCAAACTTCAACCAGTGAGAGAATTGCATCAGTTGTGCCAGAAGGAGAAGTATGTGTTGAAAAAGCCTGTTGTGTCATGTGAGAATGGTGTGGCAGCTGTTACAGTCGAGGTTGAAGCTAGTGGCGTCATATACAAGGAGTCATGCACAGCTTATAATAAAGCAGAAGCCAAAAAACTTGCTTCAAAAGCTGTTTTGAAGTCGTTGAAAGAGAGCATGTCCACCGAACCTCACCCTGCCCCTTTTCTCTCGCCTCCCAAGGGTAAAAAGAGAAAGGAAGGAGAAACCCATGGTAACTTTGTAACTTCAGTATTCTAAGATTCTAATATGCTGAACTTCGGTGCTGGATTTACTTTAAATACTGCTTTCTTCATTAAAAGGATGACATCAGAAATTGTATTATTTTTATGTAGAGCACTTGCTAGAAGTTTTAGGATGAAAATTGTTGAAAATTGCAATCCGGATGTATATTGTAATAAAATTCGTAAAGAATTATTAAAGATTTTTTTTTTTTTGGAAATGGAAGTTGTACTTGTGCCTAAATAAATCTTTTTCCAGTCTTTTTTTAAGCGAAATTTAAGTCTTGTCTAGTATTACGACAGTTTTAGCATCGTCTTGCTGTAATGGACAGTAATGTATTTATTAACTACTCATGAATTGCTCATATCAGTATAAAATAGAGTATCTGAACAGTCTTTTTGTCAGTATGTTTTTAGATGACTTTGTATTGTATACCTCTTGCTGGAGCTGTATTAGTAGTGACACCGCATTACCGTTGGATATGTATTTGTGCATCATTGCTTTGCCGAAAATTTATACATAGTAAGATAACGATACATAGTAAGACAATATGGAATAATTTTAAGTATTATATATTGCAAGTAAAGTGTGTGTTTTATTTTTAAGCGCTTACATGTATCCAAAAAATTTCATCTGAATGTCTATAAGTGTCAGCTTTTTAGGGTTCTTGGAGATTCTGTAAGCCATGAGTTGATGACACACTCTTTGAGATTCTTGTGATGTATTTTATTGCAATGATGGTGGATGGCGCAAAGACTACAGACTCAAATATTTCTACTTAAAGCTAGGTAAAACATACATTCTTAATAGATGTCAATCTTTTTTATTTGATGACTTCTGTGTGTACTCATTTCCGGAGCTTAATTATCAGCATCATTTTGTGTTTTCTGTGTTATATTTCTTTGCTTCTAACAGTGGTTTATAGTTACAAAGAATTTCACTTGGCTGTTATAGATCCATAGTTGTCTTAACTAATCATCCATAAATCTTGTAAATTTCCATGAGTTCTGCTGTTCTTTCTGTTTCTTGTATAGTTTAGGTGAATATTTATTTGGGATTTTTACATCGCTAATTCTCTGCTCCTAATATAGTAAAAGGTATTTTATCCCTAAAGATGAATCAATGAAACAAGTCCCTGATAACTGATAAGGATGGATGGTAAAATATATTGTACACCTGGTATGTCATACATTAGAGAGAAAATAGTGCTTCGATGAAAGTCATAAGCTTGGAGCAATATGTATCTCACTTCCCACTTTATGGTGTGATAATCTAGGAGCCACTTATCTTACTGCAAATCCAGTATTTCACGCTCGCACGAAACACATAGAGATTGACTATCATTTTGTTAGAGAACGTGTGGCTCAGAAGCGACTTCAAATTCGATTCATCTCTCCCAAAGACCGACATCTTCACGAAAGGTCTCGGATCACCGCGCTCCATGCTCAGCTTGATGGAAGGTATTGGACCAAGTCCACTCTTGTTTAGGTATTGGGTTTTAATTTACTATTTATTTTTTATTGGACCAAGTTTATTTACTATTTATTTTTTATTATATAATTATTATTTATGTTTTAAATTAAAAATAAATAGTAAAAAAATTGATAAAATCTAAATATATTGTCATAAATACTAGAAGTCATAACCTTTTACTTGGTTGTGGTAGCATTCAAGAACAATGTCTAAAACTCTATAAATAATATTTTTACTCTTTGAACTAAAATTTGGAGGTACTTGATATATTTATTGTGACTTTAATAATTGAAATGATACCCCGTTAAGATCAGTGAGCGAAGTGATACGTGACCTCCGCTTCGGTGACCACTTTGATATTTAACCCCTCTTGTTTATATTAGATAGATATTTATCTATATTGTTCAACAAACATTCCTTATTTGTTCTCACTTGTATTTCCTGATGTTCAGCTGTTAGTTAGCAAGTCCAAGTCTATCATGTAATCTCATGTACTATATATTCTCCTGTATACAGATAAATATAAGATAGGGAAGTGAGTACTTAAAGTGTTCTCACTTTTACTACTATTGCTATATAATCTGTGTGTAAATTATAATTTTAATATGTTGCTGCCAGGATTCGAATCTTATATTTCTTAAATATTATTAATTTTTAAGACTAAATCTAATGGTTCTCATCGATTTTATCTGACGGTTGATCAAACTTTTCATATTTTGTTTTTAATATAATAGCGTGGATACGAAAATCACACCAAACCAGCTATACCAGATTAGATATATTGAACGTTGCTATTTTATTTTTGTTATTTGCTATATTGAACGTTGTTATACCATTTTCGCTATTTGTACTCGTCTCTATACCATTAATTTAATGGAGCCCATGAAATAGATCATTTGTTCATATTATATGTGTATAACTTATAATCCAGCAAGACAAAATGCGTTATCAGGCCCCTGGACTTCAATTTCCTAACCTGTCAAACCCTTAAACTTGTTAATTTCCGTATATAGCCCTTATTCCTTCATAAAAAAGAGGTTTTTTAAAAAATACGATTTTTCCATTATTTTGCCAAAATAAGATTTTGCAACACGATATAACCAGATACAACCTTAAATGCAATCAAAAATATTTTTAATATTTTTTTAGAGAAGTTGCATATGTAATTATTATTTGTTGCAAGTCGTATTTTTGCAATTTGTTTCAAAAGATGGTAAAAGTAGAAACAAACTTACAAGAAATTGTATTTTTGGTAATTTTTCTAAAAAAATCTAATTAAACTTAAACTAATCGAAATCTGACGTGTCATTTACATGACATAATGTCTTTAGAGTCAGCAGGTGTATTAGGCTATTAGCTGAATAAAGCATGTGAGGCTTTGTAAAAAGATTAGTAATGTAGTAAGGCGAAAGATTAGTTACCTAGTAAGGTGAAGTATCTTGGGAAAACTGATTTATAAAAATATTTATTTTTAAAATATATATTCCGTCCGTCCCTCCCATTTATTTATATGATAAAGGTTCTGCAGAGTCGCCAGTTAGATTTGTCGTTTACAAGTGAAAGTGGATAAAAATGAAAAATAACAAATTATATTAATTTATAATTGTTCCAACTTCCAAGTTGCTGCAGAAGCTATTCATTGTATCACAAATTGATTTTAGAGATCTAATTATGTGAGATCCTGTTTTTTGATTGCTTTTATTTGGAAAATGAGCTTACTTGACCTAAATTAGTACAAGTATGCGGCTTAGAAGAGCTTTCTCGGGGGATTTTTCACTTTGGCAACTTGGATGTACTACCCGAGGATCTTACTCGTTTCTTTACGTACTTTTTATTCGTACTTAAAACATATTTTAAGGCTAATTTAAGTACTTATAATTTTGTAATATAAATATACTCTATCTGTTTCTTTTATTTATTGCTTTGACTTTTATACACATTTTAATGTGTTTTGACCGGCTACAGTAAAACCTCTGTAAATTAATACTCGATTAAAAAACAGAGGAAACCTCTGTAAATTAATATACATTTTATTTTTTTGTGAATTAAAAATAAATTGTCTTTTTGTGAATTAAAAAAACAGAGGAAATAAGTAGCATGAATTATTTTCGTTTGTTCACAAAGTAACATGTCCATCTACGTTCTACAAATAAAATATATTGTAAAACGTGTTATTTTGCAAAACATATTACACAAATAGTATAACTTCAACAAAATCATGCAAATCTCATATATTTACGGTACAATATGTATGTTCTGCAATATGTTCTGCAACATGAACATTTATGTTCTGCAAACTAAACATGTTTTGTAGAATATATATTTTTGCAATGTTCTGCTTGTAAAATGTATGCAATCTACAAGATTTTTGATAGAATAGTGATGTTTGTCGAAAAATAATATGTTTTGCAATATTTTAAGCTATATTTTACTTGCAGAACATATATGGACTCCGAGGACTCCAATTAAAGGTGGACTCCATAGAACTTTACTCTATATATATATATAAGGTGAAAATGGAATAATGCAGAAAGAAATGAAAGTCTTCCACGTGTTTGGTTGGTATGTGGAACATACACTCATTTTCAGCCACTAAATCTTTGGGGTCCGATTTAAAGCATTTCTTCAACCGATTCTTCCGGTCCCCTTTTTCATTCCCTACACGCGTCCTCTCATTCTTAACAATTTTAGAATCTAAGCTTTTAGGCCACAATTTTGTTAAAAAAAGTAATTTTTAAATTTTAACAAACAGTTTTTAAATTACTTTTTGATATAAAACTGTTGCTATCATATATGAAAACGGTTCCTTGAGCAATATCATATATGTGTTGGACGTTTTTTTGTGAGCTATGTAAAGGGTCGGGAGAATTCAATAATAAACGTATTTTGACGTTGTAAATATGAGCAATATGATAATTTTGACAACGAGATTTTATTTATAATACAACTACATTCTATATATTTCATTTAATTATATCTGATAAAATCTCTTAATGAGACAAAAATGTAAATAATTTGAAGTTATTCATTTAAAAGCATATATATAAGGTTTATTTTACTGGCCAAAGTTAACACTTTGCTTCTACATACATAAATCAAATTCACAAAATAATAATATAATTTCAAATTGTACAAATATTTTTATTCATAATCAAATGTTCTGTCCAGTTGGAGATTCTATTATAAAAATCGGCCGATTTTTAAAAAATTGCCGATAAATCACTCAAAAATCGGTCAAAAATATTTGTCCGATTTGACCGATTTCCGATAAATCGCCGATTAATCATCCGATTTTTTAAAAATCGTCCAATAAATCGTAAATCGGTATCTCAACCGAATAGTTCCGATTTCTGAAATCTGTAACGGTGGTTGGAGATGACTATTATACTGATTTAACTTTCAATATACCCGTAATCTATGATATTGGGATGATAAGTTCATGAAGCCCAGATCTTACCAAGTTGAGGGTGAGGTTTGACGAAATATTTGTGTTTGGAATTTAGAAGTGTCCCAGAATTCAACACATCTCCTGCATCAAATCTCTCCTACTTGCAAGTAGCTTACTCCCTCCGTCCCAGTCATTTGTATACAAATGGTTTGGGCACGGAGGACAAGACATAATAGTTAAATAATGTTATTTTTGGGAATTTTGGTAAGATAGTGGGATAAGAGAGAAGAATAAAGTATAATTTAGTGAGAAAAAAATATAAAGTGGGGTAAAGTGGTGGGACCAATCAATATTTAATGGATAAAGTGAGTCTGGTGGGGGTAAGTAGTGGATGTAGTTGATTTTTATATTATTAAATTTTTACTATTTTCGGTAAGTTTGAAATGTATAGAATTGAATGGGACATCCAAAAAAGGAAAGTGTATAGAATTGAATGGGACAGAGGGAGTAACATTTAACTGTGCGTATCTATATATACGATACATATAGTAGGCAGTAGGTAGCTTAGCTTGCTTAGCTTAGCTTAGCTTAGCCTAGGCATGCATGCAACTGTTGCATCAAAAAGTACACAACGACGGCCTACCTACATTAGCCTATATAGCTACTCAGTTTGCGAATTGGGGAACTGGGTTCAGTGTCAGAGACTACCTCCTTTTTGTATGGACAAACCAACTCACTCTTTTCTTACCCCCCAGTAAATTCATGCTCCCTCGTCTCATTGATTTCTATACGATATTTTTCGGCACGCTTTTCAATATTCATTTAAAACATAATTTCATAATATTTTTTTAATTTTTTTTTTCTGAATAAAAGTTTCATGTTTGAACTTTTATTCAAAAAAGAAACTTTTAAAAAAAACATTACAGAAATATATTTTATAAAGGTCTCGAAATGCGTGCAAATAGTAAACGTATACTAATAATTAATGAGACGTAGGGAGTAATCAAGTTCTGTTATGTTTTATGGTACTCTTGATACTGTTGATTTCACGGTCTTCGCACTGTTTGACTTGACGCTTAGTATCCACATTTCTATTTTATCTACACTTTGCAGATGACAGATCATGTACATATTGTTTTTTCCCCGACTCATGGTGATTATTTATCTACTCTTAATATTTTTGTGAGTTTTTCAGCTTCCAATATTATTATTACTACTATATAACCCGCGCGATACATAATTATTTTTATCATTATATTATAAATTATAATTTTAATATGTTGATCAAATTCGAACCTTATATTTCTTGAGTAATAATTTTTTAAGACTATATCAAATAGTTATAATAATTTGATCTGACTGTTGTGTATTGAGTGACCTAGGACCAGTAACCAAATTTTTAATATTACGTCTTTAATATAATACTTCCTCCGTCCCAAAATGATGTTCCTATATTGACTTTCGGTACTGTTCACGGTAAACGATTGACTACTAATTTACGTCTAATCTATAATATCAAACATAGTCATTAGTGATCTCGTTGGATTCGTATTTATCAGTACTTTAATACGGTGAAATTTTTATATTTAATACTAATACGAATTTAAAGATATTAACGATCAAAAGTGTGCATTGACAAACGTGTCCAACACAAAAATGAAACGTTTTTAGGGGCGGAGGGAATAGTATAGATTAATCAAAACTTGTATCATTTAAAAAAATATATTTAATTTTCTTCAAATTGTTATTTTCAATTTTTTAAAATAATACATAAATTTGTCTTAATTATTGATCAAATTTAATCAATTTGATTACATAATAGTCAAAATATAGCACATAACATGAGAAGGAGGAATTAGCTTAAATTAACTCTTTAGTGAGTCAGTGTCGATAATCTTAGTGAGTTTCTTATGGTTGTATAAGGATTTTTATTTCTGACAAGTGTTTGTTACTGCAAATTTATATCTCCATCAGGGCAAGCAAATTCTTTCACAATTCTAGATTTGAACTAAAACCACAGCTGCAATGCATATAATGTTGTGTTTGATGTGTTTGATGTGTTCAATGTGCTCATGGCTTGATGGCCAACAAAAGACACAATAAACTATCATGGCCGGTGACTAGTACTCTAACATTTGTGTATAATTTTATAAGCATACAAAGTTGATAAGGATGAGCCCACAAAATCAATAGAAATTAACACTATAATTAACACTATAACCAAGAGTCTTAAAATGGTATTATCAATATCATCTAGTTCTCATTGCCAGAGAACAATAATAGAGGATAGCAATCTCATAAATTATACTCCCTTCGTCCCTGAAAACGTTTGCTCTTTATGTCAAATATGTTTGTCAATTTATATTTTTGATTGTTAATATTTTTAATTTCATATTAATATTAAATATAAAAATTTCATTATATTAAAATACTCATATATACGAATCCAACAAAATCACTAATGACTAAATTTGTAAATTAATAGTGAATCACTTACCATGAACAAATTAAAACAGAAGTTTTTTGGGACGGAGAGAGGGGTACTTTAAATGAATTAAAAAAGTTGCCAGCTTTAGCCCTTTACGTACTATGAATATTATTTTTCTTTGGCAAAAGGGTACGACCAATTGCATTGAATTACCATGAAAAGACTAAATAAAGCAATGAGTGTGCAGCTTCCACCTACAATCCTGTAGATGTTTTTTGACAGGGACAAAAACCCTACCAATAAAACCCTACCATTTTAAGAAACCTAGCTAGGTCCTGTTCTCTCTTCACGGCATGTATATATATACATGTTTATTTAACTCACTTAAAAACCACCATGTAAATCTTTTCAAGAAAATGACAAACTACATGTACTCATCTATCTATCTATCTATATAATAATAAGAGAATCAATATAATAAAATATAAACAATATTTTAAGAAAAATCAAATTAAAATTTTGATTTGCATCAGGTATATCTTGTATTTTTTAACTCACAAACTATACAACTAACTAAAAAATAATATATATTTGCTGTCACGAGATTACCCATCTTAAGATGCTAGCCCAATTTTAAAAAAAACGATACATATTAAGAAAAATAATATTGTTAATAAAAAAATTAATTTGTATGAATATTTATTGCATTAACTGAATTTGATATATGAAATACAGTCGATCTAGTAATATAAACTAAAGATGTGTATGAAAGAGTTGATTTTTAAAATATAAACTAAAAATATAATGTTTGAAAATAATTTTAAATAATTATACTAAAGGTTAAATAAACAAATGGTGGCAGCATGGTTGTAAAAATCGGTAATCGGTACTAATCGGTTTAGGTACCGATTAGGAATTAATCGGAAAATCAGGGATTAATTGGAATAAAAATCGGATATATTTAAATATTTTAATAATATTTAATATATTTACCTTATTTATTATGAAATATATAATTCAAAAGTAATTTATAAATATTAATCGGATTTTAAAAAATAAATTGGTCAAATATTTTTTAAGAATTAATCGAGGATTAATCGGATTTTTTTTTAAAAATCGGAGATTTTTAGAACACTAATGGAGTAAAATAGATACAAATAGCAAGTAAAATAAAGAAAAATAAAAGTTGTTAAGACTTAAGATAGACATGCAGTCAACTTTAACTATGTAGTTCCTTTTTGATAACTAAAGTGGTCCCTACACCCTTTCTTGATACCTCCGCCCCGGTTGCCAATAAATTACTTGTATGAATTATATATAACGAAACTCGCGCTCTCCCACACATTGTGTTACCCAAACAATGCCTTCATTATTTACCCCACTACAAATATGTTAGTATTTGATGCTAATACTGTTGTAGAGAATCAAGAAATGAGTTCATTTATTTTATTCATGAACATTGGGTAGCAAGCAACGCATCAACTTACGTGTGACCCAACTTATCAAACCCTAAACTTTCGCAAATTAACATGCACATTGCATGTACAAGATTATGCATTAAGTTAACTACCTAAGTACACTTAAACCTGCAAGTGCGATTGGATATCTTGAGTGGTGGAGGGCTTACGGCTTATTTTCGTTAACGTTCTGAGTTCGACTGTCACTCACTCAGATTACTTACATTTTAATACTACTGTTATTCTCGGTTCGACTATCACTCACCAAGATTAAGAGATTAAAGGAACTGATAGTACTTGTTAGCTAATAAACTCTGCTCAAAAAGAGAAAAAGTACACATTCCTTTGGGTTTACTTGCAAACATAGCTAGCTCATATATATAACAGCTTGTTAAGGAAATCCATAGTTCAAGAAAACTGGAAGAAACAAGCAAAAACAACACATAACTTGAACTATATACCTATGTACACACACACATTAACACTTGATAAAGCTGTTAATTAAGTTGCCACCATGCAGAGTTGATTAAGCTAGCACATGACATCCTTGAGAAGCTTGTACCTGCGGGTGGCGGTTCGCGGTGACGGGGTCGGACTCTTTCCCTTGCTATGATCAGAACTCTCCTCATGTTGCTGCTTCATTTTGTCTCCTGCATACTGTGATCGGTTAGTGATCACTAGTCCGCCACTCATTGCTTTCTTCGATGAACTTCGGTTGTTTGAACTGTTTGAACTGTTTTCGGCACTTTGACACCAATCGCATTCTTCGATCGGTTGCGATGATTCTCTATAAAAGCTACTGCAGTACCTAATGAACACAAGCATGTAGTTGATCATGGTTAGTATTCACTTGCATCTACCAATTTAGGCAACAGAAATTGGTTAGCCAATAGTTACATTCTATGTCATATGAAATATTTAGCTAGCATAAAATTATAGAACTAAATTAACAAAATTCTAGAATTTTCGAGAAAATAATGACATATCGTTAGTGAAGGGTGTGATTTCATGTAGATGGCCAACATGTATACATATACTTGAATTGTATGAAATGGACTAAATGATCCATATTCTATATAGATTTCAATGATGGGCCAGTGTGTGCAATAATTATAAAATGAAACATACATCATCATTACTATGCTGTGTGTCTTGCCACATACACACCCCGCATATGTAACATTGCATCTTTCATACCATAGTTTCGTGAACTTTTGCAAGGTTACCCTCAATCTTTACACTTTTTAAGTCAACATGTGCAATAAATATATTATGAAGAGTGAAAATTCATCGGTTCATACAAGTTTTGTAAATTCATGTATAATAAAATATTAAATAAATATCTTTGGGCATCCGGTGACTTGAATCACGGGAACACAAAATGCTATGTGTACTTGTGAGAGAGAGGGGGAGAGAGAGAGATTGAGATTGAGAGAGAGGCAAGTTATGGAAAGATACACATAGATGAAAGCCATAGGCCATAAGCATAAAAGAGAGAGACAAAGAGAACAGATAAGAGATAGAGAGAGAGAGATAGAGAGAGAGATTGGGGAGAGAGGGAGACTGGGGGAGAGAGAGAGATTGGGGAGAGAGAGAGGAGAGAGAGAGAGAGATTGGGGAGAGAGAGAGAGGAGAGAGAGGCATACGAGTGTTGGAAGCGATTGTGGCACTTGCTGCAGCGAAAGAGTTTGTCAGGGAAGCCTATATCACCACACAAACAGCAAACAGTGTCAAGATCTCCCATTATTCTTCAATCTCTTCTTCTTGATTTTGGTGATGCTGATCCAATTAGCCAAACATATGTTTATATATAGATGATACAGAAGATGGAGAGAAACCCAAGAAATATAATTAAACTAGTCCTGTTGAGAGAAACTTAGAAGAAAGAGCTAGTCTTCGGTCTGAGTCGGTCTACTATACATGCCCCCCCTTTATATATACATACAACAACCATCTGTACTGTAGTCTGTACATCTGTGCATGTATCCTCGGGCAATATCTCCCCCTATTTAAATTCCATAAAAAATACTTTTATTAAGTTATAACTTTTCGATGACAATATATTTTTTAATTATTTTTTTCGGATAATATAATGAATTGGTTGAGACCATGGTTATTAAAAATAGGCCAAAATTATAAAAATCTCCGCTAAATCGCTCAAAAATCGGTCACAAATATTTATCCGTTTCGACCGATCACCGATAAATTATTCGATTTTTAAAAATCACCCAATAAATTATAAATTGGTAACTAAACTGAATAATTTCGATTTTCGAAATATATAATCATGATTGACAGGTGTTAGTAATTTAATCACAAATCAAAAATTTAGTCAAGAGCTGTCTCTTTTTTAAAATACTAAGAGTTTTGAAACAAATTTTATTCAAATTAATCACGAGAATAATATAATTTGTGATATACCATGAAAAAGATCTCAATTTAATTATATAATTGTTTTATCAATATATTGGGGCATGACTTCATAGAAAATCCAAGAATATCTAACGAACAAGAGTTCTTTTCTGATACCGAAATTTGATATTATGTTAAGTAATTAATCACTTTAAGATCATAAAATTTGAGAAAATGACTGCACCATTGAATCAAAACAAATACCCCTTAGTCCCTTTCAACATTTTGAATAGGGTATTCGACATACAATTTGAGTTACATATAAAAGCATAGTTCCTTAAAAATATCTAATTATGAAAATATATTAAGGAATTATATTTAAAAATTAATATTAAACACTTTTTTTCAAAATATAAAGAGATGAGAGTGACCGATCAAGATGTCACTTAACAAAATGCGTACTATCAAGGTTACAAAAAATGAGAGATGACTCGTATAGTGGAGCATACGAAAGAATGAATGCGTGTATACTTACAAAATAAAATCTATATTAATATATGTACATACATGTGAAGTGGATATACATGAAAGTAGACCACAGGTTGCTTGCAGTCGTTTTCAAGCAAGGAGAGAGGGGAGGACTTCTAAGTTCTACCCATAAAAAATATATGATTTTTTTACAAAATTAGATAATAAAAGAAAGTGATGCGAACCTTAAATCTAGGATACAAAATGACAGTTATGCCCCCCTAAAGTTCAAAAGGTTGCTTCATTTTCATAACCTCCCTTTTCTATTTTTCTTCCTTTGTTCTTTTTTATTCGAACTAGTTTAATAAAATTTAATTAAATTAATGGACCGGGGGCGGGACAAAACATGCATGTTATTTTATAGTATTTCGATAAATTTTTGGTTTTTAGTGTTATATATATATATATATATATATATATATATATTTTATCGTAGTTGACCCGCCACCGCTATCTTTCGGGTGCGTACTGGGTAAACCCTACGGGCTCACATAATAGCCTGCAAACCACGTGAAACAAGATAAACCGCATTTAAGCGACATGCTCTGGCTCTGACTCAGTAGGCATAATTATATGTTATATTATATTTGATTGATGCTCCCTCATATATTAGTAAATATTTGACTTTATAATACATATTTTACGATGTAAAAATATAATTTTATTCGTTAAAAAATTTCATTTTCATATCAATGAAAATTTAGGTTCTAAAGTTAAATAATATAAATTTTTTGAAATGAAATTTAGATATGTAAGTATAATTTTTGATACGTATTAAAAAGTTAAACATCAAATAAGACGAGTTAAAAAACGTGTCATTCTAAAAACAGATCTTATATTTACATTATAACACTCTTCATCACTCGAAAGCATATGAGTTCTGCCTATAGAACCTGAATTTGTTAGCCACTTAGATATGATAGGTTAAGAAATTAGTCGTTCCAAAACCTAAAATATTAAGAAGCTTAAAATTTTAGAAAAAAATCATTATCACGATTTTATAAAATTTTGGAGAAGACCATTATCACCATTTTATATTTATATTTTAATAAAAATATAGTTTTTTGTATTTTTAATAATAAAATATGCCATTGGTATATAGTTACATCTCATTTTAAATAATTTATTTGCTTAAAATATAAAAGAAGCTCATTTTTATATAAATTTTTTGCTTATATCTCATTTTCAACATTTTACTAGTTTCAAACTTATGACTTTATAGAACATATAAGGAGCTGCTCCCTCCGTCTCATATTATGTGTCCTGTTTTAACTAGACAACAGTCAAATTATTCAAATTTTAACCATAAATTATGCATAATATATAGTTAAATAATTTTTAAAACTAGTATCATTAGAAAATATATCTAATTCTCTTTTAAATGTATTTTTTATTTTTTAAAAATTATACATAATATTGTCGTAATTATCAGTCAAAACAAGACATATAATATGAGATGGAGGAAATAGTTTTATGGAGGACGGTTGAATATTTGAAGTGCTTAAAGTTTATCTTCTATTGTTTCAAGTTCTGATTTTGATATTCCCTCTTTCCAAAAATTTTTGTGAACTGATTTGGTATAAACCATATTTCTCAAAAAGAAATAAAGAAAAAAAGGTATTTCTATGATTTTTCTATTTCTTACTTTTTTGTTGATGTATAATAAAAAAACACGTTAAAGAGAAGACTTGATCTAAAGCCTTGAAGGTCTTGAACGCAACGTAAGCAACACTACAACACCCTGCATACTATCCGGAAAAAACCGTGAATGGGTTTAATGGTATTCGAGTAATCCATGCATGTAAAGAGTTATATATTCCCTCCGTCCCTAAAAACGTTTTATATTTGTATTGAACACGTTTGTCAATTCACACTTTTGATTATTAATATCTTTAATTTCGTATTTATATTAAATATAAAAATTTTATTGTAATAAAATATTCATAAATACGAATCCAACAAGATCAGTTATGACTATATTTGATCTTATATCTTAGACGTAAATTAATTATCAATCGCTTGCCATAAATAGTGTCGAAAGTCAAAATAAGAAACTTATTATATAACGGAGGGAGTACTAGAAAGGAAAATGCACCCACAATTTCTTCTAAACATGTAAATCTTACGTATACGCATATTGATGTAAATGTTTTAAAGCTAGCTAGCTAAGTATCTCCATCACAAAAGCAATATAAAACATAAAGCAACATGATATCAACATCCATGCTCAAACTTTAAAAGAAATAAATTGTAATTCCGAGGTGTCATGGATAAAAAATTAGATCATATTCTATTAAAGAGTATCAGATTCTTTTCGGGAGGAAAGCTTTTTCGGGTTTTTTTTTAAAATTTTAAGATTTTTAGTGCGACCAATTACTTAACAGTGTTAGAATTAAGACACTTTTGAAATTTTATTGACTACTGTTATTATTAGAAATCATTTTTTTTTGTGAAATATCTACATATTTCAAAAAATATTGAGAATAAGGTAAAAAACGTAATTTCAAAAATGAAGTCTACAATAATTTACGTAAATGTTGTGAGTCAGGGAATCAGAATACGAGTAGAAATTGTGGGAGGTCACCTTTTTTAGAGAAGTCTACTTGTTCGAGGTTTCTTTCTCTGCGCTGCGTTATTCGACTCTAATATGATGATTATATTAGATTAGTTCCCGGGCATATGCCCGTTATATGATATTTATTTTAATTATATTGTTATAAAGTTTATATGTATATATATTTTTAAAGGGTTATGCAGTCCCCTATTTCATTGGAGTCTTTGGAGTCCATATATGTTCTGTAAGTAAAATATAGCTTAAATTATTGCAAAATGTATTATTTTTCGAATGATATTCTACAAATATCACATTTTTATTGAAAATCTTGCAGATTGCATAGATTTTACAAGTCGAACGTTGCAAAATATATTATTCTACAAAACATGCTTAGCTTGCAGAATATAAATGTTAATGCTGCAGAACATACATATTGTACTTGTAAATATATGAGATTTGCATGATTTTATTGAAGTAATGATATTTGTGAAACATGTTTTGCAAGATAACACGTTTTAGAAGATATTTTATTTGCAGAACATAGATGGACTCCGAGGTCTGCAATTAAAATGTGGACTCCATAGAACTTTACTATTAATGATGTTATATTACATATTTATGTTAAACTATATATAATTATATACTAAATTATATTATTATAATTTGATATTAATAATCTATATGTCTTAATAGACATATTTAATATTTCATTCAAATATGTTAAGTGAAAATTTACAATGATGAGTATGATTAAATAATTTAAGTAGTTATGAGTTTATCATATATCGGGTCCGACTCTAATTCACTTCAAGAATTTTTTAGAACAAATACCCACGTTGTAAGGTTGTAAGTTATATTAGTCAAAAAAATAATTTACAATGATAATGAAGGGAAAGTGAGATAAAAAAAAGATATTAAGGAAATATGATCCATATGAAAATGAAGAAGAGAGATAATTAGTGGAGGAAGAAAAGTTAATTAATTAAGGAGGAGAGAGATTTAGTAGAGATTTTTTTTTTAAAAGTAGTGGAGTTTGCCATGTAAGCACCAACTTTTTAGGAGGAAAAGCCATGTGTCCAATTTAATGAGAGAGCGAGACATGTACAAGTGTACTCTTTTTTAATATAATGTAGATTAGCAATAGATGCTATAGACCCTCTATATAAGTATAGGTTTTTGCACTCTGTGCTATCAGATAATAATACGGGACTTTTATGAGCACAAATTATATGAACATGATTTATAATGGTCCTCATAGGCCAATGAAGCTAGTTGTTGTTGTTGCTGGCCAAGAAGGAAAGATGGTTGATAAGGACAAGAAAGACTATTCCCCTGAAGATCTTTCATCCATTATGAAAGATGCAAAAGTGAGACATATTCTTCACATTAGTCTTGACAGTGTTATGTCTAATAGAGTTATTGGATGCAAAACTGTCAAAGAAATTTGGAAAACTTTGGAAGTCAAGTGTCAAGGAACCACTGCTATTAAGAAGAACAAGATGACTATATTGACTCAGGAGTATGAACACTTTGACTCAAAATTTGATGAGTCCTTGACTGAAATCTATGACAGATTTCACAAGATGATCAATGACTTATCTCTGGTTGACAAAGAATATGATCTTGAAGACTCTAATTTGAAGTTCCTTCTTGCACTCCCACAAAAGTGGGACTTAAAAGTCACATCAATCAGGGACAATTATGAACTGAATGATATATCTCTAGATGAGATTTATGGCATGCTGAAGACTCATGAACTGGAGATAGAGCAAAGGAGTAAGAGGAAAGGACCAAGAGCAAGACAGGTTGCCCTTAAAGTTGAAGAAAATCCAAATAAGAAAGTCAGGATAAAAAGCCACTCCAAAGGAAATGTTATGATTGCAAAGTCTGCACTGAGTCATCAAACTCTGATAATGACTCAAACTCTGATAGTGAATCAGATACTGAAAGTGATCATGATAACAATGCAGATATTGAGCAAATGGTAGCTCTTTTGGTTAAAAGCTTCAAGAAGATGGTATACAAAAACTTCAAGAATAAGAACAATAAGTTTTCCAGAAAGCGCTCTAGTTCCTCAAACTCTGACAAGAGGAATTACCGAAGTAACTCTGATGTGGAGGAGTCAAAATCTGGAAAGTTTGACAAGTTAAAGGAGAATTTCTATAACTGGGATGGAGTAGGACACTGTGCAATTGACTGCAGAAAGCCAAGTGCTGAGAAGAAACAAACCTTAATCACCAAGAAGAAAAATTGGGATGATACATCAGAATCGGATGATGAATTCAACTATGCTCTTATGAAAAATGCTGAAACTGAGGCTGACAATGCTGTATTAAAGTTACCTCAAACCACACTTGCTTTTGATACTGATGATATTTATGAATTAAGATTGTTTCTTAAATCTCTGCATGTTAGTTATAGAGATCAAACACTTGAAAATGCTAGGATTAAGAGTGAAAACCTTGTTCTTAAGAAAAGGAATGATTACCTAAAATCTGAGTTGATTTTCATGCTAGAACTCAAAAGGAAAGAGATGATGCTTTGTATGTTAAAGAGAAATTGATAGAAAAACACGCTTATCTAGAAAAAGAACTAACTAAAGAAAGGGAGGTAATTAAGCTTTGGACTAGTTCAGGAAAAATAACTCAGGGTTTAATAGAAAATGACTGTTGGGGATCAGGATTATGATATGCTGATAAGACTAATTCTGATAAGAGAAATAAAAAGGAAACTGAGAAAGTTAAACCCGTAAATACTAATGTTAAGTGAAAACCGAACTAGTCTCAGTTAAGACCTATAAAATTTAAATTAAGTGCTGATGATGTTAAGTCAGTTAATAAAAAATGATCAACATCAGCATCCAAGTCAAATTTAGAAACTGATAAGTATGAACTAGTTCATAAAAAATCAATAAATATTGGTTTAGTGACTCAAAAACAGTTTAAGCAAAAGCTGAAGGATGTTAAAATGAAAAATAAGGAAAAACAACCTAGAAAGAATATGAATGAAAAAGAAGGTGTTAATAAGGATAACAAATATAGACCTATCTCTAATGCACCTAGAAAGGTCTGTTTAAACTGTGGTAGTGCTAATCATCTTGTTGTTGCTTGCATGAAGAATAAAGGGATAAATACTATTTCTCCTAAGCCAGAGTTTAGGAATAGAACAATTAGATATAAACCATAGAATCCATGTTTTCATTGTGGTAGTATTTGACATTCAATTTACACATATAAAGAGTATTCTGGAACAAGGAGCAAAAGAAATCCAGACTCCAACTGTCTCAAGTGTTGAGCAAAAGAACAAAGAGCCACAGAAGCAAGTCATTCTGGAACTTGAAGAAGATGGGTTCTATACCTTGGATGAACTGGATGAGTTGGATCAATCCATGGCTTACCTAGCAAAGAAATTCTCTAATATTAGAGTGAAGAAGCCAAAGTTCTTCAAGAACAAAGGGTAGACATTCAACAAGGACATCAGCTGGAAATGAAAAACTCAGTACAACTCTGGTGGAAAAAGTGGCTACAAAACTAGATCTGTTGACTGATAAAAAATAAGATGATTCAATTGTGATGAATTGGGCCACTTTTCCACAACATGTAGAAAGCCAAAGAAAGTAAAAAAGGACAATGCATATTTGGAGTTGGAGGCAAAGTATGAAGCTCTCTTGAAGAAACAACATGGTAAAGCTTACATTGCAGAAGAAAATAGTTGGGATGATTCTGATAATGATGAAGATGAGGAGGTTGAAAATTATACACTCATGGCCTTGGAGCAAGGAAAGTCATCCTCATAAAAATAGAGGTACCAACTCTTACTACTATTGATTTAAATACAAGTCAATATAAAGAGACTGTTGAAAAGATGAGCATAGAGATGTTCCATATCCACACTAGCATGGTGGAAGCTACTGAGGAGGTTAGTAGGCTATCAATAGTAGTAAGAGGTACCAACTCTTACTACTATTGATTTAAATACAAGTCAATATAAAGAGACTGTTGAAAAGATGAGCATAGAGATGTTCCATATCCACACTAGCAAGGTGGAAGCTACTGAGGAGGTTAGTAGGCTATCAAAAGATAATGAGAAGCTTGAGGTTGAGAAGCAAAATTTGGAACTGCAGCTTGTTGAGCTTGAAACTGTCAAGCTGGAAAATGACTATCTAAAGAACAAGCTGAAGTGTGCTAGTGAGATAGAAGCCGTGTTGAGGGAGAATCTAGAAAAGAATGAAGTGAAGTTGAAGTATTTCATAAATGCTTCTCAGTTAGTTGGACAGTACCATGAGAAGAACAAGCCATGTGCTAACATAGCTATTGGTCTTGACTATGATGCCTTGAACAACAACAAAAAGAATGAAGTTGACAAGGGCAAAACAACTGTAAATGAAAATGTCTTAGCTATGCTGAGAAAGGTTGATTCACCTTTGTTCAAGACATGTGAAGTCAATTTCATTGAATATGAGTTGGTGATAAAGCAATAACTTGTTGATGAGGATAATGAGAAGAAATGCACAGAAACAACTCCAACTCCTAAAACTGAGAAGAAGCCCATGGTGGATCAAACTCCCAAGAAGCCAATCAAGGAGGTTAAGACTGAGAATGCAGGAAAGAAGAAGAAAAACAGAATTGGGAGGATTGGGATAAACAAGAGCAATAACTTTGCATTTGTTGCAGATGCTCCTAGGAAACAATATCAGAAATATGGCTCTACAAATATAATCTAACTTATATTTGTAAAAGGCTGTTAGTGAGTCAAGATTGGGAGCATGTAAATAATGAAGCAAAGACTGAAGATCTCTGTTCTTTCTATGATAAGTTCAATTGCATTCCTTGCAACATGAAAGTGATGACAAGTTGCCACAAACCGAGAGTAGAACTCAAAGAAGTCAATATTGGGTCTACGGCTAAAAGGGAACATGTAAATCAATCAATGAACACCATTCTTTCTGAATCAACTCAGTCTAATTCTGTAAATTCTGTTAACAAGAAGAAGTACCCCACACTGTTTGGGTAGCTAAACACACTTAATCCTCATTGTGTGCAAGGCAAAATGAAGAAAGTCATATGGATCATAGACAATGGATGCTCGAGATATATGACATGTGATAAGGCCCTGCTATCACAGTTTGAGGAGATGGCTGGCCCATTAGTGACTTTTGGAGACAACATCAAAGGTTTCACAATGGGATATGACAAGTTAATTTTTGGAAATGTTGTCATTGAAGATGTGGCACTGGTTGATGGTTTAGAGGTAAATCTCTTAAGTGTCAGTCAATTCACAGATAGAGGATTCAGTGTTTCATTTGACAAAGGAGAATGCTTAATCATCAACAAAAAGACTAGTGAAGTTGCTCCGAAAGGAGTAAGAAAGGGAAGTCTATTTGTTGCAGATTTACACTCAGCAAAAAAGAAGGAATTTGTTGCTTCTAGGCCAAGGCATATGTAGAGCAAAGCAATATGTGGCACAAAAAACTCTCTTACCTGAATTACAAGGCAATCAACACCCTGATGAAAAAGGAGTTAGTTAGAGACATGCCAAATCTGGAATTTGCTCAAAATGAAGTTTGTGAGGCTTGTCAAAAAGGCAAAATGAAGGAGTCAAGTGAAAAGAGTAGAACTGTGAATTCCATAAGTGCACCTTTGTAACTTATTCACATGGACTTATTTGGACCAATTAACGTCTTGTCAATTTTAAGGAAGAAATATGCACTTGTGATGGTGGATGACTACTCAAGGTACACATGGGTAGAATTTATACATTCTAAGGATGAGACTCCACACATCATAATTGAACACATCAAGAAGATTGAGAATCAGGCTGGAGATCAGAATAGTTTGAAGAGATTGATGAGTGACAATGACACATAATTCAGAAATGCAACCTTAACTGAATTCTGCAAAGAAAAGGGCATTATTTAAGAATTCTCAGCTGCTAGAACACCTCAGCAAAATTGGGTAATTGAGAGAAAGAATAGAACACTAGTAGAGGCTTCTAGAACAATGTTGCAGGATGCCAAACTGCCAACAAGTTTTTGAGAAGAAGCTATCAACACTGCATGCTATACTCAAAACAGATATCTCATTAACAAGAATTTTGGCAAATCACCATACTCAATCTTATCTAAAAGAAAGCCTACTGTGAAGCACTTTCATGTGTTTGTAAGCAAGTGTTATCTTTTGAAAGATAAACCTGAATATGTGGGAAAAATTGACTCTAAGGTTTTTGAAGCAATTTTTCCGGGATATTCATTGGAGAGAATTGCTTACAAAGTCTATGTGCTTGAACAAAAGAAAATTATGGAAAGTATAGATGTGAATTTTGATGATGACAAGTGTCCATGCTTGGAATGCCTTGATGAAAATGAAGCCGAGGCCCTTAAGTTTGAAAATCTCAACATTGATAGTGATTCTGAAGATAAAGCTGAAGTCAACACATGCAACATAATAGATGAAGAGATAACTGAACAAGTGAATTATGAGAATTGAAGCTCATTTCAAATACCTGAATTTGATAGAACAAACTCAGGGGGAGAAAGAGGAGAAAGTTCTGCAAGTCATGCTAATGATGAAGAAAATGCAGAAAATTCAAGTCAACAAACTCACACCAGAAAATGGGACATGAGTCACACAAGAGAAGCAATTATTGGTGATCCAAATATTGGAGTGAGGACTAGAAGTGCAACTGCTAATGAATGTTTACATGCATGCTTTCTTTCACAAATTAAGCCTAAGAAAACTGAGGAATCTCTACTTGATCCTGATTGGATATCTGGTATACAAGAGAAGCTAAATCAGTTTGAAAGAAATAAAGTTTGGGAGTTGGTTTCTGCACCAAAGAACAGAAGTGTAATTGGAACAAAGCGGGTGTTCAGGAACAAAATGGATGAAAATGGGATTGTCGCTAGAAACAAATCAGGGTTGGTTAGAAAAGGCTACTCACATGAGGAAGAAATTGATTATGATGAAACTTTTTCTCTAGTTGCAAGACTTGAAGCAAAAAGGATCTTTCTTGCATTTGCTGCACACTCAAATTTTAAGGTGAATCAAATGAATATAAAAAATGCATTCCTTAATGGTGAGATGGAAGAAGAAGTTTATGTACAACAACCACCTGGCTTTAAAGATCCAGAATTTCCAAACTTTGTGTACAAACTACTCAAGGCTCTATATGGACTAAAGCAAGCACCTAGAGCATGGTATGACACACTATCCGAATTTTTGCGTAAATATGGATTCGCTAGAGGAACAATTGACAAGACTCTCTTCTACAAGCCATATGATGGTGATATGATCCTAGTTCAGATCTATGTGGATGATATCATTTTTGGTTCTACTAATGAAAATCAATGTCAAAGATTCTCAAAACCAATGCAGTGTGAATATGAAATGAGTATGATGGGAGTGTTAAGTTACTTTCTTGGACTTCAAGTTAGTCAAAAAAGTGATGGAATTTTCATCAGCCAAACTAAGTATGTCAAGGATTTATCAAAGAAGTTTTGCATGGTTGATTGTTCAACTGTATTTACACCCATGTCTACAGCTACTAAGTTGAATGAAGATAAGAAAGGAAAAAGTGTAGACATTTCAGGTTATAGAGGAATGATTAGTTCTTTGATGTATTAAACTTCTAGTAGACCAGACGTTATGTTTGTAACATGTTTGTGTGCAAGATTTCAAGCCAATCCAAAGGAATCATATTTGATGGTTGTGAAGAGAATTTTCAGATACCTAAAGGGGACTCCAAACTTGGGATTATGGTATCCTAAGGGAACAAGATTCGAAGCTGTTGGTTACACAGATGCAGATTTTCCTGGATGCGGGGTTGACAGAAAGAGCACTAGTGGAAGTTGTCAATTTCTTGGACAAAGACTTGTATCCTGGTATAGCAAGAAACAACAATCTGTGTCAACTTCCACATCTGAGGCTGGATACATATCTGCTGGAAGTTGTTGTGCTCAAGTGTTTTGAATTAGAAATCAGCTAATGGATTATGGGCTAGTGTTACACAAAATTCCAATTATGTGTGACAATACTAGTGCTATATCTATTGTGGCTAATCCAGTAAATCATTCTAGAATAAAGAACATTGATGTAAGGTACCATTTTATTAGAGAACATGCTGCAAATGGTACCATTGAACTCATTTTTGTTCCAACAGAAAAAGAATTAGCTGATATTTTTACTAAACCTTTGGATGATCCTACTTTCACTAGACTTGTAGGTGAAATTGGAATGCTAAATTCTTCATCCTAAAGGCAAGAACTCAGCTACTATTTTGCAGCAGATTGATTTCTGATAAATCAAAATCAATTTGATTTAATTGGAAATCTGGAATATGAGTTATAAATATTTCAGAAATCTCTGTTTATTTATTTTTCAAAATTCTAAATTTAGATTGGAATTTTTCAATTCTGAGAAAACTGTCTAAATATTAATTAACATTTTTAATATGTGAAATTAGCACAAGACAAAATCAAAAAGAACAAAAGTATATGAGAACTGAGTTCTCGATAAATCTAATTGACTTCTCAACAAGTCATTTTGAGACTTCTCTAGTGAGTTCTTGATAAGTCATTGTAGAGATCTCGATAAGTGAAAATTCACAGATTTCTCTACAAGTATAAATTTTAGATTTATCAACAACTTAGAACTGAAATAATTTAATTTAATAAATTATTTTGGTTATATACTTTTGATAAAATCCTTCTGATTTTATTTTGATTTATTCAAATAAAAATTGGAAACAATTCAGTCCATTCAGGACAAACTGGGTATTTCTTTGACATCTCGATAAGTCATTTTCTAGTTCTCGATAAGTGTCAGGAAAATGACATATCGATATGTATCTATTCTCTCAATATTATTTCTCGATAAGCAAATTCCAAACGTTTATTTGGAGTTCTAGATAAGTCATTTACCTTTTACTATAAATACCCAGACATCTCGACATATAACTCTTTACGCCCTTCAGATCTCTAAGTGACCTAATTTTTCCAAATCCAAACCATTTTCTCTCATTTCGAACTCTTTCTCTCTAATTTCTCTTACCCACTCAAATTCAAATACTTACAATGGCATCAAACACAATTATACCTTTCATTCCAAAGGAGGGCACCAACTATCTTGCTTTTACAGATGCAAATCAAGCTCATGACAGTTTCAAGAGCTTTGTGAAGTTTCTTTCTGGAACTTACTTTGCAGGTGCTCTAACTGCAAATCTAGTACTATATTTCGATGTTCTTAGGGATTTCTGGAACACAGCTGTGATAAGAACAATGGTGCATGAGAACCAAGTTATGTCCATGATGGTTAATTTCTCCATTCAAGGCCGACATGTGGAGTATTCTGAAAATGATGTAAATATGGATTTGGGGATTTCTATTGACAAGCTGATGGAAGTCCCAACTCAAGATGAGCTAGCTGAATTCATGGACTTCATCAACTACAAAGAAAGGATCAACTTATCTATAGCCTAAATAAGAAGAACTTGAGAAAGAAATGGTCATTCCTGTTTGACTCCATTGTGAGAGCTTTCACATGTAGGAAGTGTTGGGTTTCGAGCACATAAACGCAACGGAAACAGTAATTAAAAACATAAAAAATCAGAATTTTCGAAATCCACCGCAGGATCCATGCGAAAAACACATATTTAATTCGTAGATCAGATTGTTTACCTTAAGAAGTTTTACCAATTGGTTGACTAATGGAGATCCAAAGCTTGTTCAATCACCACGCATCCCGCTCTCGCGATCTATGCTCACTCGGTATATACACGAATACTTGAACGCAAGGATTGGATGTGTACTAGCACAAATCCGTTTCTTCTTACTCTCTCCATATTTTCTCTTGGTGGCTAGGGTTTTAGTAAAAGTCTTTCATACAAAATCAGCCACACAAGAGATATTATATAAAGAGTATAATAAGAATTATATCTCTTAACTAATTAGGAGTTATTATTAATTCGAAATTCCTATTTGTATAATAATTAAGTCACACTTAATTATTTAACAACTGAATTTCATAATTAATATTAGTAAATTTGAATATCATTATTTATCTAATTATTTAAGTCATACTTAATTAATATTATAAATAATTCGAATTACTTTAATATAATTTAAATCCCATTTAAATTAAATAATCCTTCAAGCATTCTTTGTGTGTGACCCTATAAGTTATTATTACATTGGCAACGAATTTTAAATCTAATTTAAAATCGTAAACAATGAGCGGCATCTAGTAATACATCATTGCTCCCCAAGTAATAATTAAATTGGTGATCGATTAAACCTTTCGTGAATAATGTACAATGTAATATAATCCCTTTACCCACATATTATATATTAAACTAGAGGCATGTAATGTGTCATCCTCATCAATGTTTAATCCAGGTTTCCTTGATCAATGAGTAGACTATCATATCAAATCAACATTTGAGCGTGACCACGCATTTCATAGTCCAGCTCACACAAGAGGCCAATAATATCATTCCTAAAATAGGAGGGTTAAATCCCATCTAAATCATTCATATTTCTCATACGATTCATAATATACCTAATGTCCATTTTTATCATTACCCGGTCAAGGATAACTTTTAATGGAATCAATGTATATTAATTCTCGTATAGAAATATAATGACTTCAGGTCTAAGGACCATTACATAATTATCTCTGTGAGAATTACTTATGACACAACAGACATGTAGAATCTCACATCGGGTCTGTCCAGCACCATGTACATATACATCTGCCTGTGTTTTTGACTTTAGTATCATCATACCTATGATCAATGAGATGTGATCATCAGTCAACAAACACACCAGTCTTAATGCATTATTAATGTCCCTTAATAATAATACTCGACTAGGGAACTTTAGGAATATTGATACTATTCTCATAACCTCATTTCTAATTCACGTACTTAGAGATATAGAATTGCATATCATATTCTAAGGACATTTATTAATCTAACATTTATATCGCAGTAAATTAAGAATTAATAAATTATAAAGGGAATAATCGATAGAACATAAACATTAATAATCCTAATGTCTTAAACTAAAATATCATAGTGTTGTCTTTAGGACACAAACACTAACAGGAAGACAGGGTATGATAATATTTCAAGTGTGGTCTAGAAACTAGTATTCTCCACGGCCTACAACAGACAGATCAATGCGGGGATACTAATTCTGCAGGAACTAAGCACAAGGCTCACTATGCCTTTGTCTACAAGAGGTAAGGAAATTTTCTTTCCTAGGTTTATAATGTCTACTTTAATCCATAAAGTTCAAGACATTCATTTACTCAATGGTATAGATAAAACACAAATAGACACCTGTAAACAAGTGTCCAAATTTTTATTTGGTTCACTTACTACAAAGAATAAGGTAACTGTAAGTCTCAGAATCACTTCATTTACGTTGGAGAGATTCATGACTTACCCTTACCCTATGTCTGACATGAGGTCTACAATCTCATCTAGTACAATAATGGTTCCTGTACCTGTGGAGTGACAAACACAGGAACACCAACATGGGTCTTCCCAAACTGAGATCCCTTCTTCTTTACCATTAGAATCAAGGAAAAGAACCACTTCATCCTCTCAAAAAGGTGAAGTAAGTAAAAAGAAGAGATAACAGTCACATTTGACTGTGATAAATGAGAGCGGTGAGGATCACACAGAAACAGAGTCAACCTTGGTAAAGAAATCAAAGAAGGCACAACAAACTGAGTTGACCACTCAAGCCACCTCTGCATCCTCCCAAAAGGATGTAGTTGCAAAAGAAGGCATAAAACAGACTCTTGGGGCATCCTCTCAACAAGGTGTCTCTATTGAAAAGAGCACTCTCCCAGTGCACCCTGTAAAGAGTCGGTACCAACACTTGAACACATTCAAGTGTATGAAAGAAGGAATAAGGATGACACATACACAAAGAGCATATCTTTTAAAGCTCCCTCATCTGTTCAGGGGGAGCTGCCAACACTGAACTCTGAAATTCAAAATCTAATCTCTAAAATTTCTTTTTCATTCAATCAAACACTTAAATCTGATTCTCAAGTGTTTCCAACATCATGTGACATGGTTCAAGAGATAGTGCTCACCACCCAAGACCCAAATTTAGTTGGTGAGAGGCTACACTCTGGGGCAGACCTTGATGACACCAACACAACCACAAGGTTTTCATTAGTTTTTACTGAAGACCCTGTGATGGTTTCAAATGCACCTTCATGTGCAAATCAACCCTCACAAGTTGTAAGGTTTGAGGTAGTACTACTGAGGGGGAGCTATCTAAATCATCTCCAATTCAATTGGAAGTTCCTCTTGAAGGAACAACTCCCCTCAAAACCCTAGCTAAAATTACACTCACAATTGAAGTTAGGAGTTCAATTGCCAATGATCCTGCTATGGGGGAGGCAAGTACATAACATTCAAGTGATAGTTCTTTGAAAGAAGTACAAGGGTTTGGGGCCAAGGTACATGACAGTAACCTGGTCAACTCCATCCAATTCCAATGGAGGTTCCCACCACAACTGGAGAACAACATATTGTCATAAACACAGTTCAACCTGTGAGTCAAACTGTGGCATCTGTCACATATGGTTCTTGTTGTGCAAGATATGCTTGTACTATAACAAGACTAAGTAAAATTGACAGCCCTAAGTATTAGTTGTATGATAATCTAAATTTGTATTTTGTATTGTATTACTTGAGTTTGTAAAAATGTCAAAGATTAGACTGGAGTATTTTTCTGTAAACAGTCTCAAGCCTAAGAATAAACTCTAGAAGAAGATCAAGAGGATCATACCTCAGAGAAATTGTGAAGAAGCTTGGAGTTGAATAAATCTGTTTTAGAAAAAATATTTTAAGTCAAGATATCTACAAGTCATAGATCAAGTCATATAGAGAAGTCATTCGAGAATTCCAGAATGACTTATCGAGAAGTCCAAAACAGCTTATAGAGAAGTCTCAGAGATATTAACAAGCAAATGAAGATATGAAGATTGGAGATATCGATAAGTCAGATAATCATTAGAGATCTAAGAGATATCGACAAGTTATTTTTGCATTAGAGAACTCAGAGATATCGACAAGTAAAAATAAAGCTGTGAAGATTGGAGATATCGACAAGTCAATTTTCTTATTAGAGATCTTGATCGAAAAGTCAAAATGCTTATCAAGATGGATCCTACACTTTACTTGGTAGAAATTTAATGGATATATTTTCAACCACAGATATTAAGAGGGTGATTAGCTTACTGAAGGATAAGAATACTAATACATTGGCATGGAGGTCTGTATTGGCTGTATGGTTGATAATAAGGGAAGAAAGAAGAGAAAAAAAAGGTTGAAAGAGAGGAGAGGGAAAGAACATATGTTGAAGAGATAGAAATGTTTGAACAAGATCTGAGGAACTCAAGGCAAAAAGGATGAGCAGAATATCTAAAGATAGACACTTTCTAAACATTAAGGTTAGCAGATTCTCAAAATTCAGAGTTGGTTACTTGAATGGTTATTCATTAGATGAGTGGCTCAAGCTTGTGAAAGCTCTAAGAGGGACTCAAATCATAGAGGAACTGCAAGTACTTGTAGACTTAAGGGACCTCATTAGACAAGAAACAGGCTATGAGAAATTTGTGTGATGAATGTACTTATCAAACTCATGTAATCACTTAATGTATAAAAGTTGTACTTCTGCCAATTTTTTATGTAATATTTTATTGTTCATTGTAACTTGGGGTTAGTCTTGTTACCAGGCATGAATTTGTGATAAACAATCTTGTAATATCCGGGATATCGCGTGTAATTATTTTATCAATAAATGATTTTTATGTAATTATATGTGAATTTTGGTAAATTATCTGCTGATTGATAATAATATTTAGATGTATATATGTGATAAAATGTGAGTGTGTTATATCTATTATGTACAGAATAAAATATAGATAATTAAGGAATTTTTCTGGTAATTTTTGGAGTATTATATGATTTTATATTGATTTATGAATTTATTAATTATTTTCTGAATAATTACAAAATTATTTTATAAAGCCGGGAATCGTCCAACCTCAACCGTTTTTATGTTTTTACAACCCGAAACTCTTCCGAAAACTCCTTTCTAACCTAATCTGATCGTTCCAGACATTTTTCTTGTTTTGACTTTTTCGATCCGGATTACGGTTTGACCCGTGTGCGGCCCGACGTAAGATTTTTGATACGATAATCATTTCGGTGAATCAACAAAACCCGTATTCTCGAAAAATGAGATAATATTACATTATTTTTGTATAAAATGCTTTATAATAAGCCCGGTTGGGATAATTATCCAATACATATATTAAATCGGATCGTTTTTGAAGTTACTTAGTGGCTAAGTAACTAATTTAACAATCCAAAATGATCCAGAATGAACCAATATTTCGTAAATATAAATAGCATATTTCTTATTTCATTTTATTCGTTTATTTATTTACAACCAGTAAAAATACAGTAAATACAGAGAAAAACCCTAGAAACCGATACGTTCCTGAGAATCAAACGCACAAATGAAGGCGTTACCGAACTCCGATTCAAGCGTGCAATATATCAAAACGAAGCTCTCGAAATATAGAATCATAATCAATCATCAGTTTTTACCCAGAAATCAAGGTATTTTTCTGATTTAATTATTTTAATTCGAATTAATTATAGATTAAATTATGAATTTTTGTTCTTGATGTTTTTGATATGATTTGATGATTCCATCGTGTAGATAATATTTTTCTGGTCATTTTGGTATATTATACATCAAATTTGGAGTTCAATAACATGCCCAAATTGTTGTTCGATTATCGGATTAAAGAAATTAGGATTTTAATTCTTTGAATGTTCTTAATCCAAATTGCGTATTTCTTTTTTATTAATTCTGGGGGCGAGTGAGTGGTACTAATGAATAGATCGTTTGAAAACGAGTCGATTGATGTATAAAGTTGTTGTGTTGGAAGCCTGAATGAGGTGGCCGGATTTTTGAGCTTCTCGCCGGCTTCAATGATGATGTCGTCGGATTTCCACTTCGGGAAACGATTTACGGCTATACTGGCCATAAGTGGACCTCTGTTGTGATGCTGAAACGAACCCAGTCAAGAAAGGATAAAAACCATGTCGTCCTGGAGATTATTAGCCTCGCCGGAGTTCGTTACCGGCCACCGGAATCTGCACCAGCCGATTTGTTCTTGAACGATCAGGTCGGGTCGGTTTCGACCCGGGATATAACCCGGTTTCGATCCTTATTTCTCCTAAATCAAAACTCAAAAACTGTTTTCGATTTATTTTATTTTACAAATTATTTTAAATTCTGTTTTAATTCAAAAATTCATTTTAAAAATTCTAAAAATCTATATTTAATACAGAAAAATTATTTTTAATTAAAAAGTATATCTTAATTATTTAATTAATTAATTTTAGTTGATAATTAATTATTTAATTAGTCAATTAATTTAAATATTAATTGATTAATTAATTTAATTAGGTATTAATTAATTTTAATTGATTATTTAATTGGATTTAATTATTTAAAATTGATTTAAAAATTTGGAAAAATAGTTTCGAGTTTTAAAATATTATTTTAAATTATTTTCAAGGCCTGATAATTATTATAAAAATAATTTAAAGTCAAATTCGGGTGTTCGAATCCTATTATTTAATTATAAAATGATTCCAATTTTAATTCCGAAAAATGTTCAAAAATTCGTATTAAATACCTGGAAAATCATTTTGACCCCGAATCTTCTTTGATAAATTATTTGTATTGAATATCTTATGTGCTATGTGTTATATGTGACCTGATTGCTGTATAAAATGATTGTTTGTGCATTGTTTGACTGTTTCTGCTGTAACTTTTAATCCGTACGTCGGATTTGGGTGAAACGATGGGTAGATAGAAGCTTGTATTGAATAGAATGAGTTGAGAAATAGTGTTGATAAGTATATGTGATGTTTAATAGAGGAAGCGAGACGTAGAAAGGGAAAGCAGGTAGTCAGTGAATGGGAATCAATTGATAAATGCTAGTAAAGTGAAAGCGAATCGATAAGGCAAGTGTTTCTGTTCCTCTTGATTTTATTGCAAGTATTTTGGAACACTCTTCACTATATTGCTGTTACTTTAAACGGTTATTATTCTATATTGCAAGTATTTTGAAGTACATAACCCAAACCCTGATTCTTATTGATCTCGAGCCATAAGCCTGTTTCTTTATAAACCATTAATGGTTGAATTCACATATACAAACCACACCTATACAATACTACTTCACAAATACATACCTACCACATACTGATTCCCGATACGAAATTACTTATCATATTAACCCTTATATCTTGTGTAACAGAAGACCAACTCTTGTAACTCTTGAACCCTTGGGTCTTCCGTTTTCTGATTCTTTCTTTGATTGAAACCCAACCTTCATGATATCCGGATTATTTCATGAGATTACAGATCATCCTACATTTCAAAGTAAATGTTGTTTATGATTCAACTACTGAGTTACATTGCTAATTACATTGTGATTCTAGAATTGGATTTTTTTTAAATATAGACCAGATTCGTGGTCGGACCAGATTCGTGGTCATAATAGGCTAATGCGTGCCTTAGATCTAGTATATAGAGCAAAGCTGGGAGTCTTGCTCGGGGTTAGTGCGTGACTGATCAGCAGCCTAACCTTGGTTTTTAAATGAAAATGAATATCCAATTCTATTCATTGCTTATCAGTAAACTTGATTCCTTATATTATTTCAATTGATCATTGTTAATCTCAGTTACTGTCTTTGTGACTTGCTAAGCTAGTTAGTTCACTCTTGCAAAACTGTTTATATTCTTTTCCAGTGAAAAAGGAAACTGGTGGTAGCGAAGATCCCCAGACAAGTGTGCGAGCTAGGTATCCAGGTTGAAATGGAATAGACTAGCAGATGATGTTTGGCTTGGTTGTATTGATAGTTTGTAATAAAGTTTAGACTTCAGTTGTAAAATAAATAAACTAGGATTTGGTACGTTTGTGTAATAAATAAGATTGTGGCTTGTGGACATACTTTAAACTGCATCGATATGTGGATTATGGCAAGTAGAGTCATTGCATATATATATATATATATTCTTATATTCATAAACAGGTTTAAATATGGTGTGTGTATTTTGGACCCCCAAACTTCTGACCCGGGTTTGGAGGGCGTTACAGTTTGGCATCAGAGCCACGGTTTAAAGTCACTGTCACAAGCCTAGATTGTCGGGAATTGGTAGAGGGCTAAGATTAGTATTAGGTAATAAAGAAATAGAACGTCAAGAAGTCGAATACGACTAAATAGTAGACTTTAGTATGATTTGTACCGAGATTCGAGATTCTTATTTAGCAACGTGATTTGTGGATAGCAGCGATGGCAGATTCCTTTATTTCGATATCATCTTATTACTCGGAGCTTTTCGTCGTAGGACCGTCATCTGATCCACGTCTTATTCTTCCGCCGGTGTCAGCTATAATACCTGTTACGACGGATGCACCAATACGAACTATTCTACCTCTAAGTGTGAGATTACCTACTCGAGAACCTCCACCTGTTGACTATGACTCTATTGGACATTCGGCTGCAGGTGCGTCTTAAGATTTTGTTGATTTCATTATAAATTAGATTCTCTCCTTCCCTACTTGTGAATTTTCCTATCTAAATATTGTTTCTTTTCTCGATGATTATTGGACGATTGGGGAAAACAATGCATATGTGCTGACTATTTGTCTACGTGACAAAAGGGTTTCGTATTCTATGACAATGAATTTCTTCAGTAATCTCTAGTATGAGGCTCTTCTTTTGGAACGAGAAGCCCTGTTTGCACATGTCCGGGGATTTTAACACGTTATCAGGACTATAGATGTCGACAGAAATATGAAGGAACTTCGGAATGAGATATAGGTGACCCAGGGAGTACTTGAAGCTAGACAACGGAGATGATGATACAGCTGATATGTGTATAATAATGAGGGATATGAACTAGACTTTTGGTGGGGATATAAGTAAAAAAGACTAAGGCTTGCTGACTGGTGGATAGGCTCGTTGTACCCTTGCCTTCAATAAAACATTTCGTGCTTGTACCACCAAACTTTGATATAGACCAATGTCTTTCCTTTTTTAACATTGTCAATACTTTACTTTACCTGTTTTATCTTACTGCACCAGATATGAACTTTTGTGATAACATGTACCCTTTCCCTTAACTGTTTACATTCTGTAAAGAAGCATGCAATTTACTAAGTTCAATGATTGGAAATGTTTTCAAAAAGAGATATTTCTGTTTTACAACCAGAATTGCTAGAGAAGATAAGAAAGTGCCAAGAGGAAATAATGGATCAGGATATCAATCGGTTGGTTGGAGAAGAGTTATGCATCCAGAAGGACGATCAAGGTGTTCTCATATTTTCATCAAGAATTTGGATACCACCAGTGGCAGAACTGAAGAATGAAATTCTACAAGAAGCTCACAATTCAAAGTATTCCATTCATCCGGGAAGTACCAAGATGTACAAAGATTTAAAAGTAAATTATTGGTGGCCAGACATGAAGAGAGAAATTGTGAAATGGGTTAACAAATGTTACACGTGTCAGAGAGTTAAGGCGGAGCACCAGAGACCGAGTGAATTATTATAGCCACTAGAGATTCCAGAGTGGAAGTGGGAGCATATTGCTATGGATTTTATAGTTGGCTTACCGAGGATAAATGCAAACCACGATGCTATTTGGGTTATAGTGGACAGACTAACCAAATCAGCGCATTTCTTACCTATTAATGAAAGATTTTCACTAGATAAATTGGTCCACATTTATTTGAAGGAAATAGTAGTTCGTCACGGAGCCCCTGTTTCTATTGCATCTGATCGAGATCCACGATTCAATTCGAGATTTTGGAGAAGTTTCAAGAATGCTTGGGAACTAGGTTGAACATGAGTACGGCTTATCATCCACAGGCAGACGTCCAAAGCGAGAGAACGATCGTAATAATTGAAGATATGTTACGTGTTTGTGCCACTGATTTCAAAGACAATTGGGACGAGCATTTACCCTTAGTGAAGTTTACTTACAATAACAATTATCATGCCAGTATCTGAATGCCTCCCTATGAAGCTCTTATGGGCGCAAATATCGATCACCAGTATATTGGGACGAATTCGGAGAGCGTAAAATACTTGGACCTGAATTGGTGCAGCAGACAAAAGAGGTTGTGGAAGTCATCCAGAAGAGGCTAATTGCAGCACATGATCGTCAAAAAAAGTATGCAGATCAATCCCGAAAGGATATGGAATATGAAGACGGAGATCTAGTGTTATTAAAAGTGTCACCGTGGAAAGGATTGACTAGATTCGGAAAGAAAGGAAAGCTGAATCCTAGATAAGTTGGACCTTTTGAAATTCTAAAACATGTCGGCCAGGTAGCTTACGAATTGGCGTTACCCCCACACATGGAGCATATTCATAATATTTTTCACGTATCAATGCTTAAGAAATATAATCCAAATTCTAAGCATGTAATTGAGTATGAGCCGGTAGAACTTCAGGCAGATTTATCATATGTAGAGAATACGATAGAGATTCTAGAAAAGAGAGAAAAGATATTAAGAAATAAGGTTGTAAAGTTAGTAAGAGTATTGTGGAGAAACCCATGGGTTGAAGAGTCAACCTGGGAACTAGAAAGTGATATGCGAGAAAAATACCCTCACTTGTTTACTTAGGAGATTCTGAGGACAGAATCCTTTTAAGGGGGGGAGGATGTAATATCCGGGATATCGCGTGTAATTATTTTCTCAATAAATGATTTTTATGTAATTATTATGTGAATTTTGGTAAATTATCTGCTGATTGATAATAATATTTAGATGTATATAAGTGATAAAATGTGAGTGTGTTAATTCTATTATGTCCAGAATAAAATATAGATAATTAAGGAATTTTTCTGGTAATTTTTGGAGTATTATATGATTTTATATTGATTTATGAATTTATTAATTATTTTCTGAATAATTACAAAATTATTTTATAAAGCTGGGAATCGCCCAACCTCAACCGTTTTTATGTTTTTACAACCCGAAACTCTTCTGAAAACTCCTTCCTAACCTAATATGATCGTTCCAGACATTTTTCATGTTTTGACTTTTTCGATCCGGATTACGGTTTGACCCGTGCGCGGCCCGACGCAAGATTTTTGATACGATAATCATTTCGGTGATACAACAAAACCCGTATTCTCGAAAGACGGGATAATATTACATTATTTTTGTATAAAATGTTTTATAAAAACCTCGGTTGGGATAATTATCCAATACAGGTATTAAATCGGATCGTTTTTGCAGTTACTTAATGGCTAAATAACTAATTTAACGATCCAAAATGATCCAGAACGAACCAATATTCCGTAAACATAAATAACATATTTCTTTTTTCGTTTTATTCGTTTATTCATTTACAACCAGTAAAAATACAGTAAATACAGAGAAAACCCTAGAAACCGATACGTTCCTGAGAATGAAACGCACAAACGAAGGTGTTACCGAACTCCGATTCAAGCGTGCGATATATCAAAACGAAGCTCTCGAAATATAGAATCATAATCAATCATCAGTTTTTACCCAGAAATCAAGGTATTTTTCTGATTTAATTATTTTAATTCGAATTAATTATAGATTAAATTATGAATTTTTGTTCTTGATATATTTGATATGATTTGATGATTCCATCGTGTAGATAATATTTTTCTGGTCATTTTGGTATATTATACATCAAATTTGGAGTTCAATAACATGCCTAAATTGTTGTTTGTTTAACGGATTAAAGAAATTAGGATTTTAATTTTTGAATGTTCTAATCCAAATTGGGTATTTCTTTTTTATTAAATCTGGGGGCGAGTGAGTGGTACCAATGAATAGATCGTTTGAAAACGAGTCGATTCATGTATAAAGTTGTTGTGTTGGAAGCCTGAAGAGCGTTTCCGAGCTTCTCGCCGGCTTCAATGGTCATGTCGCCGAATTTCTACTCCGGGAAACGATTTACGGCTATACTGGCCATAAGTGGACCTCTGTTGTGATGCTGAAACGAACCTTGTCAAGAAATGATAAAACCCATGCTGTCCTGGAGATTATTAGCCTCGCCGGAGTTCGTTACCGGCCACCGGAATCTGCACCGGCCGATTTTTTCTTGAACGATCCGGTCGGGTCGGTTTCGACCCGGGATATAACCCAGTTTCGATCCTTATTTCCCCTAAATCAAAACCCAAAAACTGTTATTGATTTATTTTATTTTACAAATTATTTTAAATTCTGTTTTAATTCGAAAATTCATTTTGAAAATTCTAAAAATCTATATTTAATTCTGAAAAATTATTTTTAATTCAAAAATGTTAGGTCCCATTGTGTTTGTAGAAGGGGGGGATGAATACAAACAGTACCGAATAATCGAATTAAATGCGGAATAAAAAATGTGAAACAAAATTCAAGTTAAATAAAAATATTATTAAACTTGAAAGGTGTTACAACAACTGTATCGATTACAAGGAATTAATCTCAAATTAATTATCACAAATCTAGAATAAATTCGACATGAACTTTTTCTATTTTTGTAATAAAAAGATTCAAATGCTAAACGCAATTTGAGATTAAGTTCTAGGGATTTTGATCCGCTAGATTGTTACACAAGAACAAGATAAAGATTTCTAGTTGATTGGATTTAACTTTACAATCTAGAAATTGATCTTGAATAAAGCAGATGAAAATGAAATATTTGCTGCGGCTGCTGTGTTCTTGTTTTTGACTTGTGTATTGGATGATATTTGCTTTCTGCTGCTTCTTTTTCTTTTTAATTCATTCAACAGAATTGAATTGAACTGGAATGACAATCCTGAGCTCAGCAAGACTTTCGGTATGACAATCAAATGAACTAGCAAGACTATCAGAATGAACTAGCAAGACAATCCTCTTAGCTGCTAGGACATTCGGTGAGACTATTGAAAATGGCCTAGCATGACAATCGGTATGACAATCCTGATTGTCATGCTAGTTCATTTTCAATTGTCTTGCTGATTTAATGCAGATTTTAATCCAATTAAAATTCTGAAAAACCTTAATATTAATTCAGAATTAATTAATCAATTAATTCAATTAATCAATAAATTAATCTTTGCAGATATAATTTATTTTCTTAATTAAATTATATGACTTAATTAATTAATAGAGAATTAATACTAATTTTGAGCAGCAACCAATCTTCTGAATATCTTCTGAAAATCACTGAAATTATGAATCAATTCCACCACTTCAATGTTGACACTCGATGTACTGTCTGGTTCATGAGTGACTAACTTCCGTGACGTTTCTTCATGTCTTGACTTTGACACTTTGATTTTCTTCAGATTAAATCCTTGTAATTAATGATACACTGACGAGATCTCTGTCACTTGATTAAATCTACGATCTTGATTTATATCACTGAGGCATGATCAACTTCTTGAACTTCTTCCAGTGAATTAACTCCTCAAGTTTGTAGATGAACCTTGTTTCTGAATCCTTTGACAGATATTACTTTGCGAGATCTCTGTGACGGTAGATCCACTATTTACTTATTATATTCTTATTTGAGTTGAGTTGAATCCTCGAATATACAAATAGGCCTATGACATATGACTTACAAAAAATAAATCTTAATTATTTAATTAATTAATTTTAGTTGATAATTAATTATTTAATTAGTCAATTAATTTAAATATTAATTGATTAATTAATTTTATTAGTTATTAATTAATTTTAATTGATTATTTAATTGGATTTAATTATATATAATTGATTTAAAAATTTTGAAAAATAGTTTCGAACTTTAAACTATTATTTTAAATTATTTTCACGGCCCGATAATTATTATAAAACTATTTTAAAGTCAAACTCGGGTGTTCGAATCTTATTATTTAATTATAAAATGATTCGGAGTCCAATTTTAATTCCGAAAAATGTTCAAAAATTTGTATTAAATACCTAGAAAATCATTTCGACCCCGAATCTTCTTTGATAAATTATTTGGATTGAATATCTTATGTGCTATGTGTTATATGTCACCTGATTGCTGTATGAAATGATTGTTTGTGCATTGTTTGACTGTTTCTGCTGTAACTTTTAATCCGTACATCGGATTTGGGTGAAACGAAGGGTAGATAGAAGCTTGTATTGAATAGAATGAGTTAAAAAATCATGTTGATAAGTATATGTGATGTTTAACAGAGGAAGCGAGATGTAGAAAGGGAAAGGAGTTAGTCAGTGAGTGGGAATCAATTGATAAATGCTAGTAAAGTGAAAGCGAATCGATAAGGCAAGTGTTTCCATTCCTCTTGATTATATTACAAGTATTTTGGAAAACTCTTCACTATGTTCTAGTTACTTTAAACGGTTATTATTCTATATTGCAAGTATTTTGAAGTACATAACCCAAACCCTAATTCTTATTAGGTGTTAGCAAAGTTAAACACATGTCCTCCAAAAAAATATGTACATAAGTAATTTAATCTTTTGCGTTAATTACCTTTTATTTGGTGTTAGCAAAGTTAAACACACTAATCACAAGAATGTTATAGAAATATCATTCCTACGCAATATTTTTTATATCAATGTTATATTACGATTATGTTGTATTGTTTTAGATTCTTATTTGTATAACAAAAATCATTATGCTCTCCTTTAAAATTTGTTTTTTTTTGTAAATTAGATATATTACTTTTAACTAGCTCCGTAACCCGTGTAATGCACGGACATATTCAAAATTGTGCTAAGTGAAACTGATTTTGCTGTAATTGTTGACGATATATATATATATATGTGTGTGTGTGTGTGTGTGTGTTTGTGTTATTACCTAATGGATTAATAATTTGTTTGTTTATGCATATGAGCATAAGTGGTTGAGGTATGTTTGCAATGGTGCATTCACGTGAAATAATAAATTATGTTAGTATACATTTTATCCCACTTCATAATTAAATGGTATTTGTAATATGTTAATGCTTATAAAGTAAAATAAATATAAGTGATTATGTGTGCATGATGTATATCAATCACTCTAAATATAAAATAATTATTAGTTTATTTTTTAATTATTTAATGTGTTGTGTTAGAAATGTGAATGATTAGTCCTACTATATAGGCAATTGAGGTCAGTACTGTAAGTTTACTCAGTGAATGACATATGATACTCTCTGTCCTAATAACTTTCTATTTTGGAATGTTCCACCGAATTGTTAACATTTCCTAAAATAACATATTATTTTTATAATGGCTCCAAAATTTAACCCCGCTTTCTTAATTTTTCTTCAACATAAATGAGTTTTTAATCTTCGTGTCTAATAAAGATGTTAACAACCTATGAGATGGTGGGAGTATATAATATATGTCACAGAATGATTAATAGTGAAATATAAATCGAACATATATGTATAAATAGTTTATTTTATTTTTTATTTCATTGAATTTAATATATTATTTCTCCATTTCATTATGCTGGAGGACGAGTTTAGATTGATGACAAATAAGAATATACGAGTATGTATATGTGTGTATGTCCCTGTATTAATTTATGTATATGTATATATTTATTGTATATATGCATGTTAGATAATGAATTATACACAGGGGGTGAATATATTTTTGTGTTTTTTCTGCTTTTCTTGAATATTTAAGGTGGTGAACAAAATAAATTAAATCTTGTAGTGAACTGTGTTAATACTGAAATTAAACAAGTAAGAACAGTTGACACATATCTTTCAAAACTCACTTAATTTTATATTAAAACTAAGAAGTTTTGCTACAAAATTTCTAGGCTCTTTGTTGATAAAGAGCTTAGATTCTTACTTGAGAGAATATAAGATTTTTCTTATCTAAATTGGTACTTCTAACAAAGGACCAGTGTTAACTTTATATGATAGTTAACTACTGGTTTACACAGTGTGTAATAAGAGATGCTATTCACTTTAGTAAACTGTCACTAATCATTCCATTTTAGGAAAAACATATCTTCCATTTATGGTTTAGCATATATTTGCATACTGTGTTAACTTTGATCTTCCTTTGTCAGTTAATCTTCACCCTTGATCTTGTATGCCTCAAGTTTCTTTTTGTAGACTTGTCAATCCAACTGATTGGATTATTTGTTAATTTTTAATCTTGGATATTGAACTGGTCTGCACTTTGTATTTTGAGTTTTATCTCGAGATCTCCAGTTTGATATATAGAGAACTTGACATCTCGATAAGTATATTGCCTTATCGAGATCTCTCATTTCTCTATAGTTGTTTTGACTTGTAGAGATCTCTGAGTTCTCTATAAGAGAATTTAGCTTGTCGAGATCTCTCCACTTCATGTCTTAACTTTGGCTTATAGATATCTCTGAGTTCTCTAGTTACTAATTGACTTGTCGATAACTTAGAGTTCTCTAGTGATATTTGACTTATCGATAACTCAGAGTTCTCTAGTGATTTTGGACTTGTCGATAACTCAGAGTTCTCTAGTGATTTTGGACTTGTCGATAACTCAGAGTTCTCTAGTGATTTTTTGACTTGTCGATAACTCAGAGTTCTCTAGTGAAGAAATGACTTGTCGATATCTCCAATCTTCATGTCTTCAATTTGGCCTGTCGATATCTTAGAGTTTTCTAGTAGCTTTCCTGACTTCTCTATAAGTCATTCTAGAGTTCTCGAATGACTTCTCTATAACACTAAATTTGTAACTTGTAGAGATTTGACATAGAACATTTTTCTCAAAACAGATTTATTCAACTCCAAACTTCTTCATAATTCTTCTGAGGCGTGATATTCTTGATCTTCTTCCAGATATAATTATTTGGCTTGATACTGTTTAAAGAAAAAGACTCCAGTCTGCTCTTGATCGTTTTTACAGACTTTATATATTACAAAACGAAATGCAAACTAAGATTACAATACAACTTACTTAGGGTTGTCAATTTGATTTAGTCTTGTTATAATATATGCATGTCTTGCATAACAATGCACATATTAATTATACAACAACTGATAATGTTTAATAAATGAATAGTGAGGTGAATTAAATATTATTTAGATATTAATGTAGGTGGTATAATTGTCATATGAATTAATATTCTTAATAAACCCCTTGACGATGTTAACAACCTGTGAGACAGTGAGAGTATATGATATATGCCACGTAATTATTAATACTGAAATATAAATCATAAATATGTATATAAAGTTTATTTTATTTTTTATTTCATATGATTTAATATAATATTTGATATCTGACCATTTTATTGTGTTGGAGGACAATGTTAAATTGATGATAAATAAAAATATATGACTATGTATCTATGTATGTAAGTGTGTATGAGTGCGTGTCTATGTATGTATGTGTGTATGCATGTATGTATGCATACATATATGTATATATACAGGTATGTATGCATATATGTATGTATGTATGTATGCATGCATGTATCTATGTATATTGTTGTACTATATATATAGTAATAGATTTGACAAGATTATGTGTTTTAAATCTTTGTTGTAAGAAGAAAAAGTAGAAGCATAGGAAAAGCTAATTTTTTTGGTGTTTTTTCGTACATAAATGTAACCAATTTACATATTTTGTAATGGTTAATTGGGTTAGCCAAGGCTCTCGGTGATATTCTAGAAATAAGACTGCTTTTGTTAAGAAAATAAAAATTTCAAGTATAATTCTTACAATTTATATTATCACGGTAGGCATGTAGTTTACATAACTAAAGTGCGAGATACGTTAAATGCGTCAATTATAATTATTAATATTGTTTATTTAGTATTTTATGTCTTACTTACAAAGTGTGCCGGCCAAAAAGCCGGGGAACAAAATTCTGATAAACTATTTAAAAAACGTTTTACCTCTATTTATCTTTTTTTTTTCCCGAAACTCCTTTATTTTAAATACTAAAATTAAGACTCCGGTCTTTAAATACTATGTTTTAGAAAATAAAATCAAAACCTTTTGTAAATTGGATAAACGATTATTTTGTTTAAATATCTGAGTAGAAAATCTAAATAAGACAAATGATAATTTTAAATTCCCGATTCGTGAATTCAAATAGGACTGAAATTCATAACAGATATCGGTCCAACAAAAGGTTATACAAACCTATATTAAAATCTAAAGTTTCATATTGTATCTAAAGTTTGGAATTTATAATGAAATCCATTCGGATTGAAATTCACAACGTGTGTCAGCCTAAGAAAATATTATATAAATCGTATTAATTAAATGATATTTGAAATGGAATTTTTTGTTTAATTTTATAGACTTATATATATATATTTTATTAATTAGTCTAAATTATCAAAAAAATTAAATAGTTAGGCCGCAGCGAAGCGCGACTTTGTCGACTAGTACTTATTTAAAGGAGAAAACGAGTGCGTTTATGTGCAGTGTAGATTGTCTCATTCTATTTTTCAATTTTCTCAATTTTTTGAATTTAAAATTATTAAAAACTACAATTAACTTATATTATTCTAAACTTACTCTTCAAGTCAAACAAAGTTAATTTTACTAAAAACAATAGGTACCTTATATTTTTCTAAACTTTCAATTCAATTCAAACAAAATTATTTTTGCACAATAACTCTTATATTCTTCTAAACTTTGTCTTCAAGTCAAGTAAAATTAATCTTGCACAGTAAATCAAAAAATAAATATAAAACATGTTTATAAAATGAGGGATTTATTATTGGAGACGAGTTTATACATATCAACAGCAGCTGCAACAACAATGTTGAGCCATATCCTTCCATCTTTTCATATATATATATATATATATATATATATATATATATTTGTATGTATAAGTATATATGTGTAAATGTTGTTTCTCAAGTAAACCCTTAATTTTATTGTATTGTGTAATTGAAGTCGTAAATATACTAATGTTTTTTGTTTTGTAATCCGTGTTCACTTGTAAGTCCAGGTGGTTCATTTGAAGGTACTTTTGTTCGAAAAATTATTATTATTCTATTTTTAGGGTTGTTCTCATATTCATTGTTTAATGTGATCATAAACACACACCTAAAACACTTAGGTTAATGAAATTGATCGATGTCGAGAGTAGAATGCTAAAATTTGAAGTTTATAAGCTGATGTAAAACACAGTGTAGTAGATATTGGGTTGGAATCAAGAGTTTCGATGAGAAGAAAATTGAAGAAAAGTTCAGAAAAAATTGATAATTTTTCTACAAAATTATTGATTAGAATGATAATAGAAAACTAAAAATTTGAATATATATTTTTATTTTTATTTTAAATCACGTTTATAAATTCGATGCGAAACACGATTTTATAAATTAGTTAAATTTAAATAAACAAGATCGAAAATGATCCACTCTAAAACAATGGCCAAACTTTGATCCCAAACCCTTGATAGAGTTTGGCTCCCCAAATAGATTTTTAGGATTCCATCAAATTTTGGAAAACTCCAAAGTAATATATAATTAAATATTTTTTTTAAATTTCTTTTTCTAACTATGAATGTAACTTTATTTAACACATCATTTGCACTATTTAAAAGTCTTTCACTTGTCATTTTTATACAACAAGTTAAAAGTAAATGATGATGTTATTAAGGTAGACTTTACCAAATATATAAAAGGTTATAATTACATGTGAAAAGTTAGGAACATGTATGTTTCTTGCTTAGACAAATTCTTTTGGATAATGTTAATAGTTATCTGTCAATTTTAACTTTATTGTGTTTCAGGTTATTCTACTTTTCAAAAATGATAAAGTAATAATTACTCCCTCGGTCCCAATTATCAATCCTGTTTATTTTTTGTGATAATATTGACCCAATTTTGATAAAAAATTTCATATAATATATAATCAATTTTTTTTTATAAAAATTATATTATTAGAAAATATATGTAATCTTCTTTAACATGTATTTTTTAGTTTTTTAAAATAATAAAAGATTGATATTTAATTTACGGTCAAAGTTGGATCAATTTAACAATAAAAAATCAAATATGAAAGATAAAAATTGAGACAAAAGTAAGTATTACCTCCCAAACTTACTTTACACACGGGTGTTTTCATTAATAAATCAATATTATAATATAACATGTAAATTAGGGATAATTAATAATTTGATTAACTCACCATTTTTAGTTACCTGTCAATTCTAACTTCATTGTCTTCCTAATTACTTTATTTCTCTAAATGACAAATGTAATTAAACTGTACTTTCCCATTTATTTTGATGTTTGGTCAAGATTGCTTCCACGTCCACCCACTGCATCAGCCATATTAGATTCCTTTTCATTTTGGAAATAGATACGAAGCCCACTTGCTCCCTTATCTTCCATTACAACCACACTTTTGTGTAAATGGTGGGGCCCAAGAAGACAAAACAGCCCAACATGGAAGGCTATGAATAGATGGCCCAACTACATAATTTGACCCAAGAAACCCTTTGCCAGCAGGTTTATCTTTTGCACTTTAACATGATTTCTCAGCTCATGAATTGTCACTAATACTAGTTCACCTCCCTAACAATATCTTGCTAGTACTGCAGTATCTGTTGAGATTTTACTCGTGAAATTCGATTAGATTAATGACTGCGATTAGCTCGGGTTTACGGCTGTATAACTTATCGTAAACTAACCCAGTTTAAAAATTTGAACGTTTTGTAATCAAGTGAAACTCGGGTTAACTTGATTGTAGAAAAGATGACAAACATACAAAATGCGAAATATAGGTTGAAACTTGGGTTAACTCGATTCTAAAAACTTGACAACCATACAAAATGCGAAATATAGGTTGACGTGTCGCGTCCATTGTCATTCTCATCATTCCTTGCCAAAGCCATTTTGGCCTTGAGAAAAACAAAGCGCATGCATTATCTAAACTGATACTATTGAAGCTCTGGAATCACAAATGATTAGTGACAAGTTAGGAGACAGAAAAAGAAACTGAATGTGACTTGATGATTGAACATTCAATTACTTAGGGGCAAGGAGAGGGACATGTACAGAAGATCATGCGAATCAAATCTTTCTTTGGGACCTTTTCAGATTATTAAGGTATCCAGCATGGTTGCATGACCTACAAAGTACAAACTATGTGCTCCTTTTTCCTTTCCATTTCCCCTTTTTATGATTGCCTATACAACTTGCATTGTAATGGATTTGGAGATTTTAAAAAGATATTGAAGCTTCACAGGAATGCAATTATTAAAATGCTAACTAGTCCATTGATAATAATTTGCATTGATGTTTCTTTAAACAACCACTACTCCCTGGAGTGATAGTGTTTCTGTAATGGAAGTCAGAAAGAAGGCATACAGTTTTTTTTGACTTCAGAGAGTTTATGGTATACCGGAGGAACCATAGTCCAGCAAGGACACACGAGGCAGTGTGAATCCGAAATTGATTAATATAATGAAAGTTCAGCAAGGACAAGTTCAGCAAGGACAGACGTGGCGGTGTGAATAGCATGAATAGTCCAACAAGGACACACGAGGCGGTGTGAATAGCATGAATGATAAGTTCAGATTAATTCCAAATGAAGAACCTATATACAACAAATGTACAGTTTTAATGCAATAGAATATGAGGAGTGTCAATCTTGCCAATCATGAAGTTTTGTGGACTAATGGTTTAACTAATCTGTGTTTTCTGAAAGATCCTCAGTGGAAAAAGATTGCAGTGAGCTTTTTAAACTGCATTATTTTTTTCTCTATCCCGAACCAAGACATGATCGAACATTGCAGAGGCAATGGCTACATCTTCCACATAAATGAGCGAAGTATATCTTTCACTTCAAAGAATCAATGATCAACAAAACGTATATACCTCCATCTTCCATTTTCAGGTAGCACGATTAACTAAATGATCCTTGCATACATGTCTAAACTCGAATATTACCCTCTCTGTAGCAGCGAACCTGTGGATTGCTGATATTTACAAGTTACAGGTGCTCATTCTACTAAGAACAAAAAAAAATTTCTAAGGAAAAGGAAACGATCCATTAGCAGAATTTCAGTTATGAGTGAAGTGATAGGATAGAGATTTTAAGGCATCAAGTAGATCAATTCTAAACATAGAAACATATATTATTTGACTAACAAAGACTGTTTCAAAGATCAAAGCAATTGATACCGCAATTTATACTAATCTTAGGACAATTTTGTTCTGATCGCCAGTTTTCTAAAAAAATAAGCCATTGTTTATACTGGTATAAAAAATAAGCAATGATGATTAACTTCTAACTAGGCATACTTGGGGCAAGTTTATATTGGCTAAATGCAGAAGATTTACACTGAAGTAAACTGATTCTCTACCTTCATTCTGTCCAAGAATAAGGAGCGCGATCAACGACTAGATAGTCTCCCCTAATATCTTTTGCTACTCGAATCTCATTGTCAAGGTAGACAGTATCAAACCTACATAAACAAAATGTAACATCATTCCAAATGACATGAAAAAATATCTATAACTCAAAGTGAATGTAGCTCAAATGGTAGATTCGGACAGGTACATGATTTGATCATTGCATCCAGAAATCTTTACAGAGAGGGCGGTAAGGAATATGAGTACTATTACACGATCTTTGAAAATCTTAAACATTTTAGCAATAAAGGATGAAAGATCGAATAAGAACCCAACATACTACATTTCTTTGGTGGCCACTGCTATGCGGACATCCATTCAATAAAAGAACAAATGCACAAAAATTATCACTAGATATTTTACAGAGATTGCGATCACAGTCAAACCACTCACCATCCCTGACCGAATGGAGGTAATGGAAACTCCCAGTCCTTTCCGCGGAGAACTGCACTTGTAAACCTATCACATTAGATACACACTATCACTTAATCATGTGTACTGAAACCCCGGCAGATGTACCAAATCGTACATCACTATTCAAAAACAAGATACTAAAATTCTGATCAATCAGATAAGAAAACCAATATTAACTCTTTTCAACCATGTCATTGTTCTTCATTTTTTTCTTTGTTAAACACTTAAACTTAGAGAGTTGATCACTTAAAAATGAAATGAGAGCTCCAAAACTAGGAGATGTTTTGAGTTCAAACTCTCCTACCCCAATTTTAGTAGTAGTAGTAAATTGTAAATGGTCGACCCTTAATTTTTAAATTCTGGTATCATTAAACTGTCATCTGCAAATTCAAGATTCGAAGATTTCAGAAGATTAGAAGGGCTTAATTCGACAAATTAAGCCCTTCTAATACCTCCTCGACTGTGAGAAAGATTTTTGGGAGAGTTGGTTACTTAAGCTAATGTCCTATGTACCGGAACTTGGCAAAATTCAAGCCAATCTAACTACAACATTCTTAGAAACTAAAAAAATTATCATACTAAACCGAAACAAGTTAGTGTTACATACCTAAAATTAATCCGTTGATCCGAAGCAACCTCAAGAGTAGACCTGACAAAGAAAACCCCGTTCGGAGGAAACGTAATGACATTATTCAAAACCTTATTCTGCACATCAATCACCTGCAAAACATCCCCTGTCTCTGTCCCCAAAAAACCAGCATTCTTGATGATAAAAAGTTGTTCTTTCTCAGTTGTCCACAACAATCTCCAGGTACCAGATAAGGACTCATTAGTGGTGACAGTCCCACGTCCATGCACCGCCATTTCTTCGATAGCTTCGATGATTTGGGAGAGTGTTTCGGGGTCATTTTGAGTAGTGAGGCCTCTGTTTTGGTTGGAGATCAAGGAGAGGAGAGTGGTTTTGGAGGTGGAGAGTGAAGAGTGGATATGAGTTGTGAGTTTCGAAATGTGGGGTTTAGGAGTTGGAGAAGTGAAGGGCTTGAAGGAGGAGAGAAAAGCAGGAGATGTTGTTGTAGCCATGGATGATGGTTAGTTATCAAAGTTGAAAACCAGTGGAGCTCCTTGCTTCCCTTCTTTTTCGATATTTCACGCTTCTAGTCAAACCTCTATAAATTAATAGCGTCCGGTGAATTTTATTAATTTATCGAGGTTAAATATATACCGTTGCAATTCTGTTGAGACCAAAAATCTATACTGAAAATAATAATTTATCACAAGTTATTAATCTATTTATCGTTAATTAATCAAAGTTATTGAGAGTAAGAATCAAGATTTGCTGCGTTCTTAAGAAAATGTAATTAACAATTTCAATACAGTTGTCAATAACTGGAATTGTCAATCACATTTTCTTGAAGAGCAGCAAAGCTTGTTTCTCAGTCTCGAATAGTCTGAAACCTAGCTACCGCAACCAAAACCAAAATTTGTCAGAACACCTAATGCATAAAAAATTAGTAGACTAATATATTTTTTCATCTTCATATGAGGTTCTCAACAAAAAGACAACACTACAACTCATCTCCAACAAAAACAGAGGCCTCAGTACTTACAATAACCTAAACACTCTCCCAACTCATCGAAACTATCAATGAAATGGCGTAACCACCGAGTTCTTGTCTGGTACGTGGCGGATGTTGTGAACAACTAAGAAAGAACAACTTTTTATTAGCAAGAATGCTGTTCTTTCTGGGACGGAGGCAGGGATGTATTGCAGGTCACTGATGTGCGAATAAGGTGTTGAATAATGTCATGACTTATCCTTCAAATGGAGTGTTCTTTGTCAGGTTTAGTCTTGAGAATACTTTTGATCAAAGGATTACTTTAGGCCTCTATAACTAATGTACTGTGCAATCTTGAATTTTGGCACAAATCATACATATACTAAAGCCATAGGCCAAGAAGTTACTGTTGCTTATTACAACTCTTGGGAGAGATGCAATAATTTGGTGAGTTCTTGGATTCTGTTTAATCTTGATTTGGTGAAATTGCAGTTTGTAGAAGTTGGTAAAACTCCTCGGTGACTTTGATACAACTACGTATATGATAAGAACATTCAATTTTCTATTTCATTCTCCATATTCGGCATTTTGGAAAATCAGTTTCAGATTATTTTGGTTCAGACTTTTCAATGACAATCTCGGAACTAAAAGATTTAAATCTTTGTAAATTTTTACTGGTGCAGCGTTCGGTCTTTTTACCTGTCAAGTTCTTTCACACTTGCTTCAAAACATACACCCACATAAGGATGTCAAGAACTGATATAAGTTTTTTAAAAAGTACAGAACGAAATCTAAATCAAACTTCGATTAGCAAAAGAGGAAGTGTAAACTTCGATTAGCAAAAGAAAACTTACATGTAAACTTCTCGAGTTTGACGTTCATATTATTTTGTTCCTCCTCATCTTCAATTATATTTTGAAATCAATGTGAAGGAGCTCTCAATGGTCCAGATGAATTAGAAGGCGGAGGCCTAAAATATCAAAACAAGCACATCTTTTGCCTATTGTTTGCACATCTTTTGCACATCTTTTGCACATTGAGATAAAACAGAGCACCTGAGCAAGCAGGACCTAGCTTGTACATGGTGCATTCAGATGGGATCTCTACTGCAGATCCACCCGAAGCTGTTATCACACATAGTAAAACGAAGAATGACATGATCCTGCTCCTCATCACCGTTTTCTTTCAATATTAGATTTCTGTACTCGATCAGTTCCTTCACAATCATATTTATACAAGCAAGGTATTAACATCTCTAATTAAATGGTAAATGCTTTCGTCAGAGAATTAATGAAATCCTGAATGCTATTTGCAAGTAAATTGTAGGCTAACAGATACTGTAGTCTTTACTGATGTTTGTAGTATAAAGTTCTTACGACAACTTTCCTTTGTCGTTCGATAGTTTTCTTGCACAGTTACAAATTTTGGCTGTGGCTTGGCTAATCGGTGTTTGGTAAGTACTAAGAATTTTAGCCAACAAAGTGTTGATGCAGTGGTTGAGTTCTTGTACCCCTTTCGGGAGGTCAGGAATTCGACTCTTACGTGTGTAATCAATTAGCAAAAAAGAAATTAGTCTCGGATTTGTTCAAATTCATGAAAATCACAAGCTTATAAATTAGAACTAGCATAACTATCCGTGCAAGGCACAAGTTGTTTTCTGGCGGGACAAATTTTAAAAAATAATTAAATTAAATATGCATGTTTACAGCCTTTGTAAACCAATAGCATTATCGGATACAATTCATTGACGTTTTCGTTAGGTATGACAAAAAAAAAGTGATTGGCATTAATAAAGTTTAGATAAGGCAATAAGCAGGAACATCTCCAATTTGTTTTCTGAATAAGAAACAAATGTAACCTAATTTCAAAGCAGATGTGAGGTGATATGATCCTTCTGCGGCTGTACTGCGATTCCCTGGGATGCTTTGTTTGATTTGCTTTCATTTTCGCCAGCGTTTAGATGCTGCGATGAGGCTGACAGTGGCATACATTTCGTGTGCATTTCCAGTGAACATTTAGTTCCTTTCATACTATCATTTGATGTGATCTTTGCATTCCCGACGTAATACACATTTCCAGTTTCTGAACTAATATTTGAAATACATGTTTGTGAAGAAGAAAAAAGTTGCTGTAAACATATGTTGATATGTATTGTTTCATTCCCTGTTGATGGTAGGATAATATAACTCTAGCAAATACAACTTGTTATTAGAGGACTACACATAATAATTATAGGACTAAATTAGTTGTTTTTTTTAAATGTTCGGCACGCAGTTAACATAAATATAAAGTATATCTCCATAATTTTTTTTGAGTGCCAAGTCGTCATCCCCCACTGTATTGTATACTGTATAGATAATTATATATATCCTTTTAAGAAATAGATGCAAGTTATATTTAATAAATGAGTTGCTTTTTTATTTCGGTTTTGTATTAGCAAAATCTAACTTCAAATTTATGTGCGTATTTTTTCTTAAGCAAGTTTATTTTAAGTGTAATAATCACATTTATTTTGTACGACTTTTGTGTAACTTGGTTTTAAAAACGCAAGCCATCCGATTGTAACATAATCGAGAATTTCTAAATCCAAAACGAACCCATGTTTTTTATTAAGTTTCGGTTTTAAATTTCAAAAACTTAAAAGCCCTGGTTTGGGTTTTATCCAAAAACCTTCCCATACTGACGCAGATACAATACATAATCTAGCTTGTTCCAAGCTACTGATCAGTACATATTATATCGTCATTCATCCTACAAAAACGAACAATATTCCTCACTGCCCGAGGGAAGAAAGGCGAACGCATGAAGTCGAGATAGATGCACAAGCAACCACGTTGCTGCCTCATCTCCGCGCAGCATTTCAAACTTGGGTTCCTCTCCGGGTTATACAAAGAACCTGAGCATGCACCACTTAGCTTCGACGCGTTGCATTCGGAGGGCATCTGCACTTCCGCTTCACCCAAAGGAGCTGTTATAACATACAGCAAAAACAAGAGAGATATCATCCTGCTCCTCATCATCCCCATTTTCAATATTAGATTTTTGGTACTCATCAGTTTCTTCACATGAGTTATATATATATTAACAGGCAATTAAGGACTAAAGATTATTAATTAATGGTAACCTCTTTGTTAGAGAATTAATGATATTCTTAATTGCTATCTGCCAGTTATTTGTAAGAAACAACAAATTAATTACTGATGTTTGTTACCACGTTTATATGTAGTTATGACATCTAGTTTCCTAGCTCCAGTATACATAATATTTTTGTTTAATGTGCAGAAATACTGCATGAGAAGTGCTGCGCTTTTGAATGGGGTATGGGTTTAACAACTAGTTTACTAAGTAAAGCGCTTTCTAAAATTATGTTATTTTTTTATATTTCTTATTTGATTTTGGTTATTATGATATTATGAATAACAAATAAAAATAATAAATTAAGAAGTTAAAAAAACCCTTTTATTGTTAAACATGTTTACTCTAATAAGTCGCTATCTCATTATTTACAAATCTAATATCATAAAATTATGTTTTTTATTAGTCAATATTGATTAAATAATCATTCTATTTAATAGTATAAAAAATTAAGAAAATTACATAAATAGATTGAAACGATATAAGGGCCGCCACTTCATCGCACTCGTCTTCTACTTTACATAGTTAATATAATGATACAATGATTTTAAAAAATATTAAGAAAACATATTTATATATACCTATCTTTGTAATATTTAATTGGCTAAAATTAATTTTTTTTAGGAAAATATAATATAGTAAATTATTTTATGGCCAGTTTGGTAACCTGGATTTCTTTTGAAATTCATGATTTGATCAAATAACCAGTTTGGAAATTTGGATTTAGATTTAATTTGAAATTGAAGACATTCAATCTTAGTATAAACACGAGAATTTAAAATGGCAACTCAAATTATGTCATTTGAAATCCATCATTTGAACTGAAATGCATGTTTTCAAATATCCTCTTAGGCAATATAGGAGGAATGATAATAAATAAAGAAATTAAGAAAAATATCAAGATGGTAAGTTGATTTAAACAGAAAGAAAAAGTTATAGGAGAAGATTATGATGGTAAATTGATTTCAAAAATTTTAATGGAAAATGTTGTAGAAACCGCCAGGAGAATATTACGAATGATTATAAATATTTATAAATACTCGTCTTTGTAATATTTTACAAGCTAAAAATATAATGAAATTTTTTAGAAAAATATAATATAGTAAATTAATTTTAGAAGAAGGAGAAATAAATGATATAAAAAAAGAAATTTAGGAGAATATCAAGAAGATACGTCTATTTAAAGAGAAAGTAGGAGTTTTATGAGAATATTATTGTAAGTTAATTCAAAAAATCTTAGTGGAAGATGTTGTAAATGCTCGCCATTTTTCTTTTGAGTTTGATTCGATGGCCATGCGTTTGATTTATTAAAATTTGACATCTCTGCTTAAATATACTCGTTTTCCCGTAAGATCAAAAAGTCAATAAGATTTAGTACCTAATTCCTTTCGCAAATTGATCACTTGTATGTTACGATCACCAAGATTTATTACATGTGTGCGAGGAATTTTCATGTGAGCTAAACACCCCAAAACACGTATGTTGCCGATGTGAGGTTTATTCCCCGTCAATAATTCATACAGAGTGACTCTTAAGAAAGCTCGAGTGGGCAAATTTATTTAGAAGATATACTGAATGTATGATAGCCTCTCCCCAAAAATTTGGTGGCAGATGTATCTCCTTCAAACAACTTCTTGACATTTCAACAACCGTTCGATTTCGACGTTCAAACACACCATTTTGTTGAGGTGTATATGGAGCTATGTAATGCCTTGATATATATGCTTCCTCACAATATGATTTGAACTCATTTGAGGTGAACTCCTTCCTTCTGTCGGTTCTGAGAACTTTCACTTTTTTCCCAGACAAATTTTCACCAAAGCACGAAAATACATAAATATGTTGAAAGCTTCATCTTTATATTTCAGAAAATAGACCCACATATATCAACTATAGTCATAAACTTGAAAGAAAAAAAAATATATTTTACCTCCCGCGGTTTCAGGTGAGATTGGGCCACACATATCACCACGGATTAAATACAGTGCTTTCTTGACAGTATAATTCGCTTTTGAAGGAAAGCGCTTTCATGCTTTCTTCAACATTAGACAGCCACTGCACACACCTTTTCATTGAACTATCTTTGGCATTCCATTTAACATCTTGTATTTAAGCATGAGACTGAGTGGTTGATACATGACATGTCCCAGATGGGAATGCCATAGCTTCGAGACTTCATCCTGTTTGGATAGTAGGCACTCGTTGTTGTTAGTCCCAATGATTATTGTATAGAGCCTGTTTTGAGACCTCTTAACCTTCATAAGCAGTCGTTCTTGTCGATCAAACACCCACAAGAATTCCCCCTTGAGTAGAACTCTGTATCCCTCTCCTGATAGTTGACCTAGACTGATAATGTCGGTTCACAAGTTTGGGATATAGTAAATTTTTTAGAAGATGCATTTTTTGCAATATTTACATATGAACACAAGTGAGCCTTTACCTTCAATTTTGACAGAAGACCCATCTCCAAACCTTACATGTCCAGTTATTTTTTTGTTTAGCTCTGTAAACTTTGATATAAAACTTATCATGTGGTTGCTTGCTCCATTGTCTAAATACCATAAATTTGTTAAGTTTGTTTTTTTTCTTTGACAACAATATCGTCGTCATCTTAGTTTCATCAAGTAGCATTAAGTTTTGTTCTCCCCTTTCTTCTTTGCCAATAACAGTTGGCTCATCATCATAAACCATTGTCATGTTCACTTCTTGTCTTTGATCTCTAATTCGTTTCGGCCTTCTACACTCTGCTAGAAAATGACCATAGATGTTGCAGTTGTAACATTTACTCTTGCTTTTGTCACATCCTCCCCGATTTTTAAAATTCGATGACTCGTCCATACCTCATTTGTTTGATCGTTTGAGCCACTCCTCTCGAGTGAACATGAGTTTTTGCATCGTTCTCCCTTTTGATCCACTGTTCTACCGTGAGCGTTAATTGGCCATCATTTGACTTAGTCTTTACCGTATTTCCCTTTAATCTTTCATCGGGGGTTTTCAGTGAAGCGATAGCCTCTTCGACAGACATGGTGTCCATGTAACCGAATTGTTCCGTGGTAGACGAAATTTGTAAAAACCTTTGAGGTACTACACGAAGCAGTTTTTTCACCACATGTGATTTATCTATTACTTCTCCTAAACACCCAAAAACACGTATGTGGCCGATGTGAGGTTTATTCCCGGTCCATGATTCATACAGAGTGACTCTTAAGAAAGATCGAGTGGGAAATTAATTTAGAAGATATACTGAATGTCTGATAGCCTCTCCCCAAATGGGTGGCAGATGTATCTCCTTCAAACAACTGTTGACATTTCAACAACCGTTCGATTTCGATATTCAAACACACAATTTTGTTGAGGTGTATATGGAGCTATGTAATGCCTTTATATATATGCTTCCTCACAAAATGATTTGAACTCATTTGAGGTGAACTCCTCCCCTCTGTCCGTTTTGAGAACTTTCACTTTTTTTCCAGACAAATTTTTACCAAAGCACGAAAATTCATAAATATGTTGAAAGCGTCATCTTTATATTTCAGAAAATAGACCCACATATATCTACTGTAATCATCAACTTGAAAGAAAAAAAATAATTTTTACCTCCTGCGGTTTCAGGTGAGATTGGGCCATACAGATCACCATGGATTAAATTCAGTGCTATCTTGGCGGTATAATTCGCTTTTGAAGGAAACTGCTTTCTTGCTTTCTTCAATATTAGACAGCCAATGCACACACCTTTTGATTGAACTATCTTTGACATTCCATTTAACATCTTGTTTTTAAGCATGAGACTGTGTGCCTGATACATGACATGTCCCAGACGGGAGTGCCATAGCTTCTAGACTTTATCCTGTTTGGACAGTAAGCACTCGTTATTGTTATTCCCAATGATTAGTGTATATAACCTATTTTGAGACCTCTTGACTTTCATAAGCAGTCGTTCTTGTCGATTAAACACCCACACGAATTCCCCCTTGAGTAGAACTTTGTATCCCTCCTCTGATAGCTGACCTAGACTGATAATGTCGGTTCGAAGGTTTGGGATATAGTAAATTTTGTAGAAGACGCATTTTTTTCTATATTTACATACGAACACAATTGAGCCTTTACCTTCAACTTTGATAGAAGACCCATCTCCAAACCTTACATGTCCAGTTATTTCTTCGTTTAGCTCTATAATCTTTGATCTAAAACCTATCATGTGGTTGCTTGCTCCATTGTCTAAATAATACAAATTTGTTAAATTTGCTTTTTTTTTCATTCTTTGACAACAACGACGTCGTCACCTTAGTTTCATCAAGTAGCATTAAGTTTTGTTCTCCCCTTTCTTCTTTGCCAACAACAGTTGGCTCGTCATCATAACCCATTGTCATGTTCACTTCTTGTCTTTGATCTCTAATTCGTTTCGGCCTTCTACACTCTGCTGAAAAATGACCATAGATGTTACAGTTGTAACGTTTACTCTTGATTTTGTCACGTCCTCCCTGATTTTTAAAATTTGATGACTCGTCCATACCTCATTTGTTTGATCGTTTGAGCCAATCCTCTCGAGTGAACATGAGTTTTTTTCATCGTTCTCCCTCTTGATCCACTGTTCTACTATTAGTGTTAATTGTCCATAATTTGACTTTGTCTTTACCGTATTTCCCTTTAATCTTTCATCTGGGGTTTTAAGTGAACCGATAGCCTCTTCGACAGACATGGTATCCATGTAACCGAATTGTTCCGTGGTAGACGAAATTTGTAAAAACCTTCATGAAGCAGTTTTTTCACCATATATAATTTATCTATTACTTCTCCCAAAGCCCGTCTATTGGTGACAAGTCCATTCAATTTCAAATAAAAGTCGTCGAGCTGCTTATTTTCTTTCATGTTCAATGATTCAAACTTCGTCTTTAAACTCTAAATCTTGGCTTTCTTTACACGATCTGCGCATTCACATAGAGTTTGATCGCCTCCTAGGCCTATTTGGCCATTTTCTTTTCCGTTAACGGAAATAACACCTCATCATGTATGTCTTGGTAAATCAAGGCCAAGGCTACCTTATCTGTTTTCTCATCAATAAGTGCTTTCAGATCTATAGCTCCACAGTGCACCACACCCCTTGGGCTTGCATAAAGACTTTCATCTTCATGGACCATGCCGTGTAGTTATTTCTCTTTAACATATGGGATAACTCGGCTCAAAAGATCTTATCTTTGCCTTGTCCTTCATTGATGTCGTTGACATTTACTGAGAATTAATCCCGTGCTCTGATACTAAGTGTAAGCTAATATATAATACGTATGATGATATATTAAACCTGCTTGATATTAATACTTGAGAGAACATATCACATAAATTTGCTTGTAAAATGAATTGTTTTTTATTATTATTTCAAACGAGTATAATGTTTAAGAGAAGATACATAATAAGGAAAGTTATAATCTAGGATATGATTATTGAAAAAACTAAATAGACTCAATCACTATCAATCTTAAACATAATCAGTCACTATCAATTTATTCTATACGATCCTATTAGTATGCCAACTCAATATGACCAAAACATCTTAACGCTTATAAAACAGAAAGTGAAGTTTGAGATTAAACTTTCCAGCATAAGTTATTTTTTTATATGATTGATCACCCACATCAAAACTCAAATGGTAATGACATATTTTAAAGGAAAATGATAATTTGAAGAATGAGATTTTAAATTTTAAAGAAGCTTTTAAAAATGGTTCATGTATTTCAAGAGCTCAACATGATATAAACCAAATTTTTTCTTCAGCCCTTAAAAGAAGATACAAACCAATTTCTTTCTTGAATTTAGTCCATACAAACCAAACTTTTACATGAATTTAACCCTTGAAAAAGAGGCATATCTATATAATGTTGAGTATACAACAACGAAAGAAAAAACCCAAAGCGAATAAAAAAGAACAAGAAAATAAACGACAATCACACAAGACAAAGATTTACGTGATTCAGAAATTTCTACTCCACAAGCCGCACTAATTTTTATTGATCTCTCACAATTTGTTGTGTTATGATTTTACAATTACATGAGTAATTATAAGAGAATAAACTAGGCCTGAATCAAAATTGTAATCCAAATCTGAAAAGTAGAATAATCCATAAACTAATCTAAATCTAAATAGTCTATTTTCATGGGCTTAATTAATAGATTCCACAAACCCAACAATCTCCCACTTGGAGTCTGGTCAATCTTCACTTCACTCTTGTAAGTATAGTAAAATCAATTTTTCAATCAATAACTCTAACTAGTGCAACGCCTTCTCATCAATCAATTCTGAAGGCCAGTTGAATCTGCAAAGCTTCAACTTTTCATTCATAACCACCTTGGTCAACATATCTGCAGGATTCTTTGAACCAAGGATTTTCTTCAAGAACAAAGTACCATTGTTTATCTACTCACTTGTAAAGTGATATCTCAGGTGAATATGCTTCGTCCTAGCATGAAACACGGGATTCTTCGCAAGATGAATAACACTATGACTGTCGCTATACAAAACACTGTCCGCCTGTTTCTTGCCCAACTACTCTAGAAAATTCTTCAACCAAATCATCTCCTTGCTAGCTTCAGAGATAGCCATATATTCTGTTTCTGTGGTTGAAAGAGCAACACTCTTCTGAAGTCGAGACATCCAACTAACTGCGGTGCTACCCAAAGTAAAAATATAACCCGTTGTACTTTTTCTTGTATCCAAACATCCACCCAAATCTGCATCAGAGAACCCTTACAAGATAAAATCTTTTTTATTGAAATATAATGCAACTTTGGATCCTTTCAAGTAGCGTAACAACCACTTGAATGCTTCCCAATGCTCTCTTCCTAGATTAGACATAAATCTGCTAACAACTCCCACTACATGAGCAATGTCTGGCCTTGTACACACCATAATATACATTAAACTGCCAACTGCAGATGCATAAGGAACTTTAGCCATATATTTCTTGCCTTCATCCGTTTAGGTCATTGCTTATTTGTGAGATTAAAGTGACTCGCCAACGGTGACTTCTGGTCTTCGCATCATGGACACTGAATTTCTTCAACAATTTCTCAACATACTTCTCTTGAGATAATTTTAAAGTACCTTCAACTCTATCCCTTATGATGCTCATATAAAGTATCTGTTTTGCTGCACCCATATCCTTCATCTAAAACTCCTTAGACATCTGTCTCTTTAACCTGTTGATTTCCCTCTTGTTTGATCTTGCTATCAATATCATCAATATACAACAACAATATGATACAAGATGAATCCAACTGTTTAAAGTTACAACAATGATCCATAACACTCCTCGTGTACCCATTCTTCATCATAAAGCTGTCAAACTTCAAGTACCATTGTCTTGGTGCTTGCTCTAAACCATATAAGCTTTTTATAAGCTTACAAACAAGGTTTTCTTTCCCAGCTACCTGAAATCCCTCTGGCTGAACCATGTAGATGTCTTCCTCAAGATCACCATGTAAGAACGATGTCTTAAAATCTAGTTGGTCTATGTAACTCCTCTTAGGTCATAATAGTTATCACAATTCTAACTGTAATCATCTTAACAATGAGAGAAAATATATCGGTATAGTCAATACCCTTTTTTATTGATAACCCTTGACTACTAACCTTTCCTTGTATCTCTTGCTGCCATCATGTTCTTCTTGGATCTTGAACACACACTTATTCCGTAAAGCCTTCTTTCCTGCTGGTAACTCTGTTAAAGACCAAGTCTCATTCTTCTCAGGAGAACTCATCTTCTCATCCATGGCTGATTTCAACTGAACTGAATCATCCACTTGTACTGCCTATGAATAACACTAAGGCTCCCCTTCCTCGTTCAATAACATATAATATGCTGAAAGAGAATATCTTTGTGATGACCTCACACTTTTTCTAGATTTTCTTCGGTCAGTCTGTGGAGTTACCGGAACCCTGTCATCAACATTCTCCGAACTCCCACTATTTACTGCAAGATCTATTTCTGTAATATCTTCATGCACTGCTTCCTCTTTCTCAGGTTTTTCCTTTGTAAACTCAGAATCAACTACAAGTTTATCCTTATACACTGCGTTCTCAATAAAAGTAACATCTCTACTTCTAATGACCTTCTTAGTCAGTTTATCCCAGAAACGGTAACCCATATCATCTGAGCCATAACCAATAAAGATACACTTCTTTGCTTTCGGGTCAAGCTTGTCCCTGTTGGAAACTTTAACACACATAAAAAACATAACCAAAAACTCACAAGTATGAATGATTTACTTCTTTTTCTTGCCACTCTTCTTTAGGAATATTGAACCACAAAGGACTTGAAGGTCCTCTATTTATGAGATACGCTACTGTGCTAATTACATCAGCCCAAAACATCTTTGGCAACCTTGCATGTAATCTCATACTCTTGGCCCTCTCATTCAAGGTTCTGTTCATGCGCTCTCTAACACCATTCTGTTATGGTATCTCTGTAATAATGTTAATCATTCTAATCCCAAATTCTGCGCAATAGCTTTTAAACTCATCACTACTCTATTCACCTCCATTATCTGACATCTGATTTATTTTTTAAAAAATAAACCCATACCTTTCTAGTGGAATCATAAGTGAAAGTGACATAATAGCGAGATCCACCCAATGACGCAAGTGTTGTTGGACCATATATATCTGTATGAACTAGCTTTAACTTCTTAGCCTTAGGGGCCCTCTCCGATTTTGCAAAAGTAACACATTTTTGCTTTTCAAGAACACAAGGCTCACAGAATCCAACTTTCACAATCTTCAAATCTAGAATCTCCCCCTTCGAAGTTAACAACTTCATACCTTTTTCACTCATATGACCAAGCCTTTGGTGCCACAAAGTTGAAGACTCAATCTCATCAGCAACTGCATTTGCTTCATAGCTAGATTATTCAACAATGTACAAAATCCCCTTTTTCTCTCCCCGAGCAATAACTAGATTTCCCCTTATAACCTTCCACTGTCCATATCCGAAAGTAACTTGATACCCTTCCTGATCTAATTGACCCATAGATAAAAACATCTTCTTCAGTCCAGGAATGTACCTTACATCTTTCAACATCCAGCTAGTTCCCAAAGAGGTTTTAAGATTAATATCTCCCATGCCCGCAATATCCAAATTCTCATCATCATCAAGATGAACTTTACTAAAATTTCCAACTCTGAAATTAACCATTAAATCCTTGCAAGGGGTAGCATGGAATGATGCACCAGAATCCATAATCCATGATTCAACCGAACATTCAACACAACAAATTAAAGCATCGTCATCAACCACTTCTTCAATTACGTTAGCTGAATTATCCTTTTTATTCTTTCCTTAAGGAGCCGCGGGAGCCGTGCACTGATTCCTGAAGTGATCCTTCTGATAATTCTAACAAACAATATCCTTGCAATCTTTGGATTGTCCTCTCTTCTGTGACTTGGATATGCTACGCCACTTATTTTGCCCCTTTTCGAACTTTCTACCTCTACTCTCAGCACTCAACAAGGAACCTGAAGACTCTCATGAGTTTCTCCTACGAATATCTTCTCCAAGAATTGAATCTCGAACTCCATCAAAAGTCATCTTACCGCTCTTAGATGAATTACTTATAAAAGTGGCAAATCCCGACCAACTGTCCGGTAATGAGGATGCCAATAACAAGGCCTGTACATCATCTTCGAATTTAATATCCACCAATTCCAATATTTCTAGGATATAATTAAATTCGTTCACATGATCAGCAAAACAATCTCCTTCATTCAATCTCGTGGCAACTAACAAGCGAATCAAATACACCTTATTTGAAGTAGACGGCTTCTCATACATGTTTGACAAAGCCTTGATCAAACCATAAGTTGTCATTTCCTTGACGATATTGTAAGCAACGTTCTTCCCCAAAATCAACCTGACAACCCCCAAAGCCTGCTTGTCCAATAGCTTCCAATCTTTCTTCTTCATTGAAGTTGGTTTCTTCTCTTCAAGTGGTTTGTGTAGTTTTTTCTGATACAAATAATCTTCAATTTGCATCTTCCAAAACCCATAATATTTTCCATCAAATTTGTTGATCTTTACCTTCCCGTCCTCTACCATCACCCCCACTCGCCTGAAAACCTATGCTCTTGATACCAGTTGTTGAGTATAGAACAACGAAAGCAAAAACGAAAGCGAATACACAAGAACAGAAAATAAACGACAATCACTTAAGACAAAGATTTATGTGGTTGGGAAATTCCTGCTCCACAAGCCGCACTAATTTTGTATTGATCTCTCACAATTTGTTGTGTTATGATTTTACAATTACATGAGTATTTATAAGAGAAGAAACTACGCCTATATCAAAATTATAGTCCAAATCTGAAAAGTAGACTAATCTATAAACTAATCTGAATGTGAATCTGAATAGTCTATTTTCATGGGTTTAATTAAAAGACTCCACAAACCCAACATATAAATAACCCGATTGAAGCTAATGATCATACATTTCGTTTGACATATGTAATTTATTATTATTTATTATCTTTTTATGTTGAAGTAGAAATAATCATGAACAAATTTGTTAGAGTCATTCTTTGACAAACAAATTATCTTTGATGAAATATTTATGAGCCACAATTAAGTGTCAGTTTTTCATTTTAAAGTAAATTACAAATTTTAACCAACAAACTAAATAAAATTTATTCATAATTCTACGGTTAACAAATTAATTATTCTTAAATTAAAATATGCAAGTGCATTTTAAAGTTTTACAAATTTTCACTAGCAACTAAATAAAAATTCATTAACAATTTTACCTCATAAAAGTTAATTCTTATAATAAAATTTACAAAGTGCAATTAGTAAGTACATTATAAATTATATAAGTTTTCTCATTTGTATAACATTTTTGTTAAAATGGATCAATTTAATTTCTCAAAAATTCTTAAGTTACTAATTGGAGTACACTTAAATTATTAAAATATTACAATTTTTTTAATTTTTAATTTATATTTTATCTTGTTTTTTTGGAAATTATATTCAATTATATTTTATCATGTGAATATCAATTTGAACATGATAATTAATTTGTACATTATACTGTGTCAATTGTAGTACATGTATTATTGTTTGCAGAGGTAGGAAATTTCTATAACAAAAATTAACTTTTATTAAAAAAAATGTCATTTCTTTGGTTAGTAGTTTTTATATTATGCTAACCCTTTGACTGTAGAATCTCATGTCATTTCATTTAGGAGACAACAAAAATTAGGTTAAATATTGTTTAAATATATGTGATATATTTAAAATTCTATATTACCTAGAGTGCAATTTGTAAATCTTATTTATTCAACACTATATTTAAATATTTATAATAATTAAAAAGCCCATACTAATATTCTTTTTTAAAAAATAAGGGTGTATTTGACATTTGATAAAAAGGGCCATTGAGTATACAACAACTAAAATAAAACCCAAAGCCAATAAAAAATACCAAAAAAATAAATGACAATCTATAAGACAAAGATTTACTTAGTTCACAAATTCATACTTCACTAATGTTGTATTGTATCTCACAATTGTGTTGTGTTGTGATTTTACAATTAAATGAGAATATTTATAGTCCAAATTTGAGAAGTAGACTAATTCATAAATTAATCTAAATATGGATAGTCTGTTTTCATGGGTTTAATAAATAGACTCTACAAACCCAACAATCTCCCACTTGAAGCTGACCCCATCTTCACTTCACTCTTCTAAATCTAAAAAAATCAATACTTCAATCAACAACTGTAACTAGCGCATCGCCGTCTCATCAATCAATCTTAAAGGCGAGTTGAAACTACGCAAAACTTCAAATTTTCATTGATAATCACCTTAGTCAACATATCTGCATGATTCTTTAAAATAAGGAATTTCTTCAAGGACAAAATACGATTGCTTATCAACTCTCTTATAAAGTGATATCTTAGCTGAATATGCTTTGTCTTAGTATAAAACACAGGATTCTTTGCAAGATGAATAGCACTTTGACTATTGCTATACAAAGAACTGTCCACCTGTTTCTTTCCCAACTCCTCAAGAAAATTCTTCAACCAAATTATCTCCTTGCTAGCTTCAGAGATAGCCATATATTCTGCTTCTGTGGTTGAAAGAGGAACACTCTTTTAAAGTCGAGACTTCCAACTAATTGATGTGCTACCCAAAGTGAAAAATAATCCATTGTACTTTTTCTTGTATCCAAACATCCCCCAAATCTATATAAGAGAACCCTTCCAATATAATATAGTGCAACCTTGGATGTGCCTTTCAAGTAGCGTATAAACCACTAGACTGCTTCCAATGCTCTCTTCCTAGATTAGACATAAATCTGCTAAAAACTCCCACTGCATGAGCAATGTCTGGCCTTGTACACCATAGCTTACATCCAATTTCCAATTGGAGACACATAAGGAAATTTAGCCATATCTTTCTTATCTTCACCCGTTTTAGGTGATTGCTTCTTTGTGAGATTAAAGTGACTCACCAACGGTGTACTACTGGTTTTCGCATCCTGGACACTGCATTTCTGTAACAATTTCTCAATATACTTCCCTTGAGATAATTTCAAAGTACCTTCATCTCTATCCCTTATGATGCTCATACCAAGTATCTGTTTTGCTGCATCCATATCATTCATCTCAAACTCAGACATATGTGTGTTTAACCAGTTGATATCCCTCATGTTTGATCCTGCTATCAACATGTCATCATCGTACAACAATAATATGATATAAGATGAATCAAATTATTTAAAGTAGCAATAATGATTAATAGAACTCCTTGTGTACCCATTTTTCATCATAAATTTTTCAAACTTCAGGTACCATTATCTTGGTGCTTGCTTCAAACTCTACAAGCTTTTTATAATCTTGTAAACAAAGATTTTTTCCCAACTACCTGAAATCCCTCTATCTGAATCATGTAGATGTCTTTCTTAAGATCATCATATAAGAACGAAGTCTTAACTTCTAGTTGCCCTTGTTGTAACTCCTCTACAACCACAATACTTATCATAATTCTAATTGTAGTCATCTTAACAATGAGAGAAAATATATCTGTATAGTCAGTACCCTTTCTCTATTGGTAATTTTTGACTACTAACCTCGCCTTGTATATCTTGTTAACATCATTTTCTTCTTTTATCCTGAACACCCATATATTCTGTAAAGCCTTCTTTCATGCTGGTAACTCTGTTGAAGACCAAATCTCATTCTTCTCAAGAGAACTCATCTCTTCATCTATGGCTGATTTCCATTGAACTGAATCATCCACTTTTACTGCCTCTAAATAATACTGAGGCTCTCCGACCTTGGTTAATACAATATGATATGTTGAAGGAGAATATCTTTGTGGTGGCCTCACAATTCTGCTAGATTTTCTTACCTCATTTTGTGGAGTAACTAGAACCTTTTCATCAATATTCTCCGTACTCCCACTATTTCCTACAAGATCTGTTCCTATAATATCTTCAAGCACTAATTCCTCTTTCTCAGGTTGTTCCTTTGCAAACTCAAAATCCACTATAAGTTTATCCTTATACACTGTATTCTCATTAAAAGTAACATCTCTACTTCTAATGACCTTCTTAGTTAGTTCATCCCAGAAATGGTTTCCCATATCATCTAAGCCATTACCAATGAAAATACACTTCTTTGCTTTGGGATCGAGCTTGTCTCTGTTAGAATCTTAACACGCACATAAGAAACACATCAAAAACTTGCAAGTCTGAATGATTTACCTCCTGTTCATGCCACTCTTCTTCAGGAATCCTGAACCCCAAAGGACTAGAAGGTCCTTTATTTATGATATACGTTGCTGTGCTAACTGCGTCTCACAAAAAAATCTTTGGTAACCTTGCATGTAATCTCATACTCTTGGCCCTTTAATTCAGGGTTCTATTCATGCACTCTAGAACACCATTCTGCTCTGGTGTCTCTGGAATAGTTTTAATCATTATAATACCAAATTTTACGCAATTACATTTAAACTCATCAGTACTGTATTCACCACCATTATCTGACATCAAACTCTTCAACTTCAAACCGGTCTAATTTTCAACTTCAGTCTTCCACATCTTAAAAGTAGAAAATACATCCGATTTATTCTTAAAAAAATAAACCCATACCTTTATAGTAGAATCATCACTGAAATCGACATAGAAGCAAGATCCTCCCAACGACGCAACTGTTGTTGTACCATATACATCTGTATGAACTAGCTCTAACTTCTTACCCTTGAGGGTCCTTCCCAATTTTATAAAAGTAACCTATTTATGCTTTCCAAGAACACATAACTCATAGAATTCAACTTTCATATTCTTCAACTTTAGAATCATCACCTTTAAAATAAATAACTTCATACCTTTTTCCCTCATATGACCAAGTGTTTGGTGCCACAAAGTTGAAGACCCAATCTCATCAGCAACTGTATGTGCTTCAAAGCTAAATTATTCAATATTGTACAAAGTCCCCTTTTCTCTCCACAAATAACTAGATTTCCATTTATAACCTTCCATTTTCCATCTCCGAAAGTGACTCAATTCCATTCCTTATCTAACTGAACTGAAGATAACAATATTGTTGAAAATTGGCTAAGTCGAGAATTAGGACCTGTCTAACAATCAGGATATGATCAAATACTGTAATATGATTATCCGTTGGAAGCTTTATTATCATCCATTGACAATGTTTAGTCATCCGTTGATATATACAAATGATTATCCATTGAAGCTACAACATATATCCGTTGATCAGGTTATCCGTTGAGAATGACTTGGAGGATAAGTCAGGACTGCGAGATGAATCAGAAGGTGCTAATTTATAGGATCATAGTTGATTTAGATATGTATCAAAAGTGTTAGAATTATGCTGTAACATATCTTGTAACTGATAGAGGATTGATTGTAGCTGTGTAGTATAAAACATAGAATAGGTTATTACTTTGTAAGAGGTTAACTCGAGTATTCGCATAACCTAGAAGCTCTTAAGAATATTGTTCTTGAGAGAGTTTTGTAACAGTTTATTAAAGATCAATATGAACTGTTATTTGATTCATCTGTTCTTACTTTACTATCATAATATATCGATTTGTTTAGTAATTGTATCCAACCCCCTTAAGCAATTACTTTGCTGGGCAACAAGTGGTATCAGAGCAGTCAAATTAACTGTTAATTTGTAAAGGTCAAGATGTCTGGAAGTAAGTATGAAAGCATGAAAATTTCCATCCTGAAGAAAGCTGATTATTCTACATGGAGAGTAAAGATGTTGATGTTCCTTGAAGCTACCCTATGAAAACTGTGTCTATGATTGAAGATGCTCCTGAACACTATGTCAGGAAGGAAAGATCAAAGTGGTCAAATCCTGAAAAAGCTGCAATGCTTAAGGATGCTAAAGTTAGGAATATTCTACATAATAGTTTGGACAATATGATGTCAAATAGATTGATTACCTGCAAGACAGCAAAGGAGATATGGAATTCCTTGGAGACACAGTGCCAAGGTACAATGGAAATAAAGAAGAACAAAAGAGCTGTTCTTGTGCAAGAATATGAGAATTTTGATGCCAAGGCTGATGAGTCAATTACTGATATATATGATAGATTTCTGACATTATTAAATGATATGTCATTGGTTGGAAAAGAATATGAAAGAGAAGACTCAAATACCAAGTTTCTGAGAGCTCTTTCAGAAGATTGGGATACTCAGGCCTCAATAATCAGGCATCAATATGATCTTGATTCTGTGACTCTGGATGAAGTGTATGGGATGCTAAAAAATCATGACTTGGAGATCCAGCAAAGGAAAAATAGAAAGAGTTAGAAGGTGAAAATTGTGGCTTTTAATGCTGAGACTCATAAGGTCAAGGAAAAGATGAGTGAGAGGTCTAGGAGAAGGAATATTGTGGAAGAGTCAGATACTGATGATGTATCAGATGCTGACACAAATACCGACGAGGATTATGAGATTGATCTCGATGATCCTAAAGTTGTTAAAATGCCTGCAATGCTTGTGAAAGGCTTCAGATGGATGAGGTTTGCAAAACCACAGAGAAAAGGTGGTTTTAACAGAAGGCTCTCTGGTGATGGAAAAGGCAGGTTCATAAAGAGTGATGATCAGTACACCAAGGGAAGGAAGTTTGACAAGACCAAGGTGACATGTTACAACTGTAATGAAAGGGACATCTGGCTACTGAGTGCCCCAAGATAATTGGAAAGGCTTTGGTCACAACAAACTCCAATAGAGACTAGATGGACTCATCAGGAACTAATAATGATGATGAATGCTATGCGCTTATGGAAACTTATGGAGAGGATTCCTCAGGAACTGATAAGGTACCTTCAGTTATATTCCCTGTTGATAGTGATAATTTATCTCAACTGAAAACTTTCTTATACTCTTTGCATGTTACTTTTAAAAGTAATACTATTGAATGTGATAGTTTGATTGCTGAGAACAAGAGGCTTAGAGAAAGAAATGATTTTTTAGAAGCTGAGTTAGTTTGCATGCATGAGAATGAAAAAGCATGTAATAAGGCACAACATAATAAAACTCAGATAAATATCAAGTATGCCAGACTAGAGAAAGTTCTAGAAAAAGAAAGATAGGTGTTTAAAACATGGATGACTTCATACAAGAAAGTTCATAATTTCATCAGTGATAAAAACTGGAAAGAATGTCTAGGTTATAATAAATTTACTTATAGAAATATCAGTTAATCCATTAATAACACTACTCCAGTTAAGTTTTTTGAACTGATGAAAGAGGAGTGGAGTCTGTCTATGAAGTTGGTTACCTCTAAGAATACTGATGAAAGAGGAGTGGAGTATTCCTGAAGTTAGTACTCCCTCCAAATAGAGTATAGATCTCATTTTTAGTTTCAAAATAATTCAACCTCTCATCATTTTAGGAAACATGCTTTTTAATATGACATGTTATTCACATATCACTTCATGACTTGTTATTCCCACATTGAATCTATTTCTTGAGATCTTTAATCAGTTAGGTTGGGTTACCTTCACGAGTGAAAAATCTTTACTAGAAATAGTCCCATATTAACCGAAGTTTTATAAATTTTTGCTTTGGCTAATCCTTTCATCAAAGAATTTGCCAAATTATTATCTCATCTTATGTGATATACTCTAATGCTCCTCTATAGAGATACTCTCTAATAGTGTCATGCTTACGACATATATGTCATTTCTTACCTTAAAAATAACAGTTCTGAACCTTATCGACAGCCGCGGTACTATCCCAATGGATCAAGACACATGGAACCGGTCTTTACCATAAAGGGACCTCTGCTAGCAAGTTTCTTAACCAACTTGCTATTTCACTAGCTATGGCTAGTGCTATCAATTATTCTTCCATAGTGGACTCATCTAAGATAGTCTGTTTCTTTGTTTCCAAGAAACAACACCACCGGTTATATTGAAAATATAGCTACCGGTTGCCTTGAAGTCTTCTGACAAGGTATTCCAATCAGCATCACTGTATTCTTCAAAAACAGCGGGAAACTTACCATAGTGTAATTCAAAGATATTTTATTTAAACTTACCTAGTAATCTTGACACCAGGGATTACACCCGCTTCTCCAAGATCATTCATTTTAAAATTGGCATTCAACAATGATTTCACTTTAGTTACTGCATGAATATTTAAACCAAATATCAACAGGTCATCCACATACACAGACATAATAGTACAAATGTCATTTTCGAATTTGTAATAATTACATTTATCACCTTCATTTACTCTTAAGTCATCCGACATGATAAGTTTATCAAACCTTTCATGCTAAAAAGTAGGTGATTGCTTACGATTATATATAGTCTTATCTAACTTGCAAACTTTCCTTTCCTGCCAGGAGATCACGAAACCTCCGAGTTGATCCATGTAAATTGCCTTCTCTAATTCACCGTTTAAGAAGGTAGTCTTAATTTCCATCTAGTGGATCACTAGATTATGGATGGAAGTTATAGAATTTAAAAATATGATGGAGGTCATCCTAGAGACTGGTGAAAATGTGTCAAAGAAATCCATATTTTCTCTCCGTCGAAAGCCTTTAGCCACTAAACGACCCTTATACCTTTCAATAGTACCATCGGGTCTCAACTTCTTCTTAAAGGTCCATTTACATCCTATTTACTTATAGCTATGAGGTAAATCAACCAAATGCCAAGTCTTATTGGATTCCAAAGAATCCATCTCGATTTTAAGGGTTTCTTGCCAAAGATCGGCTTCTAAAGAAGTTAAGACTTCTTTAAAACTGGTAGGATCTTCCTCTATATTATAAGCATTGAAGTTAGGGTTAAAATCTTTGGCGACTCTAGCTCTCGTGCTCCTTCTTGGTCCGATATCTGAGTCCTCAGTGTGTTCTATCTCCTTTAATAAAGGAGCGATACTCAATGACACCCCCACACTATTCCTCAATTTAAATGGAAACTTATCTTCATAAAAATCAGCATCAACTAATTCTACTATAACTCGTGCATTTAAGTCAAATAATTTATACTGCACTGACTATTTTAATTTGAGAAACAAAATAACGTCAATGAAATGGATACCTCGCAAACTAGTATAGACTTTCATTTGATAAATTTGTACGTTAGAATGTAATTAAAAATTAAAAACATACGTACGTACCTATTAGTCCGAAAATTAGGGTCAAATGAAACAATATCACCAAACACATCAAAATTTTCTTTCCCAATTGCATTTGTCCAAATAAGATAGGTCAAGTGCCCTTTCCTATCAACCTTGTAGTCATAGTAAAAGGAATTCTGAGAGGCCTCCTTCTTTAGTTTAAACCTAGACCAAATTATATTAGAATCAAGCTTTCCAATAAGAGCTTTTACGTTTCAAGTAAAATTCTTAAAATCGGTTAAATTAGTACCCACATTTTTGTACGATCCAGCCCATTCTTTTTCTAAAAGGAATGGTTTTGTTGCACGTATATTGACTCTTATTGACTCTTACACCGTCCATTACAAGGTTCTGGTGATAAGTAGACACATTCCTATTGCCTTTTAAAAACATTTTCATAGCTCAAAATGCTAGAGGATGATTATTTTCTTCATTAAAACCCATTATAACCAAACCTCTTGTTGTTGCAGGTTTTAAAACTATCTGAGATTTGCAGTTGCATCTACAAGATGTGGTTCTTTTGGTTTTGTTCAGACCGATTACCAACACTTTCAGTTCAGACTTTAGAATTGCTCCTACTTGGGTTGCCACCATGGTTATAAATAACATGTCTAGCCAATAAATACCACAACTATTAGTTATCATAGTCAACTATCGAACAATAAATCCATAAGAGCGACCATATTCTTTGCAAATTTTAATAGCTTTTTCCAAAATTGAAAAATACTGATTTGTTTTTGGTATTTGCTTGTTGTCGCATTCTATTGTCCAAAATTTGCTAGCACCCATAGCGAAAAAACTTATAGACTCACGACCATTTTCCTTATTTGATTCATCCAAATCTTCATTGAGCTTTTACTAGTGGTTTCTCCTTTTGATTGTTCAGAATCTTGTTCATATTCCGATTATTTAAAATCTTTTTACATTCCAATTATTCGTCAGAGTTTTCAAATATGATAAATGTTGAATAAGAATAGGCGGGATACTATAAGAGTCGATAGATAAGTTCATATCTACAAACATGATAATAAATCATATAACCACTTGTTGTAAGTGTCACAATGTTCTATTTTTAGGAACCTAAGGGTGTATATGCAAAATTAGTCGTGGACGTGTATAACCCTTTAATTATTAATTAATAATTAAAAAGACTATAATTGATGTATGTAGGATTAAGTAGAAATGAATGGTCACCCTCTCGGTGTTTGCTATCTTGTATTTTTACTTGAGCGTACTACCTTTTTACATACAACTATATAGTACATACAACTAGAGACCTTATTTATTGGCTTGGTAAATATAACTTAACATAAGTATGTACATCTTCCTAAATTTATTATTACAGCCTAAAATGAAGCTTCTGCCTCTGACTGCTACAAATTTTTTCTCAGCCTAGCTTGGTTTATGGTTTCCTTTTAAAAATGGCCTCCTCCATTTTTATGTAGAGTTGATGCTACCTTTACTACATGCAAGTGTTCTTTTTATTTGAAAATGTTCATTTCATCAACCCGCAGTATTGCCCACCAAATTTGAATATCCAAAAAATTGATAACTCGATAAAACATTAGCAAGTGTGAATCCTTGTAAGAACAATTATTATTTATAGAGGGTTTAAATTCTAACACACCTCATCAAACCCGAATTTGCATTTTCAGCTTCTGCTTCAATTTATAAAATACATCTGGCTTAATTGGCTAACGAAAATATCAGCTAAATTTTCTTCGGCCAGGCAATGCACGAGCTTCATAATTTTCTTGTTCACCTGTTCTCAAATAAAATGATATCTTATATTTATTTGCTTTCTCCAACCTTGTGATAATAGATAGTCATATTGATTCAACAAGGGTTATATGCCACTCTGAAAAAGAAGTAGGCTAGTCATGTTCATGATACAAATTAGGAAGACATGAAGTTATGTACCTTATTTACAATCCGGTTGGCTTCTACACCGAAAATCAAGTCAAATGTTTTTGATGGGGATAAACTCAAGTGGTTTTGGGATAAATTAATGAAAACTTATCTCTCAAAGTCTTTGTTTAACAAGCTATTTCTCAAGATTTTTTTTCGGGTTCAAGATAGAAAAAGATGGAACAACGGAATAAATCTGAATTATTTTAATGACTTGATCAGCCAGCTGAATAATTTGGATGAAAAATTGTTGGATGAAAATTCTAGTATGTGAGAAAAGTTGTTCTTTTACGGGTGTCTCTACTGAAAAATTATAGTAATATGATTACTTCATTATTGGTTGAGAAAATCAAGTTTTCTTTGGATGAGAATACTGTGGTTCTCCTAAAGGCCGAAAAATTGGTGATATAAAGAAATATTGTCATTCTCGTGGAGGCCGAAAAGTTGATTAAGAATTAAGTGATACATATAATGGAAGTGTACTATTGGTAGATGCACCTGGTAGGAAAATGAAGTATGGTAAGAAACATAACACTAATATAAACTTTTATTGTGAGAAGTTTGGTCATATACAATCCACGTGTCCAAAATTAAAAGAAGACTTGAAGGTTTTCGCCCTATAAAAGTAAAATATCTCACTTATTTATTTTCATCATAACACACAAAAGAGTATGTTTAGTTGATGTTACAGGTATAATTTGGTTTTTTAATTTTACGGGTTATTTTTTTCTATCGAGTATTTATTTTCTTTTCCGTTAACGGAAATAGCACCTCATCATGTATGTCTTGGTAAATCAAGGCCAAGGCTACCTTATCTGTTTTCTCATCAATAAGTGCTTTCGGATCTGTAGCTCCACAGTGCACCACACCCCTTGGGCTTGCATAAAGACTTTCATCTTCATGGACCATGCCGTGTAGTTACTTCTCTTTAACATATGGGATAACTCGGCCCAAAAGATCTTATCTTTGCCTTCTCCTTCATTGATGCCGTTGGCATTTACTGAGAATTAATCCCGTGCTCTGATACTAAGTGTAAGCTAATATATAATACGTATGATGATATATTAAACCTGCTTGATATTAATACTTTAGGAGAACATATCGCACAAATTTGCTTGTAAAATGAATTGTTTTTATTATTATTTCAAACGAGTATAATGTTTAAGAGAAGATACATAATAAGGAAAGTTATAATATAGGATATGATTATTGAAAAAACTAAACAGACTCAATCACTATCAATCTTAAACATAATCAGTCACTATCAATTTATTCTATACGTTCCTATTAGTACGCCAACTCAATATGACCAAAACATCTTAACGCTTATAAAACAGAAAGTGAAGTTTGAGATTAAACTTTCCAGCATAAGTTATTTTTTTATATGATTGATCACCCACATCAAAACTCAAATGGTAATGACATATTTTAAAGGAAAATGATAATTTGAAGAATGAGATTTTAAATTTTAAAGAAGCTTTTAAAATTGGTTCATGTATTTCAAGAGCTCAACATGATATAAACCAAATTTTTTCTTCAGCCCTTAAAAGAAGATACAAACCAATTTCTTTCTTGAATTTAGTCCATACAAACCAAACTTTTACATGAATTTAACCCTTGAAAAAGAGGCATATCTATATAATGTTGAGTATACAACAACGAAAGAAAAAACCCAAAGCGAATAAAAAAGAACAAGAAAATAAATGACAATCAAACAAGGTTTTCTTTCCCAGCTACCTGAAATCCCTCTAGCTGAACCATGTAGATGTCTTCCTCAAGATCACCATGTAAGAACGATGTCTTAAAATCTAGTTGGTCTATGTAACTCCTCTTAGGTCATAATAGTTATCACAATTCTAACTGTAATCATCTTAACAATGAGAGAAAATATATCGGTATAGTCAATACCCTTTTTTGTTGATAACCCTTGACTACTAACCTTTCCTTGTATCTCTTGCTGCCATCATGTTCTTCTTTGATCTTGAACACACACTTATTCTGTAAAGCCTTCTTTCCTGCTGGTAACTCTGTTAAAGACCAAGTCTCAATCTTCTCAGGAGAACTCATCTTCTCATCCATGGCTTATTTCAACTGAACTGAATCATCCACTTGTACTGCCTCTGAATAACACTAAGGCTCCCCGTCCTCGGTCAATAACATATAATATGCTGAAAGAGAATATCTTTGTGATGACCTCACACTTTTTCTAGATTTTCTTCGGTCAGTCTGTGGAGTTACCGGAACCCTGTCATCAACATTCTCCGAACTCCCACTATTTACTGCAAGATCTATTTCTGTAATATCTTCAAGCACTGCTTCCTCTTTCTCAGGTTTTTCCTTTGTAAACTCAGAATGAACTACAAGTTTATCCTTATACATTGCGTTTTCATTAAAAGTAATATCTCTACTTCTAATGACCTTCTTAGTCAGTTTATCCCAGAAACGGTAACCCATATCATCTGAGCCATAACCAATAAAGATACACTTCTTTACTTTCGGGTCAAGCTTGTCCCTGTTGGAATCTTTAACACACATAAAAAACACAACCAAAAACTCACAAGTATGAATGATTTACTTCTTTTTCACTACGCCATAGATGGGCTAATAAGACACTCATTTTACGTCACCTTAGGCCCGTTTTATGTTGCAATAGGCCTATTGTAACGCCAAATAACCATTTCATCCGCAAATGTTGCCATTGCTATCTAATGTAATGTTTTGATTATCAACCGTAACACAAATAAAAACATTACCTTAGGGAGATAGAGTAACACTAGATAAATCAAACGTAACGGCAATTCAGTGTTACCTTATCATTTGAAAAAATTATGTGGGACCCACCTGACTAGATTGCCACGTAGGCAGCCACGTCATATAGAGGGACCCACTGACACGTGGCGAGCAATGCCACATGGACTGCCACATAGATTGGCTAATCAGTGGTACCCACTGCCACGTCATCATATGGGGCCCGCTGCCATGTCATCAAGGGGCCCACTGCCATGTCATCAAGTGTGGCCCACTGCCACATCATCAAGTGGGGCCCATTGTAACATCATCAAGTGGGTCCCACTGCCATGTGGGACCCACATGTGGGCCCACTTTTATTACTGACATAACAGTAAACAAATCTAATGTAACACTGTATTTTGGCAAAAGAAACACAAATTTAGATTTTGTAACAGTGATAAATATAGCTATTGTAACACTAATAGATAACATTTTGAAATGTAGTTTTGATAAACACATTACTGCCATTAACAAAATAACAATTCAACTATACCAAAACATATTTCCCCAACAAACTAGTCTTACAGCATTCAGAACACCAACTCCGCCAACATAATAACCACTTCGCCAAAATTATAGTACGATTCACTACATCACTCCACCAAAATCATACTAACAAGAACACCAAACAATCCCCAAATTCCAACTCCAACCAAACCAAATAAACACCATCCACCACCAATTACAGTGAGTACCAAAAGTTATAAACCAATAATTCAAAAGTCTAAATAACATAACTGTCCATACTATTAACTCAAGCTAATGCTTGTAAAGAGAAATATCTAAGAAGAAGTCCGGGCAGTCTTGGAAGTCCCAGCAGTCCCGATAGTCATTGGTGTATCATTTTCATCATCCTCGCTTGAAATATTAGCATCAACTTCTCCAATGTCCAGATTCAAGCCTGGATTAGCTGCTGCGATCTTTTTGAGAATAACTGACAAGTTATCCTGCACTTTCTTGGAAACCTTTTCTTCCAGTTCAGCCTCAAGTTCTCCCCTGATCTTTGCAGTCAAATCTTCCAAATAAGTGTCTGCAGGAGCCGAATCTGATTCCATCGCTTTCTTGTTCTTTCTCTACAAGAAAAATGTTGTTAAATATTAATTAATTTTACCATAGAATTGTGCTACACAACTACACAACTACTAACAAGGTTTGCATTAAGGTGGCCTATACTAATACTTAACAGCCTTTTATTTCCGCTAAGTCTCTTATGTTATTTGTTTTACCAAATAAATTAAACCAACAAAACATACTTGGCAAAGCATTTTTTATCTCTTAATTTTAAAGAAATAGACAAATTGAACTACCGTGCAGCATTTAACCTCCATAAAAAAAGTAAAGTCCATACGTTTCTTTTTTGCGGAGCAGCCGTAGTCTTGTATGTTCGGCCATCTTGTTCATGAGATTCCAAATAAATTTCAGCTTATGATGGCGAGGCGAGATTAGGATCAGTCTTTTTCTATTATAGAGCACAAAAGAAAAAGACAAGGTTATCTAGCTCAAAGTTACCACATAACTATTGATTTACTTAAGAAAAATTGCACATCAACTATTTAAAAAATGCCTAAGCACTAACATTCAATCAAAGGATTTATGAACAAACAACTAGGTAGTCATTACTATTTAGTAGACACAATCCAAGTGTGTACGGGAAGTCAGTGAAGGCAATATTAATGCAGTTCTGAAATTGAATATCTAAATTCAAGCAAATACCAGAAAAAAATAGACATGCATCTGATTTCTGAAGAATTAAAGCACAAAAATGTTTGATGGCACTTGACATGAACAACTAAATTATTGTGTCTGCGAGCTCTATTTTATTAGTTTTTTCGGGTTGTTCACAGTGAATTATTTAAAGTTATATAAATGCGGATTGGTTTGTAATAATCTGAATATCATAACTAATCAGACAACTAAATAATTGCTAGTTATAATGATGATATCGACAAGGACAGATACATTATTTAAAAAGGGGGGGGGGGTTCTAACATGTCCCATTTTAAAATTGGATTTAAGAACATGTCCCATCTAATTAAATTATAAATTTATCCTATAATCAAAATTTAATCCAATTTAACTTAACCATGGGGCCGTAATTATAATATCAAAATAAAAGGGGAAATATTCATAAATGTACTAGTTAATTTAGGAATCATACCAACTTCTCTCCAACTTCTGCACTACTGTTGGCACCCTGATTGTGTGGGTCAGTTACCGAAGCGCAGATTACTTTGTTATCATGTGCTAATTCCTATTAAAAAAAATTGTACAATCCAGTTTGAGAATCTTTAAAATCATTAAAATCATATTAAAAAGAAGCACGAAGGCACCTTCACCGACTCATCTCCCCAATACTTTATCAGCAATTTAAAATCCTCGAGCGGAATCTCCTTGGACCTATGTTCAAGCCTTTCATCATCAGTGGCATGCTGTGTGTAATGCTTTGCCTTCATCCGAGACTTGTAAGTCCTCCAGCATCTATTAATTGTCTCATAAACCCAGGACTGAGCTTCATTCGGAATAATATAATGGTCCTAATATATAATAAACTCAAGATCAATAAAATGAAGGGGTTAATTGAAAAATAAATGAAACTGAGGTTTAGGTAATAGAATTTACCCGAGTATAGTCCCACATTTTCTTCTTCAATTGTTCAGGAACCAGGCGCCAGTTGACATAAGTAAGAGAGACATTGTCCTTTGCAACTGTTCCGAGAAAATTACTCAGCTCTCTCGTAACTTTTCCGTCTCTTGAAACAGGTACATTTTGTTTGTTCAAAAAAATCACCGGTCTTTCATCACGTGTCCTTGCGTGAACAGTTAACAGTTTTGTCCTTCCTCTCCATTTTTTGGGCTTTGGTACTTCATAGTACATGCACACACAAAAAAAGGTGACTGCGAATTTAATAATTAATTAAATTCTTACTGCCTCTCCATCAATAAATAATTAGTGTGCATAATTCATGCGTAGTTATATTTAGAAAGTAAAAGTACCTGCTTCAGTTTCTTCCTCAACAACATTTTCCGAATTAGAAGCGTGCACATTCTCGGTTGTTGGCGGAAGAATGCCCTGCTTTTGATGTTCCCGCATTGCTAAATAAGCAGATACAGACCCACGTGATTCTGAATTGCTCACGGATTTTAAGATTTTACTACATGTTGGTTTCAGGAGCTTAGATTTACTGGTCATTTCCTTGTCAGATGTTTTACCAGCTTGCGATGGTTCATTCTCTGTTGCAGCGGTGACATTAGCTCGCGAACGAGTTCTTGGTCCAAGGGGGACATGGTTCTTTTTCTTCCCATTCTTCGTTCTCTACAATTATTAGGATTGCAAATATAATGTGAGGCCAAAGCAATAAAGAGTATAAAATAAAAACAAAATATATAGGAAACTTGATATAGTGATAAACAAAATATCAGGTCTTAAACTAATAAAAAACACAATTTACACTCTTGAGAAACAAGGAAGGAAGGCCAAAGTAATGAAGACTGTAAAAGAAATCCATACCTCAGATGAATCATCACTATCATGTTCGTCCTCACTTTCCAGATTATAATCATCATCATCCGGAGAGGCTTTGTCTTTTTCTTTGGATTTCTCAATAACTGTTGCTGATCGAGCTCTCAAATCAATCACTAATTTTTTGATCCCAAGTTCTTCCAACCTTCTATCATTTTCCTTCATTCGATTAAGTCTTTCTTGCTCACATGCTGGTAGCGGTGGGGGGGGGGGGCACCTGCAATAATTATAAATCAGCACTGTTGTTAGTGTAGCTCAACTATGCATTGTACTTTCTTTCTAAAAATTTGGAAGGAGTGTTTAAGTGAATATTACAAGTGTTACAGTCCAGGTTAGAAGAAAAAAAAGAGGAACATTGACAAGGATACCTCGATGTCAGGTATAGCAAGTTCAAGGGGACATCTTACTTGGCGTGCATCACCTTGTAGCTGATCTTTCATTTTCTCATTATTTTGCAAAGTACGGGGTCTTTTTCTTTTGATTTCGGTCAGTGGTGGTGGGGGCAACTACAATAATTTATGAAGACAAGGTCAGTGATTAAATTGACATAACACAACAATAATCATTATAACTTATGTTTTTAAGAAGGAAAATTAAAAAAATACCTCTTTATCCAGAATAATATCATCTTGTAACTGCAGTTTCCTTCTAGCAGACCCTTTATCGTTTCCTTGCCCAGCAGTTGCATCTTGCTGAGTAGGCAACAGAGCTGGCGATGATCGTAACGCATACCTCCGACTGGGCTCAGGTGTCTTCTTAACAATCTTCCTTGGGTTCTGCTTCTGCTGGAGTTCATGTGTGGTAATATATTTCCGCTTTTGTATTTTCTTCGGTGAAACTGTATTTATGCAAGAAAAAAATCCAAGTCAAAGAATTATCTTCAACTAATATGGACATCCAAGTCCCATTATGCATATATAAAGAGATACAGAAATAGATAGAGATGTGTACTTAATGGGGACCTAATTATTTATCAGCAATAGGCATACCTTCAAACAGGCTTTTCCTCAGCCTGACAATCACGTGTGGCTGCATCTCACACAACGGCTCAATTGCAGGGTCAACAACTGTGTCTACATAAAGCTTGACCTCTTCGCCATCGTTGCACTTTTCTATCTCTTGAATGATGTCCAGGTCAGTCCTCAGCAGCTTCCAACCACCATGTTTTCCTTCTTTTGCATAGACTCCTCCGATTTCATTGAGTTTGAGGAGATCCTTCACCTCCTCCATCAGATCATTATAAGCCCACATATCAGCATCTACACTATAAATAGTCAAGCAATCTCCACCAGAGTAACTTGTCCTCTGAAACTCCCCACCGTGGTACAATCCAATATTAACGTGTTTTTCTGCCATCCTGCACAGAGTTCAAAGAGATGTCAATGGCTGACCATTAAACAAAAATATTTCAAATGTATCTTTTCCAAATCCTAGTATGCCATAAACACATATCTCGAACTAATTGGTAAACACATATTAGATCAAATAATAAACAACAAAATATTCATGAATTGGCACTCGACACAAATGCAACAAACACAATTTCGATCACAAAAAGTTATTAAGCATCTACTTCATATCCTATATTTGTTTTTATTACACGTGTAGGATATTTGCAGCTAACATACAAAATTATAAAAATAAGAAAAAATAGTTATCATATGCATCTACTGAATCAACTAAATTACAGTAAGGAGATTTAATCCCAACACTACAAAATATAACAAGGGCATGCTGAACTTACCAAGACAATAAATATAAACTATAAATCAGACAACGACGACAAAAAATTTAAACTACAAAGATGGATTTCATTGAAGAATTCATGGAAGAAATAAATTAAGATATTCAATTACATCTAAATAGTCCAAACACAGAGAAAATACAAAATAAAGTTCACTGCTGTGATTAATTTTAAACTTGTAAATGTTTAGCAGTTTGGTTGCTTCATTTATCGGGAATGGGAACTCTTGTTGTAGGGATATCATCTCTGCACCAACTCATTTCATCAACATGAGTTTGAAGTCCACAAACAAATTCAGTCTCACGGAGATCAGTATCGTTGACATCTTCATGTGCATCCACGTTTCCATTATCACACCACTCCCTCGGTAGTTTCTTAATTACGTAATGTACATTCTTTTCGATTGGGTCTTCCACATAAAAAACTTGTTGCACTTGTTTGGCCAGGACATGAGGATCAGATTTATGGCATAACCTATTGAAATTTACTCGAATGTGACCGTGTGGATCTTTTTGTTGTTGGTACCAACGACACTTAAATAGGACAACTGTAAATAATCCCCAGTAATCAAGTTCTATGATATCTTCTATCGATCCGTAGTAGCTGACATCCCCAACTATAGGGTTCTCGTCTCTAGAACTAGAGAAACTAGTTGTTTGTGCAGTCAAATATACACCACTGTTTTGTGTTGTGCATCGAGAATCTCTATCACTTGTGTGGAATCGATAGCCATTAACAACATAACCAGTAAACCTTCTAGCTGTTCGATTAGGCCCCAACGCAAACACCCCCAAGTCAGATGAAACCTCCACCATTTTCCCAACCTCTTCTCGTAACCAGTCCCAGAATTCTGCCGTGTGTCTTCGTGCCCTCTTGTATCTGTTCGTATTTTCGTGGCTGTCCACCAAGGCTTGATGTTCCCTAAAATTATACTAAGTTAAAACAGTGCAGAAAAGAAAAAGTTCTTGAATTATGAATTAAAATTATTTACGTTAGAGATTATTAAACTTACTCGAGGAGCCTCTCTACTTCTTTGTTACTAGTATTGAACAAAACATAGCGATGACTTGCCTTCCAATCAACATCTTCCAAATGAATAATAGTTCCATTTTTATTCCTTCTCGTTCCGATATGATATTCAGCTTGTGTTGGCCCTCTTTCAAAAACTGTTGAGCACATGTTGTTTTTTGTTATTTCATCAGCAACCAAAAATCTTGAACAAAATGTTACACATTCTTCACCTATGTAACCTTCTGCAATAGAACCTTCCGGCTTACTTCTATTACGAACGTATGATTTCAATTTTGCAAGATAACGCTCTATTGGGAACATGTTTCGAAGGTGCTGAGGTCCCCCAAGTCTAACTTCTCTAGTTAGATGAACAAGCAAGTGCACCATTATGTCGAAGAAAGCTGATGGAAAAATCATCTCAAATTGGCAAAGTACCTCAACGATTTCAGTTTCCAACTTCTCAAGCTCCTCCAAATCGATAACCTTGCTCCATAGAGCTCTAAGGCAGGCACTCAATTTCATCAAAGGTACAACAACCTCAGCCTTTGTAGTTTTTTTGATGGCAAACTGCAACAAGTAGTGCAGTATAAAATGAGCATCATGGCTCTTATACCCCACTACTTTCCTCTCCTTTGTGTGCACATATCGCCCTATGTTGGAGGCACAACCGTACGACAGTTTAGTGTTTTCCAACACTGAACAAAAGATCTCCTTCTCTTTGTTCGACAAGTCAAAGATTGCTGCTCGTATTTCATGGTGTGCTCCATCTTCTGATAGAACAGGATGGAGGGGTTTTCTAATTCCCATTTCTTGTAAATCTTTACGAGCGGCAACATGATCTTTTGTCTTGCCACTTATATTGAGTAAAGTGCCCAATATGTTATCGCAAACATTTTTTTTTATGTGCATGGCGTCAAGGTTATGTCGAAGTGGATTATGCTTCCAATAAGGTAAATCAAAAAAAATTGACTTCTTTTTAAAAGGGCCCTCAGTTTTACTCTTTGCCTTTTTGTTCTGCAGGCCGAATTGGTTTACATACCCAGACAACAACTCCTCAATGTCAGTTCCCGTTAAAACTGAAGGACACTGCCCCATTTCAATTGCGCCATTAAACCTTTTAGTATCCATTCTTCACTTTTGTGCAGAAGGAAGAAACTTTCGGTGGTTCATATAACACATTTTCTTGCTATGATTCAAATAAAGTGATGAAGTTTCATAATGGCAGACAGGACACCCTAGTTTGCCTTTTGTGCTCCAGCCGGACAACATAGCATATCCGGGGAAATCGCTAATAGTCCATAGCACTCTAGCACGTAAATTAAAATCTTCATCAGCCAAGGCATCATAAGTATTAACGCCGACCTCCCATAATTCTTTTAACTCGGCAATTAAAGGTTGCATGAACACATCAATACTATTCTTTGGTGAATCTGGACCAGATATTAGTGTCGAAAGAATTAGATTTTCTTGTTTCATGCATAGCGAAGGTGGGAGGTTGTAATTGACCAATACAATTGGCCAGGTACTGTGACTTAGGTTCATTGAACGATAGGGGTTGAATCCATCTGAGGCTACTCCTAAACTAACATTCCGATTTTCTAATGAAAAATCAGGATAGTCAGCATCTATCGTCTTCCAAGCTTCTGTATCAGCCGGATGTCTTACTTTTCCATCCTGTTGACGTCCCATATCGTGCCATTTCATTAGTTTCGAATATTCCTTGCACATGTATAGCCTCTGCAATCTCGGCTTTAGAGGGAAGTACCTCATCACATTAGCTGGCACTTTGTGTATAACCTGCCCCGGATCACTAGCATCATTGCCTTTTTTTTTCCGGTAACACCCACCTAGAAACACCACAATTGTCGCATTTTTCTTTGTCTTTATTTTCTCCCCAGTACAACATGCAATTATTTCGGCATGCATGTATTTTTTCATAATGTAAGCCTAAATCCTTGATCATATTTTTTGCAGCATTCAAAGACAAAGGTATTTGGGCATCAGGAAAGGCGTCTCTTATTAACTCCAGCAATTCCCCAAAGGCAGACTCGGAAATTCCATGAGCACACTTTAAATGATAAAGTTTGATCAGGAAACTTAACCGAGAGAATTTAGTGGATCCGGGGTATAGTGGTTGTTTACCCTCCCTAACATGGCCATAAAACTTTCTAGCCTCTGCATTTGTTAGACTTTCATAGTCATTTTCTAAATCTCGAAACTTTTTACCCGTACAATTGAACATTTCACCTAAATTATCTTCGAAATCCATCCCCGTCCCCGAATCCATGAAGTCAGTACTACCGTCTACTTTGGTATGTGATACCTCGCAAATCCATTTCATATGTAGTGGAGAAGGGCCACTACATATGAGATGATCATAGATAACTGTTTGAGTGTGCCAATAACGGTTGACACATACTTTGCAGGGGCACTTCATTTCTTCTCCTTTAGCATGAATTGGAAATGAATTTTCCATAAATGCCTTTATCCCTCGTACATATTCTTTACTAGATTTTGGAAATCCTATCCAGCTACTATAATCATCTTCCATAAGTACACTGTATAATATAGCCTGCGAAGTTAAAAGATTATAAGTCTACCTAAAAAAGGCCGTGTAATCCTCTCTGTGCACTATACTGCAGTGATACTAGATAAACTAATAATTTCCTACATCTCATTCCCCATTTTTATCCATGCTTTGATTTTTATTAAATTTTTTACTTCAATTTACAACTGTAACTTTTGAATAGCACACAGGGAATAAATGTTAGAATGTAAAAGATCAATAGTCAAAGACTTGTATAGCACATAAAATCAGTTTGAGATTAGATTAATGTCTTAAGTATTCGAATAATATATATTTATTTAATTGTACAAGGAATTAAGGAAGGCCCAGTACTGCTAAGAGACGATAAAAACAAGACACATTAACCAAATGGCAAACAGAGTTAAGCCTTGCATTCGGACATTAAATAACAAAAAACAGCGAATAAGCAACATAATTTCATCAATTCATCTCGGCACGTAATCACATCAAGAAATGCAATAACCATAATTACAAGAATTTAAAATAATAAAACTCAAAGAGAGAGAGAGAGAGAGAGAGAGAGAGAGAGAGAGGGGGAGATGACCACAAACACATATTACATTCATATTAAACACAAACTCTAAACGTATTACACATATTACACATATTAAACACAGACACATATTAAATATATTAAATAAGCAGGGATAAATACATAAAATCAAAAATAAAGTTCAATTAGAGGTTACCTTGGTCCAAAATCGAAACCACAAAGCAGCTCTGAACCCTAATTGCTAGCTCCAACCGAAACCCTAAAATTCCGAAACCCTAATTGCACGCCCTAACTCCGTTGCAGAGAACCCGAACCACCGAAATGTTGCTGAGAACCACCTAATTGCTGCTGAATCCACCGAAATGAGAGCGGCTGAGGTGAGGCTGAGGTGAGAGTGCGGCTGAGGTGAGGTGAGAGTTAGGGAGAGTGAGACGGGTGAGAGTTAGGGAGTGTTGGTGAGAGGTGAGTGAGTGAGCGAGGTGGGAGGCTGAGGTGAGTGAGCGAGGTCGAGAAAAAGTGATGTTTCTGAGAGAGAGTCTGAGAGAGAGAGTGATGTTTTTGGGGGGAAATTTCGCCGCCCATATTTTCACTGCACCTTTTGTATGATTTTCATTTTATTTCATTTTTTCATTTTTTTCATTTTTTCGTAAATTTTAGAAAAAACGATATTTTAATGTCCCGATCCGACCATGATCCGGGTATTATATTTTTTGATTATTTTTTCCTAATGTTAGGAAGGCGGTTTAATAATATCCGTACGGTTGGATCGTCGAGAAAACCGATTAAAAAAATCAAACGACGGATATGTGGGTCGAACCGTTAAATGAATCCTATCCTTACATATGAACCCTATTACGATCCGACCATGATCCGGGCATTATATTTTTTGATTATTTTTTCCCAATGTTAGGAAGGCGGTTTAATAACATCTGTGCGGTTGGATCGTCGAGAAAACTGATTAAAAAAATCGAACGACGAATATGTGGGTCGAACCGTTAAATGAATCTTATCCTGACATATGAACCCTATTACGATCCGACCATGATCCGGGCATTATATTTTTTGATTATTTTTTCCCAATGTTAGGAAGGTGGTTTAATAATATCCGTACGGTTGGATCGTCGAGAAAACCGATTAAAAAAATCGAACGACGGATATGTGGGTCGAACCGTTAAATGAATCCTATCCTTACATATGAACCCTATTACGATCCGACCATGATCCGGGCATTATATTTTTTGATTATTTTTTCCCAATGTTAGGAAGGAGGTTTAATAACATCCGTACGGTTGGATCGTCGAGAAAACCGATTAAAAAAATCGAACGACGGATATGTGGGTCGAACCGTTAAATGAATCTTATCCTGACATATGAACCCTATTACGATCCGACCATGATCCGGGCATTATATTTTTTGATTATTTTTTCCCAATGTTAGGAAGGCGGTTTAATAACATCCGTACGGTTGGATCGTCGAGAAAACCGATTAAAAAAATTGAACGACGGATATGTGGGTCGAACCGTTAAATGAATCCTATCCTGACATATGAACCCTATTACGATCCGACCATGATCCGGGCATTATATTTTTTGATTATTTTTTCCCAATGTTAGGAAGGCAGTTTAATAACATCCGTACGGTTGGATCGTCGAGAAAACCGATTAAAAAAATCGAACGACGGATATGTGGGTCGAACCGTTAAATGAATCCTATCCTGACATATGAACCCTATTACGATCCGACCATGATCCGGGCATTATATTTTTTGATTATTTTTTTCCAATGTTAGGAAGGCAGTTTAATAACATCCGTACGGTTGGATGGTCGAGAAAACCGATTAAAAAAATCGAACGACGGATATGTGGGTCAAACCGTTAAATGAATCATATCCTCACATATGAACCCTATTACGATCCGACCACGATCCGGGCATTATATTTTTTGATTATTTTTTCCCAATGTTAGGAAGGCAGTTTAATAACATCCGTACGGTTGGATCGTCGAGAAAACCGATTAAAAAAATCGAACGACGGATATGTGGGTCGAACCGTTAAATGAATCCTATCCTGACATATGAACCCTATTACGATCCGACCATGATCCGGGCATTATATTTTTTGATTATTTTTTTCCAATGTTAGGAAGGCAGTTTAATAACATCCGTACGGTTGGATGGTCGAGAAAACCGATTAAAAAAATCGAACGACGGATATGTGGGTCAAACCGTTAAATGAATCATATCCTCACATATGAACCCTATTACGATCCGACCACGATCCGGGCATTATATTTTTTGATTATTTTTTCCCAATGTTAGGAAGGCAGTTTAATAACATCCGTACGGTTGGATCGTCGAGAAAACCGATTAAAAAAATCGAACGACGGATATGTGGGTCGAACCGTTAAATGAATCCTATCCTGACATATGAACCCTATTACGATCCGACCATGATCCGGGCATTATATTTTTTGATTATTTTTTTCCAATGTTAGGAAGGCAGTTTAATAACATCCGTACGGTTGGATGGTCGAGAAAACCGATTAAAAAAATCGAACGACGGATATGTGGGTCAAACCGTTAAATGAATCATATCCTCACATATGAACCCTATTACGATCCGACCACGATCCGGGCATTATATTTTTTGATTATTTTTTCCCAATGTTAGGAAGGCAGTTTAATAACATCCGTACGGTTGGATCGTCGAGAAAACCGATTAAAAAAATCGAACGACGGATATGTGGGTCGAACCGTTAAATGAATCATATCCTCACATATGAACCCTATTACGATCCGACCACGATCCGGGCATTATATTTTTTGATTATTTATTTATTTATTTATTTATTTATTCATTTAATTATTTATTAAATAATTAAATAAATGGATAATGTGGGGCCCACATGTGGGGCCCACAAGTGGAGCCCACATGTGGGGCCCACAAGTGGAGCCCACATGTGGGCTTACTTTTCCATTATTTATTTATTTAATTATTTAAATAATTATTTATTAAATAATTAAATAATTGGATAATGTGGGGCCTACATGTGTGGCCACAAGTGGAGCCCACTTCTTTATTATTTATTTATTTAATTATTATTTATTTAATTATTTAAATAATTATTTATTAAATAATTAAATAATTGAGTAATATGGGGCCCACATGTGGGGCCCACAAGTGGAGCCCACATGCGGGGCCCACAAGGGGAGCCCACATATGGGGCCCACAAGGGGAGCCCACATGTGGGGCCCAGTTCTCCATTATTTATTTATTTAATTTTTATTTATTTAATTATTTAAATAATTATTTATTAAATAATTAAATAATTGGATAATGTGGGGCCTAAATGTGGGGCCCACAAGTGGAGCCCACTTCTTTATTATTTATTTATTTAATTATTATTTATTTAATTATTTAAATAATTATTTATTAAATAATTAAATAGTTGTTTAATATGGGGCCCACATATGGGGCCCACAAGTGCAGCCCACATGTGGGGCCCACAAGGGGATCCCACATGTGGGGCCCACTTCTCCATTATTTATTTATTTAATTATTATTTATTTAATTTTTTAATTAATTATTTATTAAATAATTAATTATTTGATGACGTGGCGGTGCACACGTGGCAGGGTTGAGCAAATGTAACAGTAGCGTTGTAACAGAAAAGTTAACGTAACGCTTTGCTGACGTGGCAGTGCTACGTGGCAGTGTGGGCCCACATGGGGGGTCCACCTGTTAGTGTGGGACCCACTTTCTGGAACAAGTTTTAGTGGGGCCCACATGTGGGACCCACTTTTGCTGACGTGTACACTGTGGGGCCCAAAAAAATAATAAATTAATTAAATATTATTATAATGATAAAGCAAAGCGTTACGTTATGTCAGCACTATTGTAACATTAGCTTTCTACTGCAACACAAGCCCTCTAACGTAACAGTAACTTTACATGTAAAGTAACGCTATTTCGTTAGTGTTACAATAGGTCAAAAAAGTCTGTCTAATGTAACGCAAAACAGGCATTACATTAGAAAAGTGTCTTATTTGCCCATCTATGGCGTAGTGTTTCTTGCCACTCTTCTTTAGGAATCTTGAACCACAAAGGACTTGAAGGTCCTCTATTTATGAGATACGCTGCTGTGCTAATTACATCAGCCCAAAACATCTTTGGCAACCTTGCATGTAATCTCATACTCTTGGCCCTCTCATTCAAGGTTCTGTTCATGCGCTCTCCAACACCATCTGTTATGATATCTCTGTAATAATGTTAATAATTCTAATCCCAAATTCTGCGCAATACCTTTTAAACTCATCACTACTCTATTCACCTCCATTATCTGACATCAAACTCTTCACGTTTAAACTGGTTTGATTTTCAACTTTAGTCTTCCACTTCTTGAAAGTAGAAATACATCTGATTTATTTTTTAAAAAATAAACCCATACCTTTCTAGTGGAATCATCAGTGAAAGTGACATAGTAGCGAGATCCACCCAATGACGCAAGTGTTGTTGGACCATATATATCTGTATGAACTAGCTCTAACTTCTTAGCCTTAGGGGCCCTCCCCGATTTTGCAAAAGTAATACGTTTTTGCTTTTCAAGAACACAAGGCTCACAAAATCCAACTTTCACAATCTTCAAATCTAGAATCTCCCCCTTTGAAGTTAACAACTTCATACCTTTTTCACTCATATGACCAAGCCTTTGGTGCCACAAAGTTGAAGACTCAATCTCATCAGCAACTGCATTTGCTTCATAGCTAGATTATTCAACAATGTACAAAATCCCCTTTTTGTCTCCACGAGCAATAACTAGATTTCCCCTTATAACCTTCCACTGTCCATATCCGAAAGTAACTTGATACCCTTCCTGATCTAACTGACCCATAGATAAAAACATCTTCTTCAGTCCAGGAATGTACCTTACATCTTTCAACATCCAGCTAGTTCCCAAAGAGGTTTTAAGATTAATATCTCCCATGCCCGCAATATCCAAATTCTCATCATCATCAAGATGAACTTTACCAAAATTTCCAACTCTGAAATTTACCATTAAATCCTTGCAAGGGGTAGCATGAAATGATGCACCAGAATCCATAATCCATGATTCAACCGAACATTCAACACAACAAATTAAAGCATCATCATCAACCACTTCTTCAACTACGTTAGCTGAATTATCCTTTTTATTCTTTCCTTAAGGAGCCGCGGGAGCCGTGCACTGATTCCTGAAGTGACCCTTCTGATAATTCTAACAAACAATATCCTTGCGATCTTTGGCTCGTCATCATAACCCATTGTCATGTTCACTTCTTGTCTTTGATCTCTAATTCATTTCGGCCTTCTACACTCTGCTGAAAAATGACCATAGATGTTACAGTTGTAACGTTTACTCTTGATTTTGTCACGTCCTCCCTGATTTTTAAAATTTGATGACTCGTCCATACCTCATTTGTTTGATCGTTTGAGCCAATCCTCTCGAGTGAATATGAGTTTTTTTCATCGTTCTCCCTCTTGATCCACTATTCTACTATTAGTGTTAATTGTCCATAATTTGACTTTGTCTTTACCGTATTTCCCTTTAATCTTTCATCTGGGGTTTTAAGTGAACCGATAGCCTCTTCGACAGACATGGTATCCATGTAACCGAATTGTTCCGTGGTAGACGAAATTTGTAAAAACCTTCATGAAGCAGTTTTTTCACCATATATAATTTATCTATTACTTCTCCCAAAGCCCGTCTATTGGTGACAAGTCCATTCAATTTCAAATAAAAGTTGTCGAGCTGCTTATTTTCTTTCATGTTCAATGATTCAAACTTCGTCTTTAAACTCTAAATCCTGGCTTTCTTTACACGATCTGCGCATTCACATAGAGTTTGATCGCCTCCTAGGCCTATTTGGCCATTTTCTTTTCCGTTAACGGAAATAACACCTCATCATGTATGTCTTGGTAAATCAAAGCCAAGGCTACCTTATCTGTTTTCTCATCAATAAGTGCTTTCAGATCTATAGCTCCACAGTGCACCACACCCCTTGGGCTTGCATAAAGACTTTCATCTTCATGGACCATGCCGTGTAGTTATTTCTCTTTAACATATGGGATAACTCGGCCCAAAAGATCTTATCTTTGCCTTGTCCTTCATTGATGTCATTGACATTTACTGAGAATTAATCCCGTGCTCTGATACTAAGTGTAAGCTAATATATAATACGTATGATGATATATTAAACCTGCTTGATATTAATACTTGAGAGAACATATCACACAAATTTGCTTGTAAAATGAATTGTTTTTTATTATTATTTCAAACTAGTATAATGTTTAAGAGAAGATACATAATAAGGAAAGTTATAATCTAGGATATGATTATTGAAAAAACTAAATAGACTCAATCACTATCAATCTTAAACATAATCAGTCACTATCAATTTATTCTATACGATCCTATTAGTATGCCAACTCAATATGACCAAAACATCTTAACGCTTATAAAACAGAAAGTGAAGTTTGAGATTAAACTTTCCAGCATAAGTTATTTTTTTATATGACTGATCACCCACATCAAAACTCAAATGGTAATGACATATTTTAAAGGAAGATGATAATTTGAAGAATGAGATTTTAAATTTTAAAGAAGCTTTTAAAAATAGTTCATGTATTTCAAGAGCTCAACATGATATAAACCAAATTTTTTCTTCAGCCCTTAAAAGAAGATACAAACCAATTTCTTTCTTGAATTTAGTCCATACAAACCAAACTTTTACATGAATTTAACCCTTGAAAAAGAGGCATATCTATATAATGTTGAGTATACAACAACGAAAGAAAAAACCCAAAGCGAATAAAAAAGAACAAGAAAATAAATGACAATCACACAAGACAAAGATTTACGTGGTTCAGAAATTCCTACTCCACAAGCCGCACTAATTTTTATTGATCTCTCACAATTTGTTGTGTTATGATTTTACAATTACATGAGTAATTATAAGAGAATAAACCAGGCCTGAATCAAAACTGTAATCCAAATCTGAAAAGTAGACTAATCCATAAACTAATCTAAATCTAAATAGTCTATTTTCATGGGCTTAATTAATAGACTCCACAAACCCAACAATCTCCCACTTGGAGTCTGGCCAATCTTCACTTCACTCTTGTAAGTATAGTAAAATCAATTTTTCAATCAATAACTCTAACTAGTGCAACGCCTTCTCATCAATCAATTCTGAAGGCCAGTTGAATCTACGCAAAGCTTCAACTTTTCATTCATAACCACCTTGGTCAACATATCTACAGGATTCTTTGAACCAAGGATTTTCTTCAAGAACAAAGTACCATTGTTTATCTATTCTCTTGTAAAGTGATATCTCAGGTGAATATGCTTCGTCCTAGCATGAAACACGGGATTCTTCGCAAGATGAATAACACTATGACTGTCGCTATACAAAACACTGTCCGCCTGTTTCTTGCCCAACTACTCTAGAAAATTCTTCAACCAAATCATCTCCTTGCTAGCTTCAGAGATAGCCATATATTCTGTTTCTGTGGTTGAAAGAGCAACACTCTTCTGAAGTCGAGACATCCAACTAACTGCGGTGCTACCCAAAGTAAAAATATAACCCGTTGTACTTTTTTCTTGTATCCAAACATCCACCCAAATCTGCATCAGAGAACCCTTACAAGATAAAATCTTTTTTTATTGAAATATAATGCAACCTTGGATCCTTTCAAGTAGCGTAACAACCACTTGAATGCTTCCCAATGCTCTCTTCCTAGAATAGACATAAATCTGCTAACAACTCCCACTACATGAGCAATGTCTGGCCTTGTACACACCATAATATACATTAAACTGCCAACTGCAGATGCATAAGGAACTTTAGCCATATATTTCTTGCCTTCATCCGTTTAGGTCATTGCTTATTTGTGAGATTAAAGTGACTCGCCAACGGTGACTTCTGGTCTTCGCATCATGGACACTGAATTTCTTCAACAATTTCTCAACATACTTCTCTTGAGATAATTTTAAAGTACCTTCAACTCTATCCCTTATGATGCTCATACAAAGTATCTGTTTTGCTGCACCCATATCCTTCATCTAAAACTCCTTAGACATCTGTCTCTTTAACCTGTTGATTTCCCTCTTGTTTGATCTTGCTATCAATATCATCAATATACAACAACAATATGATACAAGATGAATCCAACTGTTTAAAGTGACAACAATGATCCATAGCACTCCTCGTGTACCCATTCTTCATCATAAAGCTGTCAAACTTCAAGTACCATTGTCTTGGTGCTTGCTCTAAACCATACAAGCTTTTTATAAGCTTACAAACAAGGTTTTCTTTCCCAGCTACCTGAAATCCCTCTGGCTGAACCATGTAGATGTCTTCCTCAAGATCACCATGTAAGAACGATGTCTTAAAATCTAGTTGGTCTATGTAACTCCTCTTAGGTCATAATAGTTATCACAATTCTAACTGTAATCATCTTAACAATGAGAGAAAATATATCGGTATAGTCAATACCCTTTTTTGTTGATAACCCTTGACTACTAACCTTTCCTTGTATCTCTTGCTGCCATCATGTTCTTCTTTGATCTTGAACACACACTTATTCTGTAAAGCCTTCTTTCCTGCTGGTAACTCTGTTAAAGACCAAGTCTCATTCTTCTCAGGAGAACTCATCTTCTCATCCATGGCTGATTTCAACTGAACTGAATCATCCACTTGTACTGCCTATGAATAACACTAAGGCTCCCCTTCTTCGGTCAATAACATATAATATGCTGAAAGAGAATATCTTTGTGATGACCTCACACTTTTTCTAGATTTTCTTCGGTCAGTCTGTGGAGTTACCGGAACCCTGTCATCAACATTCTCCGAACTCCCACTATTTACTGCAAGATCTATTTCTGTAATATCTTCATGCACTGCTTCCTCTTTCTCAGGTTTTTCCTTTGTAAACTCAGAATCAACTACAAGTTTATCCTTATACACTGCGTTCTCAATAAAAGTAACATCTCTACTTCTAATGACCTTCTTAGTCAGTTTATCCCAGAAACGGTAACCCATATCATCTGAGCCATAACCAATAAAGATACACTTCTTTGCTTTCGGGTCAAGCTTGTCCCTGTTGGAAATTTAACACACATAAAAAACATAACCAAAAACTCACAAGTATGAATGATTTACTTCTTTTTCTTGCCACTCTTCTTTAGGAATATTGAACCACAAAGGACTTGAAGGTCCTCTATTTATGAGATACGCTACTGTGCTAATTACATCAGCCCAAAACATCTTTGGCAACCTTGCATGTAATCTCATACTCTTGGCCCTCTCATTCAAGGTTCTGTTCATGCGCTCTCCAACACCATTCTGTTATGGTATCTCTGTAATAATGTTAATCATTCTAATTCCAAATTCTGCGCAATAGCTTTTAAACTCATCACTACTCTATTCACCTCCATTATCTGACATCTGATTTATTTTTTAAAAAATAAACCCATACCTTTCTAGTGGAATCATAAGTGAAAGTGACATAGTAGCGAGATCCACCCAATAACGCAAGTGTTGTTGGACCATATATATCTGTATGAACTAGCTTTAACTTCTTAGCCTTAGGGGCCCTCTCCGATTTTGCAAAAGTAACACATTTTTGCTTTTCAAGAACACAAGGCTCACAGAATCCAACTTTCACAATCTTCAAATCTAGAATCTCCCCCTTCGAAGTTAACAACTTCATACCTTTTTCACTAATATGACCAAGCCTTTGGTGCCACAAAGTTGAAGACTCAATCTTATCAGCAACTGCATTTGCTTCATAGCTAGATTATTCAACAATGTACAAAATCCCCTTTTTCTCTCTACGAGCAATAACTAGATTTCCCCTTATAACCTTCCACTGTCCATATCCGAAAGTAACTTGATACCCTTCCTGATCTAACTGACCCATAGATAAAAACATCTTCTTCAGTCCAGGAATGTACCTTACATCTTTCAACATCCAGCTAGTTCCCAAAGAGGTTTTAAGATTAATATCTCCCATGCCCGCAATATCCAAATTCTCATCATCATCAAGATGAACTTTACCAAAATTTCCAACTCTGAAATTAACCATTAAATCCTTGCAAGGGGTAGCATGGAATGATGCACCAGAATCCATAATCCATGATTCAACCGAACATTCAACACAACAAATTAAAGCATCGTCATCAACCACTTCTTCAATTACGTTAGCTGAATTATCCTTTTTATTCTTTCCTTAAGGAGCCGCGGGAGCCGTGGACTGATTCCTGAAGTGACCCTTCTGATAATTCTAACAAACAATATCCTTGCAATCTTTGGATTGTCCTCTCTTCTGTGACTTGGATATGCTACGCCACTTATTTTGCCCCTTTTCGAACTTTCTACCTCTACTCTCAGCACTCAACAAGGAACCTGAAGACTCTCATGAGTTTCTCCTACAAATATCTTCTCCAAGAATTGAATCTCGAACTCCATCAAAAGTCATCTTACCGCTCTTAGATGAATTACTTATAACAGTGGCAAATCCCGACCAACTGTCCGGTAATGAGGATGCCAATAACAAGGCCTGTACATCATCTTCGAATTTAATATCCACCAATTCCAATATTTCTAGGATATAATTAAATTCGTTCACATGATCAGCAAAACAATCTCCTTCATTCAATCTCGTGGAAACTAACAAGCGAATCAAATACACCTTATTTGAAGTAGACGGCTTCTCATACATGTTTGACAAAGCCTTGATCAAACCATAAGTTGTCATTTCCTTGACGATATTGTAAGCAATGTTCTTCCCCAAAATCAACCTGACAACCCCCAAAGCCTGCTTGTCCAATAGCTTCCAATCTTTCTTCTTCATTGAAGTTGGTTTCTTCTCTTCAAGTGGTTTGTGTAGTTTTTTCTGATACAAATAATCTTCAATTTGCATCTTCCAAAACCCATAATATTTTCCATCAAATTTGTTGATCTTTACCTTCCCGTCCTCTACCATCACCCCCACTCGCCTGAAAACCTATGCTCTTGATACCAGTTGTTGAGTATAGAACAACGAAAGCAAAAACGAAAGCGAATAAACAAGAACAGAAAATAAACGACAATCACTTAAGACAAAGATTTATGTGGTTGGGAAATTCCTGCTCCACAAGCCGCACTAATTTTGTATTGATCTCTCACAATTTGTTGTGTTATGATTTTACAATTACATGAGTATTTATAAGAGAAGAAACTACGCCTATATCAAAATTATAGTCCAAATCTGAAAAGTAGACTAATCTATAAACTAATCTGAATGTGAATCTGAATAGTCTATTTTCATGGGTTTAATTAAAAGACTCCACAAACCCAACATATAAATAACCCGATTGAAGCTAATGATCATACATTTCGTTTGACATATGTAATTTATTATTATTTATTATCTTTTTATGTTGAAGTAGAAATAATCATGAACAAATTTGTTAGAGTCATTCTTTGACAAACAAATTATCTTTGATGAAATATTTATGAGCCACAATTAAGTGTCAGTTTTTCATTTTAAAGTAAATTACAAATTTTAACCAACAATCTAAATAAAATTTATTCATAATTCTACGGTTAACAAATTAATTATTCTTAAATTAAAATATGCAAGTGCATTTTAAAGTTTTACAAATTTTCACTAGCAACTAAATAAAAATTCATTAACAATTTTACCTCATAAAAGTTAATTCTTATAATAAAATTTACAAAGTGCAATTAGTAAGTACATTATAAATTATATAAGTTTTCTCATTTGTATAACATTTTTGTTAAAATGGATCAATTTAATTTCTCAAAAATTCTTAAGTTACTAATTGGAGTACACTTAAATTATTAAAATATTACAATTTTTTTAATTTTTAATTTATATTTTATCTTGTTTTTTTGGAAATTATATTCAATTATATTTTATCATGTGAATATCAATTTGAACATGATAATTAATTTGTACATTATACGGTGTCAATTGTAGTACATGTATTATTGTTTGCAGAGGTAGGAAATTTCTATAACAAAAATTAATTTTTATTAAAAAAAATGTCATTTCTTTGGTTAGTAGTTTTTATATTATGCTAACCCTTTGACTGTAGAATCTCATGTCATTTCATTTAGGAGACAACAAAAATTAGGTTAAATATTGTTTAAATATATGTGATATATTTAAAATTCTATATTACCTAGAGTGCAATTTGTAAATCTTATTTATTCAACACTATATTTAAATATTTATAATAATTAAAAAGCCCATACTAATATTCTTTTTTAAAAAGAAGGGTGTATTTAACATTTGATAAAAAGGGCCATTGAGTATACAACAACTAAAATAAAACCCAAAGCCAATAAAAAATACCAAAAAAATAAATGACAATCTATAAGACAAAGATTTACTTAGTTCACAAATTCGTACTTCACTAATGTTGTATTGTATCTCACAATTGTGTTGTGTTGTGATTTTACAATTAAATGAGAATATTTATAGTCCAAATTTGAGAAGTAGACTAATTCATAAATTAATCTAAATATGGATAGTCTGTTTTCATGGGTTTAATAAATAGACTCTACAAACCCAACAATCTCCCACTTGAAGCTGACCCCATCTTCACTTCACTCTTCTAAATCTAAAAAAATCAATACTTCAATCAACAACTGTAACTAGCGCATCGCCGTCTCATCAATCAATCTTAAAGGTGAGTTGAAACTACGCAAAACTTCAAATTTTCATTGATAATCACCTTAGTCAACATATCTGCATGATTCTTTAAAATAAGGAATTTCATCAAGGACAAAATACGATTGCTTATCAACTCTCTTATAAAGTGATATCTTAGCTGAATATGCTTTGTCTTAGTATAAAACACAGGATTCTTTGCAAGATGAATAGCACTTTGACTATTGCTATACAAAGTGTCCACTTGTTTCTTGCCCAACTCCTCAAGAAAATTCTTCAACCAAATCATCTCCTTGCTAGCTTCAGAGATAGCCATATATTCTGCTTCTGTGGTTGAAAGAGGAACACTCTTTTAAAGTCGAGACTTCCAACTAATTGATGTGCTACCCAAAGTGAAAAATAATCCATTGTACTTTTTCTTGTATCCAAACATCCCCCAAATCTATATAAGAGAACCCTTCCAATATAATATAGTGCAACCTTGGATGTGCCTTTCAAGTAGTGTATAAACCACTAGACTTCTTCCAATGCTCTCTTCCTAGATTAGACATAAATCTGCTAAAAACTCCCACTGCATGAGCAATATCTGGCCTTGTACACCATACCTTACATCCAATTTCCAATTGGAGACACATAAGGAAATTTAGCCATATCTTTCTTATCTTCACCCGTTTTAGGTGATTGCTTCTTTGTGAGATTAAAGTGACTCACCAACGGTGTACTACTGGTTTTCGCATCCTGGACACTGCATTTCTGTAACAATTTCTCAATATACTTCCCTTGAGATAATTTCAAAGTACCTTCATCTCTATCCCTTATGATGCTCGTACCAAGTATCTGTTTTGCTGCATCCATATCATTCATCTCAAACTCAGACATATGTGTGTTTAACCAGTTGATATCCCTCATGTTTGATCCTGCTATCAACATGTCATCATCGTACAACAATAATATGATATAAGATGAATCAAATTATTTAAAGTAGCAATAATGATTAATAGAACTCCTTGTGTACCCATTTTTCATCATAAATTTTTCAAACTTCAGGTACCATTATCTTGGTGCTTGCTTCAAACTCTACAAGCTTTTTATAATCTTGTAAACAAAGATTTTTTCCCAACTACCTGAAATCCCTCTATCTGAATCATGTAGATGTCTTTCTTAAGATCATCATGTAAGAAAGAAGTCTTAACTTCTAGTTGCCCTTGTTGTAACTCCTCTACAACCACAATACTTATCATAATTCTAATTGTAGTCATCTTAACAATGAAAGAAAATATATCTGTATAGTCAGTACCCTTTCTCTATTGGTAACTTTTGACTACTAACCTCGCCTTGTATATCTTGTTAACATCATTTTCTTCTTTTATCCTGAACACCCATATATTCTGTAAAGCCTTCTTTCATGCTGGTAACTCTGTTGAAGACCAAATCTCATTCTTCTCAAGAGAACTCATCTCTTCATCTATGGCTGATTTCCATTGAACTGAATCATCCACTTTTACTGCCTCTAAATAATACTGAGGCTCTCCGACCTTGGTTAATACAATATGATATGTTGAAGGAGAATATCTTTGTGGTGGCCTCACAATTCTGCTAGATTTTCTTACCTCATTTTGTGGAGTAACTAGAACCTTTTCATCAATATTCTCCGTACTCCCACTATTTCCTACAAGATCTGTTCCTATAATATCTTCAAGCACTAATTCCTCTTTCTCAGGTTGTTCCTTTGCAAACTCAAAATCCACTATAAGTTTATCCTTATACACTGTATTCTAATTAAAAGTAACATCTCTACTTCTAATGACCTTCTTAGTTAGTTCATCCCATAAATGGTTTCCCATATCATCTAAGCCATTACCAATGAAAATACACTTCTTTGCTTTGGGATCGAGCTTGTCTCTGTTAGAATCTTAACACGCACATAAGAAACACATCAAAAACTTGCAAGTCTGAATGATTTACCTCCTGTTCATGCCACTCTTCTTCAGGAATCCTGAACCCCAAAGGACTAGAAGGTCCTTTATTTATGATATACGTTGCTGTGCTAACTGCGTCTCACAAAAAAATCTTTGGTAACCTTGCATGTAATCTCATACTCTTGGCCCTTTAATTCAGGGTTCTATTCATGCACTCTAGAACACCATTCTGCTCTGGTGTCTCTGGAATAGTTTTAATCATTATAATACCAAATTTTATGGAATTACATTTAAACTCATCAGTACTGTATTCACCACCATTATCTGACATCAAACTCTTCAACTTCAAACCGGTCTAATTTTCAACTTCAGTCTTCCACATCTTAAAAGTAGAAAATACATCCGATTTATTCTTCAAAAAATAAACCCATACCTTTATAGTAGAATCATCACTGAAATCGACATAGAAGCAAGATCCTCCCAACGACGCAACTGTTGTTGTACCATATACATCTGTATGAACTAGCTCTAACTTCTTACCCTTGAGGGTCCTTCCCAATTTTAAAAAAGTAACCTATTTATGCTTTCCAAGAACACATAACTCATAGAATCCAACTTTCATATTCTTCAACTTTAGAATCATCACCTTTAAAATAAATAACTTCATACCTTTTTCCCTCATATGACCAAGCGTTTGGTGCCACAAAGTTAAATACCCAATCTCATCAGCAACTGTATGTGCTTCAAAGCTAAATTATTCAATATTGTACAAAGTCCCCTTTTCTCTCTACAAATAACTAGATTTCCATTTATAACCTTCCATTGTCCATCTCCGAAAGTGACTCAATTCCATTCCTTATCTAACTGAACTGAAGATAACAATATTGTTGAAAATTGGCTAAGTCGAGAATTAGGACCTGTCTAACAATCAGGATATGATCAAATACTGTAATATGATTATCCGTTGGAAGCTTTATTATCATCCATTGACAATGTTTAGTCATCCGTTGATATATACAAATGATTATCCATTGAAGCTACAACATATATCCGTTGATCAGGTTATCCGTTGAGAATGACTTGGAGGATAAGTCAGGACTGCGAGATGAATCAGAAGGTACTAATTTATAGGATCGTAGTTGATTTAGATATGTATCAAAAGTGTTAGAATTATGCTGTAATATATCTTGTAACTGATAGAGGATTGATTATAGCTGTGTAGTATAAAACATAGAATAGGTTATTACTTTGTAAGAGGTTAACTCGAGTATTCGCATAACCTAGAAGCTCTTAAGAATATTGTTCTTGAGAGAGTTTTGTAACAGTTTATTAAAGATCAATATGAACTGTTATTTGATTCATCTGTTCTTACTTTACTATCATAATACATCGATTTGTTTAGTAATTGTATCCAACCCCCTTAAGCAATTACTTTACTGGGCAACAAGTGGTATCAGAGCAGTCAAATTAACTGTTAATTTGTAAAGGTCAAGATGTCTGGAAGTAAGTATGAAAGCATGAAAATTTCCATCCTGAAGAAAGCTGATTATTCTACATGGAGAGTAAAGATGTTGATGTTCCTTGAAGCTACCCTATGAAAACTGTGTCTATGATTGAAGATGCTCCTGAACACTATGTCAGGAAGGAAAGATCAAAGTGGTCAGATCCTGAAAAAGCTGCAATGCTTAAGGATGCTAAAGTTAGGAATATTCTACATAATAGTTTGGACAATATGATGTCAAATAGATTGATTACCTGCAAGACTGCAAAGGAGATATGGAATTCCTTGGAGACACAGTGCCAAGGTATAATGGAAATAAAGGAGAACAAAAGAGCTGTTCTTGTGCAAGAATATGAGAATTTTGATGCCAAGGCTGATGAGTCAATTACTGATATATATGATAGATTTCTGACATTATTAAATGATATGTCATTGGTTGGAAAAGAATATGAAAGAGAAGACTCAAATACCAAGTCTCTGAGAGCTCTTTCAGAAGATTGGGATACTCAGGCCTCAATAATCAGGCATCAATATGATCTTGATTCTGTGACTCTGGATGAAGTGTATGGGATGCTAAAAAATCATGACTTGGAGATCCAACAAAGGAAAAATAGAAAGAGTCAGAAGGTGAAAATTGTGGCTTTTAATGCTGAGACTCATAAGGTGAAGGAAAAGATGAGTGAGAGGTCTAGGAGAAGGAATATTGTGGAAGAGTCAGATACTGATGATGTATCAGATGCTGACACAAATACCGACGAGGATTATGAGATTGATCTCGATGATCCTAAAGTTGTTAAAATGCCTGCAATGCTTGTGAAAGGCTTCAGATGGATGAGGTTTGCAAAACCACAGAGAAAAGGTGGTTTTAACAGAAGGCTCTCTGGTGATGGAAAAGGCAGGTTCATAAAGAGTGATGATCAGTACACCAAGGGAAGGAAGTTTGACAAGACCAAGGTGACATGTTACAACTGTAATGAAAGGGACATCTGGCTACTGAGTGCCCCAATATAATTGGAAAGGCTTTGGTCACAACAAACTCCAATAGAGACTAGATGGACTCATCAGGAACTAATAATGATGATGAATGCTATGCGCTTATGGAAACTTATGGAGAGGATTCCTCAGGAACTGATAAGGTACCTTCAGTTATATTCCCTGTTGATAGTGATAATTTATCTCAACTGAAAACTTTCTTATACTCTTTGCATGTTACTTTTAAAAGTAATACTATTGAATGTGATAGTTTGATTGCTGAGAACAAGAGGCTTAGAGAAAGAAATGATTTTTTAGAAGCTGAGTTAGTTTGCATGCATGAGAATGAAAAAGCATGTAATAAGGCACAACATAATAAAACTCAGATAAATATCAAGTATGCCAGACTAGAGAAAGTTCTAGAAAAAGAAAGATAGGTGTTTAAAACATGGATGACTTCATAAAAGAAAGTTCATAATTTCATCAGTGATAAAAACTGGAAAGAATGTCTAGGTTATAATAAATTTACTTATAGAAATATCAGTTAATCCATTAATAACACTACTCCAGTTAAGTTTTTTGAACTGATGAAAGAGGAGTGGAGTCTGTCTATGAAGTTGGTTACCTCTAAGAATACTGTTGAAAAGAAAGCTGAACCTAGAGTCCCTGCTAAAAAGAAAGAAGATCCTAAAATGCAAGAAAAAAATTAAAAATAAAGGACCTTTTTAAGAGTCAGTTAAACAAGAAAATTTGTGAGGTAATTACTAAGACTCCCAAACGTAGGTCTAAGAGAGGTAGAAATGGAAAATAAGGAATAAACAAGGCAAACAACTATAAGTACATTCCTGATGCTCCTAGGAAAACTTGTTTTAACTATGATAATACTAATCATATTGCTATTAATTGCAGGAAGCCTAAAAAGAAAGTGTCTGAGATTCCCGAGTCTGATATTATTGGTAGATCAGTACTATACAAACCATAAAATCCTTGTTCTCATTGTGGTAGCATTTGGCATTCTATTTACACTTGTATAGAATATCATAGTTTGTATCACAACAATTATGATCCTTTACCAAAATTCAATAATATTTCTGTTTTAAATAGAATTGCTAAACTGAATGTGCATACATCTTATAGAGTCAAAAATGTCAAGATAAATCCCGATGAAGTAATTCCTGATGGATCAAATCATGACAAGAAGTCTGCTAATGCAAAAATACATAAGATGTCTAAAACGACCCAACAAATGTAGGTTCTTAAAATTCTGACTGATTTCCATATTTCTAATTACAGGGAAATAAGAAGAATGTGCTTATCTTGGATAGTGGCTTTTCAGCACATATGGGTGAAACTAAATCCTTGTTGTCAGAATATGAGGAGAAGGCGGGCCCAATGGTTTTCTATGGAGATGGCAATGTAGGAAAAACACTGGGATATGATGATATAATCATCGGAAATATCATCCTCTCAAACGTAGCTTTGATAGAGGGACTGAAGCACGACTTGTTGAACATTAGTCAAATTACTGACAGAGGTTTCTATGTTATGTTCTATGATACGCACCGTGAAGTAGTTTATAAGATCACAAAGAAAACTGTTTTCAAAGCTTACAAACATGGAAACATTTACGAAGCCAAACTTTATGCAAATACTGATGGTCCTAAAACTTGTCTGGTAACCAAGGCATCGGTAGATGAATGTTAGAATTGGCACAAGAAGCTTTTTCATCTCAACTTCAATAATCTCAATGACTTGGTGAGAGAAAAATGCAATCATGAAAATGTTGTACTTGTGGACAAATATCTTAAATCAGGAAAGAAGGCAAATCCTGATGATAATACACAAATTGAGGGGAGAAATGTTAAACTATCAGGAACTGACAACACAGTTATAGGGGAGCTTTGCATGGAACCATTCTTGGAGATTACCCAGTGAGAAGATCTCTATGGAATCTGCTCAGACTTTAGCTGATCATGCTGTTCAATTAGTTTCAATTCTGATATGAAAGCATCTATCAAGTCCACAATAGTTTTAGTCAAAGGACTGCATTCTTTTGTGTCTGCCCTCAAGCAAGATAATATTGATCTTAGAGAAGAGATTGCTGATCTTTTTGTGACTATTAAAGGTACAAACAAATACAGTGGTTTGATAAAGAGAATGTTTAGCTTGGAAGCAAAACAAGATCACATGTCTGAGAAGCTGACAGCTTTGGAAGCTGGTCAGAATGCTACAAATTCCAGGTTGGACTATATTTTATCTCTTCTACAAAGTCTAGATTCCAAAAAGAGGGAGAGTACCCAAGAAAAAATGTCAACCTGAATCAGTTTTGAGGAGAAATACCAATTCTGATGATGATGGTGATAAACAAGAGAAGGAGACCTCTGATGCTGTGAAAGTTCAAACTGGAACTGGAATTCAAAGTCAGAAGATACAGTCAACTCAAGTCTCTAAGGATATATCACATGGATCTAATGTAGAGCCTAATCTTATTACTCCTAGTTCAATTCCTGACGAAAAATTACAAGTTCTGATTCTTTTCCTGACACTGAAAGAGTGATAGTGATTCCTGATTATGTGAAAACTGAAGAAGAAGAAATTCTATTTGGGATGGATTTACAGATTCTCTCTGCTTATGTTGAAGCTGTTAATGATAAAAATTTCAAGGAAGAAGAAATGGTTTTTGACAGAGAAGAAAGGGCACGGGAAGGAAAAATCAGACTTGCTGTTGACAAAGCAGATCAAGTATACAAAAATATGCTTAAAAGATTTGAGAGGAATAGGTGGAGGAGTATAGATATGAAGATGTTACATGAATGAGCATAAAGGAGAGCTCAAGTATTTACAAAGATCAAGAATAAATACAAGTGGAGAAAATTTTTTGATCTCATGTATAATGATAAATTGAGCTTTACTTCCGGAGGAATACAGATGGATGGTTTACTTGGTTCTAATACCACAGAAGATATAAGCAGTCTTGGTTAGTGCAATCCCAGAATCTCAAGTTGATTGAACCATTCCCAAGAGCTGGAATAGGACATCATGAAGCTAAACTTGTCAATTTAAAGCTGTTGAACTTCACACTTGCTGATAGTCCTGGTCAGGAAGTGACTGCTGATCATCTGGATAGACTTGAAGCTGTGAAGATTATTCTTGACAAACATGATGGTTCTGAACCTAAACAGAAGATCTTACTCTTATTGCAAAATGATCAAATTCAAGTTCTTTCATTTGATGAACTGATGATCATGTCTTCAAAGCAATTGAAATATATTCAATGTTTGCTAAGAGTTGAAGATGAAACTTCAAAGTTATGGTCAAACAAGATTCTTGCCAATATGAGAAGAAGGAAAATGGATGATGGTCAATATTAATTTGGATCATATATTCATATATACATAAATTTCAGAGGGCAAGAAGTCAACATGAAGAAAGGAGGAGCTATCATTGAAAATGTTTTTACTCAGAGGCATATAATAATGAATCCTGATGGAAGAAAAACTTGCTATGTGTCACTGGAAGACATAATGACCATAAGAGCTCAAATCAGAAATCTGAGAGCTGTTATCTATCAATTATCTGATAAAACAGAGTATGAGAAGAATTTGAAGATCAAGTTATTAGATATTCTATTGAAAAAGATTGATGACAGGGTTAAAACTTTTGTTTAGAGATACTGCATAATTTATCAAGAAATACGAAGATCAAAGTCTGAAACAAAGTAAGATTTACAATACTGATTTTGTCTATCAGGTTTTCAGCACTAGACAATTCTATTAGAATTTATGCTTATTCTGCAAAGCATAAATTGGGGAAGATTGTTGAGAATTGGCTAAGTCGAGAATCAGGATCTGTCTAACAATCAGGATATGATCAACTGTTGTGATATGATTATCCGTTGGAAGCTTCATTATCATCCGTTGACAATCTTTAATCATCCGTTGATATATACAAATGATTATCTGTTAAAGCTACAACATATATCTGTTGATCAGGTTATCCGTTGAGAATGACTTGGAGGACAAGTCAGGACTGCGAGATAAATAAGAAGGTGCTGATTTATATGATCGTAGTTTATTTAGATATGTATAGAAAGTGTTAGAAAAAATACTGTTACATATCTTATAATTGATATAAGATTGATTGTAGCTGTGTGGTATAAAAACACATAATAGGTTATTACTATGTAAGAGCTTAACTCGAGTATTCGCATAACCTAGAAGCTCTTATAAATATTATTCTTGAGAGAGTGTTGTAACAGTTTGTTAAAGATAAATATAAACTATTATTTGATTCATCTGTTCTTACTTTACTTTCATAATACATCGATTTATTTAGTTATTGTATCCAACCCCCTTAAACAATTACTTTACTGGGCAACACATATCTCTTTAATCCAGGAACGTACCTTACATCTTTCAATGTCCAGGTAATTTCCAAAGAGGTTTTGAAATTAATATCTCCCATGCCTGCGATATCCAAAATCTCATCATCAGCAAGACATACTTTACCAAAATTTCCAACTCTAAAATTTAACATCAAATCTTTGCAAGGGTTAGCATGGAATGATGTTCCTGAATCAATAACCCATGATTAAACTAAAAATTCAACATACCAAATTAAAGCATCATTCTACACCACTTCTTCAACTATGTTAGCTGAATTATCCTCTTTACTCTGGTGTCGCGGGAGCTATGCACTGATTCCTGAATTGACCTTTTTTCTGACAATTCCAACAAATAATATCCTTGTGATATTTGGATTGTCCTATCTTCTGTGACATTGATCTGCTACGTCCCTTATCCTGCCCCTTTCGAACTTTCTGCCTATACTGTTAGCACTCAACAAGGAACCTGATGACTCTCCCAAGTTTCTCCTATGAATATCTTTTCCAAGAATCGAATCTCGAACTCCCTCAAAAGTCATCTCCAACTTATAACAGTGATAAATCTTGACCAATTGTCTGGTGATAAGAATACCAACAACAAGGCTTGTACTTCATCATTGAATTTAATATCCACCGAAACCAATCTTGCTAGGATAAATTAAATTCATTCACATGATCAGTACACCAAGGGAAGGAAGTTTGACAAGACCAAGGTGACATGTTACAACTGTAATGAAAGGGACATCTGGCTACTGAGTGCCCCAAGATAATCGGAAAGGCTTTGGTCACAACAAACTCCAATAGAGACTATATGGACTCATCAGGAACTAATAATGATGATGAATGCTATGCGCTTATGGAAACTTATGGAGAGGATTCCTCAGGAACTGATAAAGTACCTTCAGTTATATTCCCTGTTGATAGTGATAATTTATCTCAACTGAAAACTTTCTTATACTCTTTGCATGTTACTTTTAAAAGTAATACTATTGAATGTGATAGTTTGATTGCTGAGAACAAGAGGCTTAGAGAAAAAAATGATTTTTTAGAAGCTGAGTTAGTTTGCATGCATGAGAATGAAAAAGCATGTAATAAGGTACAACATAATAAAACTCAGATAAATATCAAGTATGCCAGACTAGAGAAAGTTCTAGAAAAAGAAAGATAGGTGTTTAAAACATGGATGACTTCATACAAGAAAGTTCATAATTTCATCAGTGATAAAAATTGGAAAGAATGTCTAGGTTATAATAAATTTACTTATAGAATATCAGTTAATCCATTAATAACACTACTCCAGTTAAGTTTTTTGAACTGATGAAAGAGGAGTGGAGTCTGTCTATGAAGTTGGTTACCTCTAAGAATACTGTTGAAAAGAAAGCTGAACCTAGAGTCCCTGCTAAAAAGAAAGAAGATCCTAAAATGCAAGAAAAAAATTAAAAATAAAGGACCTTTTTAAGAGTCAGTTAAACAAGAAAATTTGTGAGGTAATTACTAAGACTCCCAAACCTAGGTCTAAGAGAGGTAGAAATGGAAAATAAGGAATAAACAAGGCAAACAACTATAAGTACATTCCTGATGCTCCTAGAAAAACTTGTTTTAACTGTGATAATACTAATCATATTGCTATTAATTGCAGGAAGCCTAAAAAGAAAGTGTCTGAGATTCCCGAGTCTGATATTATTGGTAGATCAGTACTATACAAACCATAAAATCCTTGTTCTCATTGTGGTAGCATTTGGCATTCTATTTACACTTGTATAGATTATCATAGTTTGTATCACAACAATTATGATCCTTTACCAAAATTCAATAATATTTCTGTTTTAAATAGAACTGCTAAACTGAATGTGCATACATCTTATAGAGTCAAAAATGTCAAGATAAATCCCGATGAAGTAATTCCTGATGGATCAAATCATGACAAGAAGTCTGCTAATGCAAAAATACATAAGATGTCTAAAACGACCCAACAAATGTAGGTTCTTAAAATTCTGACTGATTTCCATATTTCTAATTACAGGGAAATAAGAAGAATGTGCTTATCTTGGATAGTGGCTTTTCAGCACATATGGGTGAAACTAAATCCTTGTTGTCAGAATATGAGGAGAAGGCGGGCCCAATGGTTTTCTATGGAGATGGCAATGTAGGAAAAACACTGGGATATGATGATATAATCATCGAAAATATCATCATCTCAAACGTAGCTTTGATAGAAGGACTGAAGCATGACTTGTTGAACATTAGTCAAATTACTGACAGAGGTTTCTATGTTATGTTCTATGATACGCACTATGAAGTAGTTTATAAGATCACAAAGAAAACTGTTTTCAAAGCTTACAAACATGGGAACATTTACGAAGCCAAACTTTATGCAAATACTGATGGTCCTAAAACTTGTCTGGTAACCAAGGCATCGGTAGATGAATGTTAGAATTGGCACAAGAAGCTTTTTCATCTCAACTTCAATAATCTCAATGACTTGGTGAGAGAAAAATGCAATCATAAAAATGTTGTACTTGTGGACAAATATCTTAAATCAGGAAAGAAGGTAAATCCTGATGATAATACACAAATTGAGGGGAGAAACGTTAAACTATCAGGAACTGACAACACAGTTATAGGGGAGCTTTGCATGGAACCATTCTTGGAGATTACCCAGTGAGAAGATCTCTATGGAATCTGCTCAGACTTTAGCTGATCATGCTGTTCAATTAGTTTCAATTCTGATATGAAAGCATCTATCAAGTCCACAATTGTTTTAGTCAAAGGACTGCATTCTTTTGTGTCTGCCCTCAAGCAAGATAATATTGATCTTAGAGAAGAGATTGCTGATCTTTTTGTGACTATTAAAGGTACAAACAAATACAGTGGTTTGATAAAGAGAATGTTTAGCTTGGAAGCAAAACAAGATCACATGTCTGAGAAGCTGACAGCTTTGGAAGCTGGTCAGAATGCTATAAATTCCAGCTTGGACGATATTTTATCTCTTCTACAAAGTCTAGATTCCAAAAAGAGGGAGAGTACCCAAGAAAAAATGTCAACCTGAATCAGTTTTGAGGAGAAATACCAATTCTGATGATGATGGTGATAAACAAGAGAAGGAGACCTCTGATGCTGTGAAAGTTCAAACTGGAACTGGAATTCAAAGTCAGAAGATACAGTCAACTCAAGTCTCTAAGGATATATCACATGGATCTAATGTAGAGCCTAATCTTATTACTCCTAGTTCAATTCCTGACGAAAAATTACAAGTTCTGATTCTTTTCCTGACACTGAAAGAGTGATAGTGATTCCTGATTCTGTGAAAACTGAAGAAGAAGAAATTCTATTTCGGATGGATTTACAGATTCTCTCTGCTTATGTTGAAGCTGTTAATGATAAAAATTTCAAGGAAGAAGAAATGGTTTTTGACAGAGAAGAAAGGGCACGGGAAGGAAAAATCAGACTTGCTGTTGACAAAGCAGATTAAGTATACAAAAATATGCTTAAAAGATTTGAGAGGTATAGGTGGAGGAGTATAGATATGAAGATGTTACATGAATGAGCATAAAGGAGAGCTCAAGTATTTACAAAGATCAAGAATAAATACAAGTGGAGAAATTTTTTTGATCTCATGTATAATGATAAATTGAGCTTTACTTCCGGAGGAATACAGATGGATGGTTTACTTGGTTCTAATACCACAGGAGATATAAGAAGTCTTGGTTAGTACAATCCCAGATTCTCAAGTTGATTGAACCATTGCCAAGAGCTGGAATAGGACATCATGAAGCTAAACTTGTCAATTTAAAGCTGTTGAACTTCACACTTGCTGATAGTCCTGGTCAGGAAGTGACTGCTGATCATCTGGATAGACTTGAAGCCATGAAGATTATTCTTGACAAACATGATGGTTCTGAACCTAAACAGAAGATCTTACTCTTATTGCAAAATGATCAAATTCAAGTTCTTTCATTTGATGAACTGATGATCATGTCTTCAAAGCAATTGAAATATATTCAATGTTTGCTAAGAGTTGAAGATGAAACTTCAAAGTTATGGTCAAACAAGAATCTTGCCAATATGAGAAGAAGGAAAATGGATGATGGTCAATATTAATTTGGATCATATGTTCATATATACATAAATTTTAGAGGGCAAGAAGTCAACATGAAGAAAGGAGGAGCTGTCATTGAAAATGTTTTTACTCAGAGGCATATAATAATGAATCCTGATGGAAGAAAAACTTGCTATGTGTCACTGGAAGACATAATGACCATAAGAGCTCAAATCAGAAATCTGAGAGCTGTTATCTATCAATTATCTGATAAAACAGAGTATGAGAAGAATTTGAAGATCAAGTTATTAGATATTCTATTGAAAAAGATTGATGACAGGGTTAAAACTTTTGTTTAGAGATACTGCATAATTTATCAAGAAATACGAAGATCAAAGTCTGAAACAAAGTAAGATTTACAATACTTATTTTGTCTATCAGGTTTTCAGCACTAGACAATTCTATTAGAATTTATACTTATTCTGCAAAGCATAAATTGGGGAAGATTGTTGAGAATTGGCTAAGTCGAGAATCAGGATCTGTCTAACAATCAGGATATGATCAACTGTTGTGATATGATTATCTGTTGGAAGCTTCATTATCATCCGTTGACAATCTTTAATCATCCGTTGATATATACAAATGATTATCTGTTAAAGCTACAACATATATCTGTTGATCAGGTTATCCATTGAGAATGACTTGGAGGACAAGTCAGGACTGCGAGATAAATAAGAAGGTGCTGATTTATATGATCGTAGTTTATTTAGATATGTATAGAAAGTGTTAGAAGAAATACTGTTACATATCTTATAATTGATATAAGATTGATTGTAGCTGTGTGGTATAAAAACACATAATAGGTTATTACTTTGTAAGAGCTTAACTCGAGTATTCGCATAACCTAGAAGCTCTTATGAATATTATTCTTGAGAGAGTTTTGTAACAGTTTATTAAAGATATATATAAACTATTATTTGATTCATCTGTTCTTACTTTACTTTCATAATACATCGATTTATTTAGTTATTTTATCCAACCCCCTTAAACAATTACTTTATTGGGCAACAAATATCTCTTTAATCCAGGAACGTACCTTACATCTTTCAATGTCCAGGTAATTTCCAAAGAGGTTTTGAAATTAATATCTCCCATGCCTGCGATATCCAAAATCTCATCATCAGCAAGACATACTTTACCAAAATTTCCAACTCTAAAATTTAACATCAAATCTTTGCAAGGGTTAGCATGGAATGATGTTCCTGAATCAATAACCCATGATTAAACTAAAAATTCAACATACCAAATTAAAGCATCATTCTACACCACTTCTTCAACTATGTTAGCTGAATTATCCTCTTTACTCTGGTGTCGCGGGAGTTGTGCACTGATTCCTGAATTGACCTTTTTACTGACAATTCCAACAAATAATATCCTTGCGATATTTGGATTGTCCTATCTTCTATGACATTGATCTGCTACGTCCCTTATCCTGCCCCTTTCGAACTTTCTGCCTATACTGTTAGCACTCAACAAGGAACCTGATGACTCTCCCAAGTTTCTCCTACGAATATCTTTTCCAAGAATCGAATCTCGAACTCCCTCAAAAGTCATCTCCAACTTATAACAGTGATAAATCTTGACCAATTGTCTGGTGATAAGAATACCAACAACAAGGCTTGTACTTCATCATTGAATTTAATATCCACCGAAACCAATCTTGCTAGGATAAATTAAATTCATTCACATGATCAGTACACTAAGGGAAGGAAGTTTGACAAGACCAAGGTGACATGTTACAACTGTAATGAAAGGGACATCTGGCTACTGAGTGCCCCAAGATAATTGGAAAGGCTTTGGTCACAACAAACTCCAATAGAGACTAGATGGACTCATCAGGAACTAATAATGATGATGAATGCTACGCGCTTATGGAAACTTATGGAGAGGATTCCTCAGGAACTGATAAGGTACCTTCAGTTATATTCCCTGTTGATCGTGATAATTTATCTCAACTGAAAACTTTCTTATACTCTTTGCATTTTACTTTTAAAAGTAATACTATTGAATGTGATAGTTTGATTGCTGAGAACAAGAGGCTTAGAGAAAGAAATGATTTTTTAGAAGCTGAGTTAGTTTGCATGCATGAGAATGAAAAAGCATGTAATAAGGCACAACATAATAAAACTCAGATAAATATCAAGTATGCCAGACTAGAGAAAGTTCTAGAAAAAGAAAGATAGGTGTTTAAAACATGGATGGCTTCATACAAGAAAGTTCATAATTTCATCAGTGATAAAAACTGGAAAGAATGTCTAGGTTATAATAAATTTACTTATAGAAATATCAGTTAATCCATTAATAACACTACTCCAGTTAAGTTTTTTGAACTGATGAAAGAGGAGTGGAGTCTGTCTATGAAGTTGGTTACCTCTAAGAATACTGATGAAAGAGGAGTGGAGTATTCCTGAAGTTAGTACTCCCTCCAAATAGAGTATAGATCTCATTTTTAGTTTCAAAATAATTCAACCTCTCATCATTTTAGGAAACATGCTTTTTAATATGACATGTTATTCACATATCACTTCATGACTTGTTATTCCCACATTGAATCTATTTCTTCAGATCTTCAATCAGTTAGGTTGGGTTACCTTCACGAGTGAAAAATCTTTACTAGAAATAGTCCCATATTAACCGAAGTTTTATAAATTTTTGCTTTGGCTAATCCTTTCATCAAAGAATTTGCCAAATTATTATCTCATCTTATGTGATATACTCTAATGCTCCTCTATAGAGATACTCTCTAATAGTGTCATGCTTACGACATATATGTCATTTCTTACCTTAAAAATAACGGTTCTGAACCTTATCGACAGCCGCGGTACTATCCCAATGGATCAAGACACATGGAACCGGTCTTTACCATAAAGGGACCTCTGCTAGCAAGTTTCTTAACCAACTTGCTATTTCACTAGCTATGGCTAGTGCTATCAATTATTCTTCCATAGTGGACTCATCTAAGATAGTCTGTTTCTTTGTTTCCAAGAAACAACACCACCGGTTATATTGAAAATATAGCTACCGGTTGCCTTGAAGTCTTCTGACAAGGTATTCCAATCAGCATCACTGTATTCTTCAAAAACAGCGGGAAACTTACCATAGTGTAATTCAAAGATATTTTATTTAAACTTACCTAGTAATCTTGACACCAGGGATTACACCCGCTTCTCCAAGATCATTCATTTTAAAATTGGCATTCAACAATGATTTCACTTTAGTTACTGCATGAATATTTAAACCAAATATCAACAGGTCATCCACATACACAGACATAATAGTACAAATGTCATTTTCGAATTTGTAATAATTACATTTATCACCTTCATTTACTCTTAAGTCATCCGACATGATAAGTTTATCAAACCTTTCATGCTAAAAAGTAGGTGATTGCTTACGATTATATATAGTCTTATCTAACTTGCGAACTTTCCTTTCCTGCCAGGAGATCACGAAACCTCCGAGTTGATCCATGTAAATTGCCTTCTCTAATTCACCGTTTAAGAAGGCAGTCTTAATTTCCATCTAGTGGATCACTAGATTATGGATGGAAGTTATAGAATTTAAAAATCTGATGGAGGTCATCCTAGAGACTGGTGAAAATGTGTCAAAGAAATCCATATTTTCTCTCCGTCGAAAGCCTTTAGCCACTAAACGACCCTTATACCTTTCAACAGTACCATCGGGTCTCAACTTCTTCTTAAAGGTCCATTTACATCCTATTTACTTATAGCTATTAGGTAAATCAACCAAATGCCAAGTCTTATTGGATTCTAAAGAATCCATCTCGATTTTAAGGGTTTCTTGCCAAAGATCGGCTTCTAAAGAAGTTAAGACTTCTTTAAAACTGGTAGGATCTTCCTCTAAATTATAAGCATTGAAGTTAGGGTTAAAATCTTTGGCGACTCTAGCTCTCGTGCTCCTTCTTGGTCCGATATCTGAGTCCTCAGTGTGTTCTATCTCCTTTAATAAATGAGCGATACTCAATGACACCCCCACACTATTCCTTAATTTAAATGGAAACTTATCTTCATAGAAATCAGCATCAACTAATTCTACTATAACTCGTGCATTTAAGTCAAATAATTTGTACTGCACTGACTATTTTAATTTGAGAAACAAAATAACGTCAATGAAATGAATACCTCGCAAACTAGTATAGACTTTCATTTGATAAATTTGTACGTTAGAATGTAATTAAAAATTAAAAACATACGTACGTACCTATTAGTCCGAAAATTAGGGTCAAATGAAACAATATCACCAAACACATTAAAATTTTCTTTCCCAATTGCATTTGTCCAAATAAGATAGGTCAAGTGCCCTTTCCTATCAACCTTGTAGTCATAGTAAAAGGAATTCTAAGAGGCCTCCTTCTTTAGTTTAAACCTAGACCAAATTATATCAGAATCAAGCTTTCCAATAAGAGCTTTTACGTTTCAAGTAAAATTCTTAAAATCGGTTAAATTAGTACCCACATTTTTGTACGATCCCGCCCATTCTTTTTCTAAAAGGAATGGTTTTGTTGCACGTATATTGACTCTTATTGACTCTTACACCGTCCATTACAAGGTTCTGGTGATAAGTAGACACATTCCTATTGCCTTTTAAAAACATTTTCATAGCTCAAAATGCTAGAGGATGATTATTTTCTTCATTAAAACCCATTATAACCAAACCTCTTGTTGTTGCAGGTTTTAAAACTATCTGAGATTTGCAGTTGCATCTACGAGATGTGGTTCTTTTGGTTTTGTTCAGACCGATTACCAACACTTTCAGTTCAGACTTTAGAATTGCTCCTACTTGGGTTGCCACCATGGTTATAAATAACATGTCTAGCCAATAAATACCACAACTATTAGTTATCATAGTCAACTATCAAACAATAAATCCATAAGCGCGACCATATTCTTTGCAAATTTTAATAGCTTTTTCCAAAATTGAAAAATACTGATTTGTTTTTGGTATTTGCTTGTTGTCGCATTCTATTGTCCAAAATTTGCTAGCACCCATAGCGAAAAAAACTTATAGACTCACGACCATTTTCCTTATTTGATTCATCCAAATCTTCATTGAGCTTTTACTAGTGGTTTCTCCTTTTGATTGTTCAGAATCTTGTTCATATTCCGATTATTTAAAATCTTTTTACATTCCAATTATTCGTCAGAGTTTTCAAATATGATAAATGTTGAATAAGAATAGGCGGGATACTATAAGAGTCGATAGATAAGTTCATATCTACAAACATGATAATAAATCATATAACCACTTGTTGTAAGTGTCACAATGTTCTATTTTTAGGAACCTAAGGGTGTATATGCAAAATTAGTCGTGGACGTGTATAACCCTTTAATTATTAATTAATAATTAAAAAGACTATAATTGATGTATGTAGGATTAAGTAGAAATGAATGGTCACCCTCTCGGTGTTTGCTATCTTGTATTTTTACTTGAGCGTACTACCTTTTTACATACAACTATATAGTACATACAACTAGAGACCTTATTTATTGGCTTGGTAAATATAACTTAACATAAGTATGTACATCTTCCTAAATTTATTATTACAGCCTAAAATGAAGCTTCTGCCTCTGACTGCTACAAATTTTTTCTCAGCCTAGCTTGGTTTATGGTTTCCTTTTAAAAATGACCTCCTCCATTTTTATGTAGAGTTGATGCTACCTTTACTACATGCAAGTGTCCTTCTTTTTATTTGAAAATGTTCATTTCATCAACCCGCAGTATTGCCCACCAAATTTGAATATCCAAAAAATTGATAACTCGATAAAACATTAGCAAGTGTGAATCCTTGTAAGAACAATTATTATTTATAGAGGGTTTAAATTCTAACACACCTCATTAAACCCGAATTTGCATTTTCAGCTTCTGCTTCAATTTATAAAATACATCTGGCTTAATTGGCTAACGAAAATATCAGCTAAATTTTCTTCGGCCAGGCAATGCACGAGCTTCATAATTTTCTTGTTCACCTGTTCTCAAATAAAATGATATCTTATATTTATTTGCTTTCTCCAACCTTGTGATAATAGATAGTCATATTGATTCAACAAGGGTTATATGCCACTCTGAAAAAAAAGTAGGCTAGTCATGTTCATGATACAAATTAGGAAGACATGAAGTTATGTACCTTATTTACAATCCGGTTGGCTTCTACACCGAAAATCAAGTCAAATGTTTTTGATGGGGATAAACTCAAGTGGTTTTGGGATAAATTAATGAAAACTTATCTCTCAAAGTCTTTGTTTAACAAGCTATTTCTCAAGATTTTTTTTCGGGTTCAAGATAGAAAAAGATGGAACAACGGAATAAATCTGAATTATTTTAATGACTTGATCAGCCAGCTGAATAATTTGGATGAAAAATTGTTGGATGAAAATTCTAGTATGTGAGAAAAGTTGTTCTTTTACGGGTGTCTCTACTGAAAAATTATAGTAATATGATTACTTCATTATTGGTTGAGAAAATCAAGTTTTCTTTGGATGAGAATACTGTGGTTCTCATAAAGGCCGAAAAATTGGTGATATAAAAAAATATTGTCATTCTCGTGGAGGCCGAAAAGTTGATTAAGAATTAAGTGATACATATAATGGAAGTGTACTATTGGTAGATGCACCTGGTAGGAAAATGAAGTATGGTAAGAAACATAACACTAATATAAACTTTTATTGTGAGAAGTTTGGTCATATACAATCCACGTGTCCAAAATTAAAAAGAAGACTTGAAGGTTTTCGCCCTATAAAAGTAAAATATCTCACTTATTTATTTTCATCATAACACACAAAAAAGTATGTTTAGTTGATGTTACAGGTACAATTTGGTTTTTTAATTTTATGGGTTATTTTTTTCTATCGAGTATTTATTTTCTTTTCCGTTAACGGAAATAGCACCTCATCATGTATGTCTTGGTAAATCAAGGCCAAGGCTACCTTATCTGTTTTCTCATCAATAAGTGCTTTCGGATCTGTAGCTCCACAGTCCACCACACCCCTTGGGCTTGCATAAAGACTTTCATCTTCATGGACCATGTCGTGTAGTTACTTCTCTTTAACATATGGGATAACTCGGCCCAAAAGATCTTATCTTTGCCTTCTCCTTCATTGATGCCGTTGGCATTTACTGAGAATTAATCCCGTGCTCTGATACTAAGTGTAAGCTAATATATAATACGTATGATGATATATTAAACCTGCTTGATATTAATACTTGAGAGAACATATCGCACAAATTTGCTTGTAAAATGAATTGTTTTTTATTATTATAGAAGATACAAACCAATTTATTTCTTGAATTTAGTCCATACAAACCAAACTTTTACATGAATTTAACCCTTGAAAAAGAGGCATATCTATATAATGTTGAGTATACAACAACGAAAGAAAAAACCCAAAGCGAATAAAAAAGAACAAGAAAATAAATGACAATCAAACAAGGTTTTCTTTCCCAGCTACCTGAAATCCCTCTAGCTGAACCATGTAGATGTCTTCCTCAAGATCACCATGTAAGAACGATGTCTTAAAATCTAGTTGGTCTATGTAACTCCTCTTAGGTCATAATAGTTATCACAATTCTAACTGTAATCATCTTAACAATGAGAGAAAATATATCGGTATAGTCAATACCCTTTTTTGTTGATAACCCTTGACTACTAACCTTTCCTTGTATCTCTTGCTGCCATCATGTTCTTCTTTGATCTTGAACACACACTTATTTTGTAAAGCCTTCTTTCCTGCTGGTAACTCTGTTAAAGACCAAGTCTCAATCTTCTCAGGAGAACTCATCTTCTCATCCATGGCTTATTTCAACTGAACTGAATCATCCACTTGTACTGCCTCTGAATAACACTAAGGCTCCCCGTCCTCGGTTAATAACATATAATATGCTGAAAGAGAATATCTTTGTGATGACCTCACACTTTTTCTAGATTTTCTTCGGTCAGTCTGTGGAGTTACCGGAACCCTGTCATCAACATTCTCCGAACTCCCACTATTTACTGCAAGATCTATTTCTGTAATATCTTCAAGCACTGCTTCCTCTTTCTCAGGTTTTTCCTTTGTAAACTCAGAATGAACTACAAGTTTATCCTTATACACTGCATTTTCATTAAAAGTAATATCTCTACTTCTAATGACCTTCTTAGTCAGTTTATCCCAGAAACGGTAACCCATATCATCTGAGCCATAACCAATAAAGATACACTTCTTTGCTTTCGGGTCAAGCTTGTCCCTGTTGGAATCTTTAACACACATAAAAAACACAACCAAAAACTCACAAGTATGAATGATTTACTTCTTTTTCACTACGCCATAGATGGGCTAATAAGACACTCATTTTACGTCACCTTAGGCCCGTTTTATGTTACAATAGGCCTATTATAACGCCAAATAACCATTTCATCCGCAAATGTTGCCATTGCTATCTAATGTAATGTTTTGATTATCAACCGTAACACAAATAAAAACATTACCTTAGGGAGATAGAGTAACACTAGATAAATCAAACGTAACGGCAATTCAGTGTTACCTTAGCATTTGAAAAAATCATGTGGGACCCACCTGACTAGATTGCCACGTAGGCAGCCACGTCATATAGAGGGACCCACTGACACGTGGCGAGCAATGCCACATGGACTGCCACATAGATTGGCTAATCAGTGGTACCCACTGCCACGTCATCATATGGGGCCCGCTGCCACGTCATCAAGGGGCCCACTGCCATGTCATCAAGTATGGCCCACTGCCACGTCATCAAGTGGGGCCCATTGTAACATCATCAAGTGGGTCCCACTGCCATATGGGACCCACATGTGGGCCCACTTTTATTACTGACGTAACAGTAAACAAATCTAATGTAACACTGTATTTTGGCAAAAGAAACACAAATTTAGATTTTGTAACAGTGATAAATATAGCTATTGTAACACTAATAGATAACATTTTGAAATGTAGTTTTGATAAACACATTACTGCCATTAACAAAATAACAATTCAACTATACGAAAACATATTTCCCCAACAAACTAGTCTTACAGCATTCAGAACACCAACTCCGCCAACATAATAACCACTTCGCCAAAATTATAGTACGATTCACTACATCACTCCACCAAAATCATACTAACAAGAACAACAAACAATCCCCAAATTCCAACTCCAACCAAACCAAATAAACACCATCCACCACCAATTACAGTGAGTACCAAAAGTTATAAACTAATAATTCAAAAGTCTAAATAACATAACTGTCCATACTATTAACTCAAGCTAATGCTTGTAAAGAGAAATATCTAAGAAGAAGTCCGGGCAGTCTTGGAAGTCCCAGCAGTCCCGATAGTCATTGATGTACCATTTTCATCATCCTCGCTTGAAATATTAGCATCAACTTCTCCAATGTCCAGATTCAAGCCTGGATTAGCTGCTGCGATCTTTTTGAGAATAACTGACAAGTTATCCTGCACTTTCTTGGAAACCTTTTCTTCCAGTTCAGCCTCAAGTTCTCCCCTGATCTTTGCAGTCAAATCTTCCAAATAAGTGTCTGCAGGAGCCGAATCTGATTCCATCGCTTTCTTGTTCTTTCTCTACAAGAAAAAATGTTGTTAAATATTAATCAATTTTACCATAGAATTGTGCTACACAACTACACAACTACTAACAAGGTTTGCATTAAGGTGGCCTATACTAATACTTAACAGCCTTTTATTTCCGCTAAGTCTCTTATGTTATTTGTTTTACCAAATAAATTAAACCAACAAAACATACTTGGCAAAGCATTTTTTATCTCTTAATTTTAAAGAAATAGACAAATTGAACTACCGTGCAGCATTTAACCTCCATAAAAAAAGTAAAGTCCTTACGTTTCTTTTTTGCGGAGCAGCCGTAGTCTTGTATGTTCGGCCATCTTGTTCATGAGATTCCAAATAAATTTCAGCTTATGATGGCGAGGCGAGATTAGGATCAGTCTTTTTCTATTATAGAGCACAAAAGAAAAAGACAAGGTTATCTAGCTCAAAGTTACCACATAACTATTGATTTACTTAAGAAAAATTGCACATCAACTATTTAAAAAATGCCTAAGCACTAACATTCAATCAAAGGATTTATGAACAAACAACTAGGTAGTCATTACTATTTAGTAGACACAATCCAAGTGTGTACGGGAAGTCAATGAAGGCAATATTAATGCAGTTCTGAAATTGAATATCTAAATTCAAGCAAATACCAGCAAAAAATAGACATGCATCTGATTTCTGAAGAATTAAAGCACAAAAATGTTTGATGGCACTTGACATGAACAACTAAATTATTGTGTCTGCGAGCTCTATTTTATTAGTTTTTTCGGGTTGTTCACAGTGAATTATTTAAAGTTATATAAATGCGGATTGGTTTGTAATAATCTGAATATCATAACTAATCAGACAACTAAATAATTGCTAGTTATAATGATGATATCGACAAGGACAGATACATTATTAAAAAAAGGGGGGGGTTCTAACATGTCCCATTTTAAAATTGTATTTAAGAACATGTCCCCATCTAATTAAATTATAAATTTATCCTATAATCAAAATTTAATCCAATTTAACTTAACCATGGGGCCGTAATTATAATATCAAAATAAAAGGGGAAATATTCATAAATGTACTAGTTAATTTAGGAATCATACCAACTTCTCTCCAACTTCTGCACTACTGTTGGCACCCTGATTGTGTGGGTCAGTTACCGAAGCGCGGATTACTTTGTTATCATGTGCTAATTCCTATTAAAAAAAATTGCACAATCCAGTTTGAGAATCTTTAAAATCATTAAAATCATATTAAAAAGAAGCACGAAGGCACCTTCACCGACTCATCTCCCCAATACTTTATCAGCAATTTAAAATCCTCGAGCGGAATCTCCTTGGGCCTATGTTCAAGCCTTTCATCATCAGTGGCATGCTGTGTGTAATGCTTTGCCTTCATCCGAGACTTGTAAGTCCTCCAGCATCTATTAATTGTCTCATAAACCCAGGACTGAGCTTCATTCAGAATAATATAATGGTCCTAATATATAATAAACTCAAGATCAATAAAATGAAGGGGTTAATTGAAAAATAAATGAAACTGAGGTTTAGGTAATAGAATTTACCCGAGTATAGTCCCACATTTTCTTCTTCAATTGTTCAGGAACCAGGCGCCAGTTGACATAAGTAAGAGAGACATTGTCCTTTGCAACTGTTCCGAGAAAATTACTCAGCTCTCTCGTAACTTTTCCGTCTCTTGAAACAGGTACATTTTGTTTGTTCAAAAAAATCACCGGTCTTTCATCACGTGTACTTGCGTGAACAGTTAGCAGTTTTGTCCTTCCTCTCCATTTTTTGGGCTTTGGTACTTCATAGTACATGCACACACAAAAAAAGGTGACTGCGAATTTAATAATTAATTAAATTCTTACTGCCTCTCCATCAATAAATAATTAGTGTGCATAATTCATGCGTAGTTATATTTAGAAAGTAAAAGTACCTGCTTCAGTTTCTTCCTCAACAACATTTTCCGAATTAGAAGCGTGCACATTCTCGGTTGTTGGCGGAAGAATGCCCTGCTTTTGACGTTCCCGCATTGCTAAATAAGCAGATACAGGCCCACATGATTCTGAATTGCTCGCGGATTTTAAGATTTTACTACATGTTGGTTTTAGGAGCTTAGATTTACTGGTCATTTCCTTGTCAGATGTTTTACCAGCTTGCGATGGTTCATTCTCTGTTGCAGCGGTGACATTAGCTCGCGAACGAGTTCTTGGTCCAAGGGGGACATGGTTCTTTTTCTTCCCATTCTTCATTCTCTACAATTATTAGGATTGCAAATATAATGCGAGGCCAAAGCAATAAAGAGTATAAAATAAAAACAAAATATATAGGAAACTTGATATAGTGATAAACAAAATATCAGGTCTTAAACTAATAAAAAACACAATTTACACTCTTGAGAAACAAGGAAGGAAGACCAAAGTAATGAAAACTGTAAAAGAAATCCATACCTCAGATGAATCATCACTATCATGTTCGTCCTCACTTTCCAGATTATAATCATCATCATCCGGAGAGGCTTTGTCTTTTTCTTTGGATTTCTCAATAACTGTTGCTGATCGAGCTCTCAAATCAATCACTAATTTTTTGATCCCAAGTTCTTCCAACCTTCTATCATTTTCCTTCATTCGATTAAGTCTTTCTTGCTCACATGCTGGTAGAGTGGGGGGGCACCTGCAATAATTATAAATCAGCACTGTTATTAGTGTAGCTCAACTATGCATTGTACTTTCTTTCTAAAAATTTGGAAGGAGTGTTTAAGTGAATATTACAAGTGTTACAGTCCAGGTTAGAAGAAAAAAAAGAGGAACATTGACAAGGATACCTCGATGTCAGGTATAGCAAGTTCAAGGGGACATCTTACTTGGCGTGCATCACCTTGTAGCTGATCTTTCATTTTCTCATTATTTTGCAAAGTACGGGGTCTTTTTCTTTTGATTTCGGTCAGTGGTGGTGGGGGCAACTACAATAATTTATGAAGACAAGGTCAGTGATTAAATTGACATAACACAACAATAATCATTATAACTTATGTTTTTAAGAAGGAAAATTAAAAAAATACCTCTTTATCCAGAATAATATCATCTTGTAACTGCAGTTTCCTTCTAGCAGACCCTTTATCGTTTCCTTGCCCAGCAGTTGCATCTTGCTGAGTAGGCAACAGAGCTGGCGATGATCGTAACGCATACCTCCGACTGGGCTCAGGTGTCTTCTTAACAATCTTCCTTGGGTTCTGCTTCTGCTGGAGTTCATGTGTGGTAATATATTTCCGCTTTTGTATTTTCTTCGGTGAAACTGTATTTATGCAAGAAAAAAATCCAAGTCAAAGAATTATCTTCAACTAATATGGACATCCAAGTCCCATTATGCATATATAAAGAGATACAGAAATAGATAGAGATGTGTACTTAATGGGGACCTAATTATTTATCAGCAATAGGCATACCTTCAAACAGGCTTTTCCTCGGCCTGACAATCACATGTGGCTGCATCTCACACAACGACTCAATTGCAGGGTCAACAACTGTGTCTATATAAAGCTTGACCTCTTCGCCATCATTGCACTTTTCTATCTCTTGAATGTTGTCCAGGTCAGTACTCAGCAGCTTCCAACCACCATATTTTCCTTCTTTTGCATAGACTCCTCCGATTTCATTGAATTTGAGGAGATCCTTCACCTCCTCCATCAGATCATTATAAGCCCACATATCAGCATCTACATTATAAATAGTCAAGCAATCTCCACCAGAGTAACTTGTCCTCTGAAACTCCCCACCGTGGTACAATCCAATATTAACGTGTTTTTCTGCCATCCTGCACAGAGTTCAAAGAGATGTCAGTGGCTGACCATTAAACAAAAATATTTCAAATGTATCTTTTCCAAATCCTAGTATGCCATAAACACATATCTCGAACTAATTGGTAAACACATATTAGATCAAATAATAAACAACAAAATATTCATGAATTGGCACTCGACACAAATGTAACAAACACAATTTCGATCACAAAAAGTTATTAAGCATCTACTTCATATCCTATATTTGTTTTTATTACACGTGTAGGATATTTACAGCTAACATACAAAATTATAAAAATAAGAAAAAATAGTTATCATATGCATCTACTGAATCAACTAAATTACAGTAAGGAGATTTAATCCCAACACTACGAAATATAACAAGGGCATGCTGAACTTACCAAGACAATAAATATAAACTACAAATTAGACAACGACGACAAAAAATTTAAACTACAAAGATGGATTTCATTGAAGAATTCATGGAAGAAATAAATTAAGATATTCAATTACATCTAAATAGTCCAAACACAGAGAAAATACAAAATAAAGTTCACTGTTGTGATTAATTTTAAACTTATAAATGTTTAGCAGTTTGGTTGCTTCATTTATCGGGAATGGGAACTCTTGTTGTCGGGATATCATCTCTGCACCAACTCATTTCATCAACATGAGTTTGAAGTCCACAAACAAATTCAGTCTCACGGAGATCAGTATCGTTGACATCTTCATGTGCATCCACGTTTCCATTATCACACCACTCCCTCGGTAGTTTCTTAATTACGTAATGTACATTCTTTTCGATTGGGTCTTCCACATAAAAAAATTGTTGCACTTGTTTGGCCAGGACATGAGGATCAGATTTATGGCATAACCTATTGAAATTTACTCGAATGTGACCGTGTGGATCTTTTTGTTGTTGGTACCAACGACACTTAAATAGGACAACTGTAAATAATCCCCAGTAATCAAGTTCTATGATATCTTCTATCGATCCGTAGTAGCTGACATCCCCAACTATAGAGTTCTCGTCTCTAGAACTAGAGAAACTAGTTGTTTGTGCAGTCAAATATACACCACTGTTTTGTGTTGTGCATCGAGAATCTCTATCACTTGTGTGGAATCGATAGCCATTAACAACATAACCAGTAAACCTTCTAGCTGTTCGATTAGGCCCCAACGCAAACACCCCCAAGTCAGATGAAACCTCCACCATTTTCCCAACCTCTTCTCGTAACCAGTCCCAGAATTCTGCCGTGTGTCTTCGTGCCCTCTTGTATCTGTTCGTATTTTCGTGGCTGTCCACCAAGGCTTGATGTTCCCTAAAATTATACTAAGTTAAAACAGTGCAGAAAAGAAAAAGTTCTTGAATTATGAATTAAAATTATTTACGTTAGAGCTTATTAAACTTACTCGAGGAGCCTCTCTACTTCTTTGTTACCAGTATTGAACAAAACATAGCGATGACTTGTCTTCCAATCAACATCTTCCAAATGAATAATAGTTCCATCTTTATTCCTTCTCATTCCGATATAATATTCAGCTTGTGTTGGCCCTCTTTCGAAAACTGTTGAGCACATGTTGTTTTTTGTTGTTTCATCAGCAGCCAAAAATCTTGAACAAAATGTTACACATTCTTCAGCTATGTAACCTTCTGCAATAGAACCTTCCGGCTTACTTCTATTACGAACGTATGATTTCAATTTTGCAAGATAACGCTCTATTGGGAACATGTTTCGAATGTGCTGAGGTCCCCCAAGTCTAACTTCTCTAGTTAGATGAACACGCAAGTGCACCATTATGTCGAAGAAAGCTGATGGAAAAATCATCTCAAATTGGCAAAGTACCTCGACGATTTCAGTTTCCAACTTCTCAAGCTCCTCCAAATCGATAACCTTGCTCCATAGAGCTCTAAGGCAGGCACTCAATTTCATCAAAGGTACAGCAACCTCAGCCTTTGTAGTTTTTTTGATGGCAAACTGCAACAAGTAGTGCAGTATGAAATGAGCATCATGGCTCTTATACCCCACTACTTTCCTCTCCTTTGTGTGCACATATCGCCCTATGTTGGAGGCACAACCGTACGACAGTTTAGTGTTTTCCAACACTGAACAAAAGATCTCCTTCTCTTTGTTCGACAAGTCAAAGATTGTTGCTCGTATTTCATGGTGTGCTCCATCTTCTGATAGAACAGGATGGAGGAGTTTTCTAATTCCCATTTCTTGTAAATCTTTACGAGCGGCAACATGATCTTTTGTCTTGCCACTTATATTGAGTAAAGTGCCCAATATGTTATCGCAAACATTTTTTTCTATGTGCATGGCGTCAAGGTTATGTCGAAGTGGATTATGCTTCCAATAAGGTAAATAAAAAAAAATTGACTTCTTTTTAAAAGGGCCCTCAGTTTTACTCTTTGCCTTTTTGTTCTGCAGGCCGAATTGGTTTACATACCCAGACAACAACTCCTTAATGTCAGTTCCCGTTAAAACTGAAGGACACTGCCCCATTTCAATTGCGCCATTAAACCTTTTAGTATCCATTCTCCACTTGTGTGCAGAAGGAAGAAACTTTCGGTGGTTCATATAGCACATTTTCTTGCTATGATTCAAATAAAGTGATGAAGTTTCATAATGGCAGACAGGACACCCTAGTTTGCCTTTTGTGCTCCAGCCGGACAACATAGCATATCCCGGGAAATCGCTAATAGTCCATAGCACTCTAGCACGTAAATTAAAATCTTCATTAGCCAAGGCATCATAAGTATTAACGCCGACCTCCCATAATTCATTTAACTCGGCAATTAAAGGTTGCATGAACATATCAATACTATTCTTTGGTGAATCTGGACCAGATATTAGTGTCGAAAGAATTAGATTTTCTTGTTTCATGCATAGCCAAGGTGGGAGGTTGTAATTAACCAATACAATTGGCCAGGTACTGTGACTTAGGTTCATTGAATGATAGGGGTTGAATCCATCTGAAGCTACTCCTAAACTAACATTCCGATTTTCTAATGAAAAATCAGGATAGTCAGCATCTATCGTCTTCCAAGCTTCTGTATCAGTCGAATGTCTTACTTTTCCATCCTTTTGACGTCCCATATCGTGCCATTTCATTAGTTTCGAATATTCCTTGCACATGTATAGCCTCTGCAATCTCGGCTTTAGAGGGAAGTACCTCATCACATTAGCTGGCACTTTGTGTATAACCTGCCCCGGATCACTAGCATCATTGCCTTTTTTTTTCCGGTAACACCCACCTAGAAACACCACAATTGTCGCATTTTTCTTTGTCTTTATTTTCTCCCCAGTACAACATGCAATTATTTCGGCATGCATGTATTTTTTCATAATGTAAGCCTAAATCCTTGATCATATTTTTTGCAGCATTCAAAGACAAAGGTATTTGGGCATCAGGAAAGGCGTCTCTTATTAACTCCAACAATTCCCCAAAGGCAGACTCGGAAATTCCATGAGCACACTTTAAATGATAAAGTTTGATCAGGAAACTTAACCGAGAGAATTTAGTGGATCCGGGGTATAGTGGTTGTTTACCCTCCCTAACATGGCCATAAAACTTTCTAGCCTCTGCATTTGTTAGACTTTCATAGTCATTTTCTAAATCTCGAAACTTTTTACCCGTACAATTGAACATTTCACCTAAATAATCTTCGAAATCCATCCCCGTCCCCGAATCCATGAAGTCAGTACTACCGTCTACTTTGGTATGTGATACCTCACAAATCCATTTTATATGTAGTGGAGAAGGGCCACTACATATGAGATGATCATAGATAACTGTTTGAGTGTGCCAATAACGGTTGACACATACTTTACAGGGACACTTCATTTCTTCTCCTTTAGCATGAATTGGAAATGAATTTTCCATAAATGCCTTTATCCCTCGTACATATTCTTTACTAGATTTTGGAAATCCTATCCAGCTACTATAATCATCTTCCATAAGTACACTGTATAATATAGCCTGCGAAGTTAAAAGATTATAAGTCTACCTAAAAAAGCCCGTGTAATCCTCTCTGTGCACTATATTGCAGTGATACTAGATAAACTAATAATTTCCTACATCTCATTCCCCATTTTTATCCATGCTTTGATTTTTATTAAATTTTTTACTTCAATTTACAACTGTAACTTTTGAATAGCACACAGGGAATAAATGTTAGAATGTAAAAGATCAATAGTCAAAGACTTGTATAGCACATAAAATCAGTTTGAGATTAGATTAATGTCTTAAGTATTCGAATAATATATATTTATTTAATTGTACAAGGAACTAAGGAAGGCCCAGTACTGCTAAGAGACGATAAAAACAAGACACAGTAACCAAATGGCAAACAGAGTTAAGCCTTGCATTTGGACATTAAATAACAAAAAACAGCGAATAAGCAACATAATTTCATCAATTCATCTCGGCACGTAATCACATCAAGAAATGCAATAACCATAATTACAAGAATCTAAAACAATAAAACTCAAAGAGAGAGAGAGAGAGAGAGAGAGAGACAGAGAGAGGGGGGAGATGACCACAAACACATATTACATTCATATTAAACACAAACTCTAAACGTATTACACATATTACACATATTAAACACAGACACATATTAAACATATTAAATAAGCAGGGATAAATACATAAAATCAAAAATAAAGTTCAATTAGAGGTTACCTTGGTCCAAAATCGAAACCACAAAGCAGCTCTGAACCCTAATTGCTAGCTCCAACCGAAACCCTAAAATTCCGAAACCCTAATTGCACGCCCTAACTCCGTTGCAGAGAACCCGAACCACCGAAATGTTGCTGAGAACCACCTAATTGCTGCTGAATCCACCGAAATGAGAGCGGCTGAGGTGAGGCTGAGGTGAGAGTGCGGCTGAGGTGAGGTGAGAGTTAGGGAGAGTGAGATGGGTGAGAGTTAGGGAGAGTGAGATGGGTGAGAGTTAGGGAGTGTTGGTGAGAGGTGAGTGAGTGAGCGAGGTGGGAGGCTGAGGTGAGTGAGCGAGGTCGAGAGAGAGTGATGTTTCTGAGAGAGAGTCTGAGAGAGAGAGTGATGTTTTTGGGGGGAAATTTCGCCGCCCATATTTTCACTGCACCTTTTGTATGATTTTCATTTTATTTCATTTTTTCATTTTTTTCATTTTTTCATAAATTTTAGAAAAAACGATATTTTAATATCCCGATCCGACCATGATCCGGGTATTATATTTTTTGATTATTTTTTCCCAATGTTAGGAAGGCGGTTTAATAATATCCGTATGGTTGGATCGTCGAGAAAACCGATTAAAAAAATCGAACGACGGATATGTGGGTCGAACCGTTAAATGAATCCTATCCTTATATATGAACCCTATTACGATCCGACCATGATCCGGGCATTATATTTTTTGATTATTTTTTCCCAATGTTAGGAAGGCGGTTTAATAACATCCGTACGGTTGGATCGTCGAGAAAACCGATTAAAAAAATCGAACGACGGATATGTGGGTCGAACCGTTAAATGAATCTTATCCTGACATATGAACCCTATTACGATCCGACCATGATCCGGGCATTATATTTTTTGATTATTTTTTCCCAATGTTAGGAAGGCGGTTTAATAACATCCGTACGGTTGGATCGTCGAGAAAACCGATTAAAAAAATCGAACGACGGATATGTGGGTCGAACCGTTAAATGAATCCTATCCTGACATATGAACCCTATTACGATCCGACCATGATCCGGGCATTATATTTTTTGATTATTTTTTCCCAATGTTAGGAAGGCAGTTTAATAACATCCGTACGGTTGGATCGTCGAGAAAACCGATTAAAAAAATCGAACGACGGATATGTGGGTCGAACCGTTAAATGAATCATATCCTGACATATGAACCCTATTACGATCCGACCACGATCCGGGCATTATATTTTTTGATTATTTTTTCCCAATGTTAGGAAGGCGGTTTAATAACATCCGTACGGTTGGATCGTCGAGAAAACCGATTAAAAAAATCGAACGACGGATATGTGGGTCGAACCGTTAAATGAATCCTATCCTTACATATGAACCCTATTACGATCCGACCATGATCCGGGCATTATATTTTTTGATTATTTTTTCCCAATGTTAGGAAGGCGGTTTAATAACATCCGTACGGTTGGATCGTCGAGAAAACCGATTAAAAAAATCGAACGACGGATATGTGGGTCGAACCGTTAAATGAATCTTATCCTGACATATGAACCCTATTACGATCCGACCATGATCCGGGCATTATATTTTTTGATTATTTTTTCCCAATGTTAGGAAGGCGGTTTAATAACATCCGTACGGTTGGATCGTCGAGAAAACCGATTAAAAAAATAGAACGACGGATATGTGGGTCGAACCGTTAAATGAATCCTATCCTGACATATGAACCCTATTACGATCCGACCATGATCCGGGCATTATATTTTTTGATTATTTTTTCCCAATGTTAGGAAGGCAGTTTAATAACATCCGTACGGTTGGATCGTCGAGAAAACCGATTAAAAAAATCGAACGACGGATATGTGGGTCGAACCGTTAAATGAATCATATCCTGACATATGAACCCTATTACGATCCGACCACGATCCGGGCATTATATTTTTTGATTATTTTTTCCCAATGTTAGGAAGGCGGTTTAATAACATCCGTACGGTTGGATCATCGAGAAAACTGATTAAAAAAATTGAACGACGGATATGTGGGTCGAACCGTTAAATGAATCCTATCCTTACATATGAACCCTATTACGATCCGACCATGATCCGGGCATTATATTTTTTGATTATTTTTTCCCAATGTTAGGAAGGCGGTTTAATAACATCCGTACGGTTGGATCGTCGAGAAAACCGATTAAAAAAATCGAACGACGGATATGTGGGTCGAACCGTTAAATGAATCTTATCCTGACATATGAACCCTATTACGATCCGACCATGATCCGGGCATTATATTTTTTGATTATTTTTTCCCAATGTTAGGAAGGCGGTTTAATAACATCTGTACGGTTGGATCGTCGAGAAAACCGATTAAAAAAATTGAACGACGGATATGTGGGTCGAACCGTTAAATGAATCCTATCCTAACATATGAACCCTATTACGATCCGACCATGATCCGGGCATTATATTTTTTGATTATTTTTTCCCAATGTTAGGAAGGCAGTTTAATAACATCCGTACGGTTGGATCGTCGAGAAAACCGATTAAAAAAATTGAACGACGGATATGTGGGTCGAACCGTTAAATGAATCCTATCCTGACATATGAACCCTATTACGATCCGACCATGATCCGGGCATTATATTTTTTGATTATTTTTTCCCAATGTTAGGAAGGCAGTTTAATAACATCCGTACGGTTGGATCGTCGAGAAAACCGATTAAAAAAATCGAACGACGGATATGTGGGTCGAACCGTTAAATGAATCCTATCCTGACATATGAACCCTATTACGATCCGACCATGATCCGGGCATTATATTTTTTGATTATTTTTTCCCAATGTTAGGAAGGCAGTTTAATAACATCCGTACGGTTGGATCGTCGAGAAAACTGATTAAAAAAATCGAACGACGGATATGTGGGTCGAACCGTTAAATGAATCATATCCTGACATATGAACCCTATTACGATCCGACCACGATCCGGACATTATATTTTTTGATTATTTTTTCCCAATGTTAGGAAGGCAGTTTAATAACATCCGTACGGTTGGATCGTCGAGAAAATCGATTAAAAAAATCGAATGACGGATATGTGGGTCGAACCGTTAAATGAATCATATCCTCAAATATGAACCCTATTACGATCCGACCACAATCCGGGCATTATATTTTTTGATTATTTATTTATTTATTTATTTATTAAATAATTAAATAAATGGATAATGTGGGGCCTACATGTGGGGCCCACAAGTGGAGCCCACATGTGTGGCCCACAAGTGGAGCCCACATGTGGGCTTACTTTTCCATTATTTATTTATTTAATTATTTAAATAATTTTTTATTAAATAATTAAATAATTGGATAATGTTGGGCCTACATGTGTGGCTACAAGTGGAGCCCACTTCTTTATTATTTATTTAATTATTTAAATAATTATTTATTAAATAATTAAATAATTGATTAATATGGGGCCCACATGTGGGGCCCACAAGTGGAGCCCACATGCGGGGCCCACAAGGGGAGCCCACATGTGGGGCCCACAAGGGGAGCCCACATGTGGGGCCCACTTCTCCATTATTTATTTATTTAATTATTTAAATAATTATTTATTAAATAATTAAATAATTGGATAATGTGGGGCCTAAATGTGGGGCCCACAAGTGGAGCCCACTTCTTTATTATTTATTTATTTAATTATTATTTATTTAATTATTTAAATAATTATTTATTAAATAATTAAATAGTTGTTTAATATGGGGCCCACATGTGGGGCCCACAAGTGCAGCCCACATGTGGGGCCCACGGAAATCCAGAAAAGCTGGCAAATAAAATAATTAATTATTTTATTTGCCACATGTGGGCCCACAAGTGCAGCCCACAAGGGGATCCCACATGTGGGCCCCACTTCTCCATTATTTATTTATTTAATTATTATTTATTTAATTTTTTAATTAATTATTTATTAAATAATTAAATAATTAATTATTTGATGACATGGCGGTGCACACGTGGCAGGGTTGAGCAAATATAACAGTAGCGTTGTAACAGAAAAGTTAACGTAACGCTTTGGTGACGTGGCAGTGCCACGTGGCAGTGTGGGCCCACATGGGGGGTCCACCTGTTAGTGTGGGACCCACTTTCTGGAACAAGTTTAGTGGGGCCCACATGTGGGACCCACTTTTGCTGACGTGTACACTGTGGGGCCCAAAAAAATAATAAAATAATTAAATATTATTATAATGATAAAGCAAAGCGTTAGGTTATGTCAGCACTATTGTAACATTAGCTTTCTACTGCAACACAAGCCCTCTAACGTAACAGTAACTTTACATGTAAAGTAACGCTATTTTGTTAGTGTTACAATAGGTCAAAAAAGTCTGTCTAATATAACGCAAAACAGGCATTACATTAGAAAAGTGTCTTATTTGCCCATCTATGGCGTAGTGTTTCTTGCCACTCTTCTTTAGGAATCTTGAACCACAAAGGACTTGAAGGTCCTCTATTTATGAGATACGCTGCTGTGCTAATTACATCAGCCGAAAGCATCTTTGGTAACCTTGCATGTAATCTCATACTCTTGGCCCTCTCATTCAAGGTTCTATTCATACGCTCTCCAACACCATCTGTTATGATATCTCTGTAATAATGTTAATAATTCTAATCCCAAATTCTGCGCAATACCTTTAAAACTCATCACTACTCTATTCACCTCCATTATCTGACATCAAACTCTTCACGTTTAAACTGGTTTGATTTTCAACTTTAGTCTTCCACTTCTTGAAAGTAGCAAATACATCTGATTTATTTTTTTAAAAATAAACCCATACCTTTCTAGTGGAATCATCAGTGAAAGTGACATAGTAGCGAGATCCACCCAATGACGCAAGTGTTGTTGGACCATATATATCTGTATGAACTAGCTCTAACTTCTTAGCCTTAGGGGCCCTCCCCGATTTTGCAAAAGTAATACGTTTTTGCTTTTCAAGAACACAAGGCTCACAAAATCCAACTTTCACAATCTTCAAATCTAGAATCTCCCCCTTCGAAGTTAACAACTTCATACCTTTTTCACTCATATGACCAAGCCTTTGGTGCCACAAAGTTGAAGACTCAATCTCATCAGCAACTGTATTTGCTTCATAGCTAGATTATTCAACAATTTACAAAATCCCCTTTTTCTCTCCACGAGCAATAACTAGATTTCCCCTTATAACCTTCCACTGTCCATATCCGAAAGTAACTTGATACCCTTCCTGATCTAACTGACCCATAGATAAAAACATCTTCTTCAGTCCAGGAATGTACCTTACATCTTTCAACATCCAGCTAGTTCCCAAAGAGGTTTTAAGATTAATATCTCCCATGCCCGCAATATCCAAATTCTCATCATCATCAAGATGAACTTTACCAAAATTTACCATTAAATCCTTGCAAGGGGTAGCATGGAATGATGCACCAGAATCCATAATCCATGATTCAACCGCACATTCAACACAACAAATTAAAGCATCATCATCAACCACTTCTTCAACTACGTTAGCTGAATTATCCTTTTTATTCTTTCCTTAAGGAGCCGCGGGAGCCGTGCACTGATTCCTGAAGTGACCCTTCTGATAATTCTAACAAACAATATCCTTGCGATCTTTGGATTGTCCTCTCTTCTGTGACTTGGATATACTACGCCACTTATTTTGCCCCTTTTCGAACTTTCTACCTCTACTCTCAGCACTCAACAAGGAACCTGAAGACTCTCCTGAGTTTCTCCTACGAATATCTTCTCCAAGAATTGAATCTCGAACTCCATCAAAAGTCATCTTACCGCTCTTAGATGAATTACTTATAACAGTGGCAAATCCCGACCATCTGTCCGGTAATGAGGATGCCAATAACAAGGCCTGTACATCATCTTCGAATTTAATATCCACCAATTCCAATCTTTCTAGGATAGAATTAAACTCGTTCACATGATCAGCAAAACAATCTCCTTCATTCAATCTCGTGGCAACTAACAAGCGAAACAAATACACCTTATTTGAAGTAGACGGCTTCTCATAGATGTTTGAAAAAGCCTTGATCAAACCATAAGTTGTCATTTCCTTGACGATATTGTAAGCAACGTTCTTCCCCAAAATCAACCTGACAACCCCCAAAGCCTGCTTGTCCAATAGCTTCCAGTCTTCCTTCTTCATTAAAGTTGGTTTCTTCTCTTCAAGTGGTTTGTGTAGTTTTTTCTGATACAAATAATCTTCAATTTGCATCTTCCAAAACCCATAATATTTTCCATCAAATTTGTTGATCTTTACCTTCCCGTCCTCTACCATCACCCCCACTCGCCTGAAAACCTATGCTCTTGATACCAGTTGTTGAATATAGAACAACGAAAGCAAAAACGAAAGCGAATAAACAAGAACAGAAAATAAATGATAATCACTTAAGACAAAGATTTATGTGGTTTGGAAATTCCTGCTCCACAAGCCGCACTAATTTTGTATTAATCTTTCACAATTTGTTGTGTTATGATTTTACAATTACATGAGTATTTATAAGAGAAGAAACTACGCCTATATCAAAATTATAGTCCAAATCTGAAAAGTAGACTAATCCATAAACTAATCTGAATGTGAATTTGAATAGTCTATTTTCATGGGTTTAATTAAAAGACTCCACAAACCCAACATATAAATAACCTGATTGAAGCTAATGATCATACATTTCGTTTGACATATGTAATTTATTATTATTTATTATCTTTTTATGTTGAAGTAGAAATAATCATGAACAAATTTGTTAGAGTCATTCTTTGACAAACAAATTATCTTTGATGAAATATTTATGAGCCACAATTAAGTGTCGGTTTTTCATTTTGAAGTAAATTACAAATTTTAACCAACAAACTAAATAAAATTTATTCATAATTCTACGGTTAAAAAATTAATTATTCTTAAATTAAAATATGCAAGTTCATTTTAAATTTTTACAAATTTTCACTAGCAACTAAATAAAAATTCATTAACAATTTTACCTCATAAAAGTTAATTCTTATAATAAAATTTACAAAGTGCAATTAGTAAGTACATTATAAATTATATAAGTTTTCTCATTTGTATAACATTTTTGTTAAAATGGATCAATTTAATTTCTCATAAATTCTTAAGTTACTAATTGGAGTACACTTAAATTATTAAAATATTACAATTTTTTTAATTTTAAATTTATATTTTATCTTGTTTTTTTGGAAATTATATTCAATTATATTTTATCATGTGAATATTAATTTGAACAAGATAATTAATTTATACATTATACGGTGTCAATTGTAGTACATGTATTATTGTTTGCAGATGTAGGAAATTTCTATAACAAAAATTAACTTTTATTAAAAAAAATGTCATTTCTTTGTTTAGTAGTTTTTATATTATGCTAACCCTTTGACTGTAGAATCTCATGTCATTTCATTTAGGAGACAACAAAAATTAGGGTAAATATTGTTTAAATATATGTGATATATTTAAAATTCTATATTACCTAGAGTACAATTTGTAAATGTTATTTATTCAACACTATATTTAAATATTTATAATAATTAAAAAGCCCATACTAATATTCTTTTTTAAAAAATAAGGGTGTATTTGACATTTGATAAAAAAGGGCCATTGAGTATACAACAACTAAAATAAAACCCAAAGCCAATAAAAAATACCAAAAAAATAAATGACACTCTATAAAACAAAGATTTACTTAGTTCAGAAATTCGTACTTCACTAATGTTGTATTGTATCTCATAATTGTGTTGTGTTGTAATTTTACAATTAAATGAGAATATTTATAAGAGAAGAAACTGAGCCTAAATCAGATTATAGTCTAAATTTGAGAAGTAGACTAATTCATAAATTAATCTAAATATGGATAGTCTGTTTTCATGGGTTTAGTAAATAGACTCTACAAACCCAACAATCTCCCACTTGAAGCTGACCGCATCTTCACTTCACTCTTCTAAATCTAAAAAAATCAATACTTCAATCAACAACTGTAACTAGCGCATCGCCGTCTCATCAATCAATCTTAAAGGCGAGTTGAAACTACGCAAAACTTCAAATTTTCATTGATAATCACCTTAGTCAACATATGTGCATGATTCTTTAAAACAAGGAATTTCTTCAAGGACAAAATACGATTGCTTATCAACTCTCTTATAAAGTGATATCTTAGCTGAATATGCTTTGTCTTAGTATAAAATAGGATTCTTTGCAAGATGAATAACACTTTGACTATTGCTATACAAAGAACTGTCCACCTGTTTCTTGCCCAACTCCTCAAGAAAATTCTTCAACCAAATCATCTCCTTGCTAGCTTCAGAGATAGCCATATATTCTGCTTCTGTGGTTGAAAGAGGAACACTCTTTTAAAGTCGAGACTTCCAACTAATTGATGTGCTACCCAAAGTGAAAAATAATCCATTGTACTTTTTCTTGTATCCAAACATCCCCCAAATCTATATAAGAGAACCCTTCTAATATAATATAGTGCAACCTTGGATGTGCCTTTCAAGTAGCGTATAAACCACTAGACTGCTTCCAATGCTCTCTTCCTAGATTAGACATAAATCTGCTAACAACTCCCACTGCATGAGCAATGTCTGGCCTTGTACACCATAGCATACATCCAATTTCCAATTGGAGACACATAAGGAAATTTAGCCATATATTTCTTATCTTCACCCGTTTTAGGTGATTGCTTCTTTGTGAGATTAAAGTGACTCACCAACGGTGTACTACTGGTTTTCGCATCCTGGACACTGCATTTCTGTAACAATTTCTCAATATACTTCTCTTGAGATAATTTCAAAGTACCTTCATCTCTATCCCTTATGATGCTCATACCAAGTATCTGTTTTACTGCATCCATATCATTCATCTCAAACTCAGACATATGTCTCTTTAACCAGTTGATATCCCTCATGTTTGATCCTGCTATCAACATGTCATCATCGTACAACACTAATATGATATAAGATGAATCAAATTATTTAAAGTAGAAATAATGATTAATAGAACTCTTTGTGTACCCATTCTTCATCATAAATTTTTCAAACTTCAGGTACCATTATCTTGGTGCTTGCTTCAAACTCTACAAGCTTTTTATAAGCTTGTAAACAAATATTTTTTCCCAACTACCTGAAATCCCTCTATCTGAATCATGTAGATGTCTTTCTCAAGATCATCATGTAAGAACGAAGTCTTAACTTCTAGTTGCCTTGTTGTAACTCCTCTACAACCACAATACTTAGCATAATTCTAATTGTAGTCATCTTAACAATGAGAGAACATATATCTGTATAGTCAGTACCCTTTCTCTGTTGGTAAATTTTGACTACTAACCTCGCCTTGTATATCTTGTTAACATCATTTTCTTCTTTTATCCTGAACATCCATATATTTTGTAAAGCCTTCTTTCATGCTGGTAACTCTGTTGAAGACCAAATCTCATTCTTCTCAAGAGAACTCATCTCTTCATCTATGGCTGATTTCCATTGAACTGAATCATCCACTTTTACTGCCTCTGAATAATACTGAGGCTCTCCGACCTTGGTTAATAAAATATGATATATTGAAGGAGAATATCTTTGTGGTGGCATCACAATTCTGCTAGATTTTCTTACCTCATTTTGTGGAGTAACTAGAACCTTTTCATCAACATTCTCCGTACTCCCACTATTTCCTACAAGATCTGTTGCTGTAATATCTTCAAGCACTAATTCCTCTTTCTCAGGTTGTTCCTTTGCAAACTCAAAATCCACTATAAGTTTATCCTTATACACTGTATTCTCATTAAAAGTAACATCTCTACTTCTAATGACCTTCTTAGTTAGTTCATCCCAGAAATGGTTTCCCATATCATCTAAGCCATAACCAATGAAAATACACTTCTTTGCTTTGGGATCGAGCTTGTCTCTGTTAGAATCTTAACACACACATAAGAAACACATCAAAAACTTGCAAGTCTGAAAGATTTACCTCCTGTTCATGCCACTCTTCTTCAGGAATCCTGAACCCCAAAGGACTAGGTCCTTTATTTATGATATACGTTGCATGTAATCTCATACTCTTGGCCCTTTAATTCATGGTTCTATTCATGCACTCTAGAACACCATTCTGCTCTGGTGTCTCTGGAATAGTTTTAATCATTATAATCCCAAATTTTATGCAATTACATTTAAACTCATCAGTACTGTATTCACCACCATTATCTGACATCAAACTCTTCAACTTCAAACCGGTCTAATTTTCAACTTCAGTCTTCCACATCTTAAAAGTAGAAAATAAATCCGATTTATTCTTCAAAAAATAAACCCATACCTTTATAGTAGAATCATCACTGAAATCGACATAGAAGCAAGATCCTCCCAACGACGCAACTGTTGTTGTACCATATACATCTGTATGAACTAGCTCTAACTTCTTACCAATGAGGGTCCTTCCCAATTTTATAAAAGTAACCTATTTATGCTTTCCAAGAACACATAACTCATAGAATCCAACTTTCATATTCTTCAACTTTAGAATCATCACCTTTAAAATAAATAGCCTCATACATTTTTCCCTCATATGACCAAGCGTTTGGTGCCATAAAGTTGAAGACCCAATCTCATCAGTAACTGTATGTGCTTCAAAGCTAAATTATTCAATATTGTACAAAGTCCCCTTTTCTCTCCATAAATAACTAGATTCCCATTTATAACCTTCCATTGTCCATCTCCGAAAGTGACTCGATTCCATTCCTTATCTAACTGAACTGAAGATAGCAATATTGTTGAAAATTGGCTAAGTCGAGAATTAGGACCTGTCTAACAATCAGGATATGATCAAATAATGTGATATGATTATCCGTTGGAAGCTTTATTATGATCCATTGACAATGTTTAGTCATCCGTTGATATATACAAATGATTATCCATTGAAGCTACAACATATATCCGTTGATCAGGTTATCCGTTGAGAATGACTTGGAGGATAAGTCAGGACTGCGAGATGAATCAGAAGGTGCTAATTTATAGGATCGTAGTTGATTTAGATATGTATCAAAAGTGTTAGAATTATGCTGTAACATATCTTGTTATTGATAGAGGATTGATTGTAGCTGTGTAGTATAAAACATAGAATAGGTTATTACTTTGTAAGAGGTTAACTCGAGTATTCGCATAACCTAGAAGCTCTTAAGAATATTGTTCTTGAGAGAGTTTTGTAACAGTTTATTAAAGATCAATATGAAATGTTATTTGATTCATCTATTTTTACTTTACTATCATAATACATCGATTTATTTAGTAATTGTATCCAACCCCCTTAAGCAATTACTTTGCTGGGCAACAAGTGGTATCAGAGCTGTCAAATTAACTATTAATTTGTAAAGGTCAAGATGTCTGGAAGTAAGTATGAAAGCATGAAAATTTCCATCCCGAAGAAAGCTGATTATTCTACATGGAGAGTAAAGATGTTGATGTTCCTTGAAGCTACCCTATGAAAACTGTGTCTATGATTGAAGATGCTCCTGAACACTATGTCAGGAAGGAAAGATTAAAGTGGTCAGATGCTGAAAAAGCTGCAATGCTTAAGGATGCTAAAGTTAGGAATATTCTGCATAATAGTTTGGACAATATGATGTCAAATAGAGTGATTACCTGCAAGACTGCAAAGGAGATATGGAATTCCTTGGAGAAACAGTGCCAAGGTACAATGGAAATAAAGAAGAACAGAAGAGCTGTTCTTGTGCAAGAATATGAGAATTTTGATGCCAAGGCTGATGAGTCAATTACTGATAAATATGATAGATTTTTGACATTATTAAATGATCTATCATTGGTTGGAAAAGAATATGAAAGAGAAGACTCAAATACCAAGTTTCTGAGAGCTCTTTCAGAAGATTGGGATACTCATGCCTCAATAATCAGGCATCAATATGATCTTGATTCTCTGACTCTGGATGAAGTGTATGGGATGCTGAAAAATCATGACTTGAGATCCTGCAAAGGAAAAATAGAAAGAGTCAGAAGGTGAAAATTGTGGATTTTAATGCTGAGACTCATAAGGGCAAGGAAAAGATGAGTGAGAGGTCTAGGAGAAGGAATATTGTGGAAGAGTCAGATACTGATGATGTATCAGATGCTGACACAAATACCGACGAGGATTATGAGATTGATCTCGATGATCCTCAAGTTGTTAAAATGCCTGCAATGCTTGTGAAAGGCTTCAGATGGATGAGGTTTGCAAAACCACAGAGAAAAGGTGGTTTCAACAGAAGGCTCTCTAGTGATGGAAAAGGCAGGTTCATAAAGAGTGATGATCAGTACACCAAGGGAAGGAAGTTTGACAAGACCAAGGTGACATGTTACAACTGTAATGAAAGGGGACATCTGGCTACTGAGTGCCCCAAGATAATTGGAAAGGCTTTGGTCACAACAAACTCCAACAGAGACTAGATGGACTCATCAGGAACTAATAATGATGATGAATGCTATGCACTTTTGGAAACTTATGGAGAGGATTCCTCAGGAACTGATAAGGTACCTTCAGTTATATTCCCTGTTGATAGTGATAATTTATCTCAACTGAAAACTTTCTTATACTCTTTGCATGTTACTTTTAAAAGTAATACTATTGAATGTGATAGTTTGATTGCTGAGAACAAGAGGCTTAGAGAAAGAAATGATTTTTTAGAAGCTGAGTTAGTTTGCCTCCATGAGAATGAAAAAGCATGTAATAAGGCACAATATAATAAAACTCAGATAAATATCAAGTATGTCAGACTAGAGAAAGTTCTAAAAAAAGAAAGATAGGTGTTTAAAACATGGATGACTTCATACAAGAAAGTTCATAATTTCATCAGTGATAAAAACTGGAAAGAATGTCTAGGTTATAATAAATTTACTTATAGAAATATCAGTTAATCCATTAATAACACTACTCCAGTTATGTTTTTTGAATTGATGAAAGAGGAGTGGAGTCTGTTTATGAAGTTGGTTACCTCTAAGAATACTGTTGAAAAGAAAGCTGAACCTAGAGTCCCTTCTAAAAAGAAAGAAGATCCTAAAATGCAAGAAAAAAATTAAAAATAAAGGACCTCTCTAAGAGTCAGTTAAACAAGAAAATTTGTGAGGTAATTACTAAGACTCCCAAACCTAGGTCTAAGAGAGGTAGAAATGGAAAATAAGGAATAAACAAGGCAAACAACTATAAGTACATTCCTGATGCTCCTAGGAAAACTTGTTTTAACTGTGATAATACTATTCATATTACTATTAATTGCAGGAAGCCTAAAAAGAAAGTGTCTGAGATTCCCGAGTCTGATATTATTAGCAGATCAGTACTATACAAACCATAAAATCCTTGTTCTCATTATGGTATTTGACATTCTATTTACACTTGTATAGATTATCATAGTTTGTATCACAACAATTATGATCCTTTACCAAAATTCAATAATATTGCTGTTTTAAATAGAAATGCTAAACTGAATGTGCATACATCTTATAAAGTTAAAAATGTCAAGATAAATCCCGATGAAGTAATTCCTGATGGATCAAATCCTGACAAGAAGTCTGCTAATGTAAAAATACATAAGATGTCTAAAACGACCCAACAAATGTAGGTTCTTAAAATTCTGACCGATTTCCATATCTATAATTACAGGGAAATAAGAAGAATGTGCTTATCTTTGATAGTGGCTTTTCAGCACATATGGGTGAAACTAAATCCTTGTTGTCAGAATATGAGGAGAAGGCGGGACCAATGGTTTTCTATGGAGATGGCAATGTAGGAAAAACACGGGGATATGATGATATAATCATCGGAAATATCATCATCTCAAACATAGCTTTGGTAGAGGGACTGAAGCACGACTTATTGAACATTAGTCAAATTTACTGACAGAGGTTTCTATGTTATGTTCTATGATATGCACTGTGAAGTAGTTTATAAGATCACAAAGAAAACTGTTTTCAAAGCTTACAAACATGGAAACATTTACGAAGCCAAACTTTATGCAAATACTGATAGTCCTAAAACTTGTCTGGTAACCAAGGCATCGGTAGATGAATGTTAGAATTGGCACAAGAAGCTTTTTCATCTCAACTTCAATAATCTCAGTGACTTGGTGAGAGAAAAATGCAATCATGAAAATGTTATACTTGTGGACAAATATCTTAAATCAGGAAAGAAGGCAAATCCTGATGATAATACACAAATTGAGGGGAGAAACGTTAAACTATCAGGAACTGACAACACAGTTATAGGGGGAGCTTTGCATGGAACCATTCTTGGAGATTACCCAGTGAGAAGATCTCTATGGAATCTGCTCAGACTTTAGCTGATCATGCTGTTCAATTAGTTTCAATTCTGATATGAAAGAATCTATCAAGTCCACAATAGTTTTAGTCAAAGGACTGCATTCTTTTGTGTCTGCCCTCAAGCAAGATAATATTGATCTTAGAGAAGAGATTGCTGATCTTTTTGTGACTATTAAAGGTACAAACAAATACAGTGGTTTGATAAAGAGAATGTTTAGCTTGGAAGCAAAACAAGATCACATGTCTGAGAAGCTGACAGCTTTGGAAGCTGGTCAGAATGCTACAAATTCCAGGTTGGATGATATTTTATCTCTTCTACAAAGTCTAGATGCCAAAAAGAGGGAGAGTACGCAAGACAAAATGTCAACCTGAATCAGTTTTGAGGAGAAATACCAATTCTGATGATGATGGTGATAAACAAGAAAAGGAGACCTCTGATGCTGTGAAAGTTCAAACTAGAACTGGAATTCAAAGTCAAAAGATACAGTCAACTCAAGTCTCTAAGGATATATCACATGGATCTAATGTAGAGACTAATCTTATTACTCCTAGTTCAATTCCTGACGAAAAATTACAAGTTCTGATTCTTTTCCTGACACTGAAAGAGTGATAGTGATTCCTGATTATGTGAAAACTGAAGAAGAAGAAATTCTATTTCGGATGGATTTACAGATTCTCTCTGCTTATATTGAAGCTGTTAATGATAAAAATTTCAAGGAAGAAGAAATTGTTTTTGACTGAGAAGAAAGGGCACGAGAAGGAAAAATCAGACTTGCTGTTGACAAAGCAGATCAAGTATACAAAAATATGCTTAAAAGATTTGAGAGGAATAGGTGGAGGAGTATAGATATGAAGATGTTACATGAATGAGCATAAAGGAGAGCTCAAGTATTTACAAAGATCAAGAATAAATACAAGTGGAGAAAATTTTTTGATCTCATGTATAATGATAAATTGAGCTTTACTTCCGGTGGAATACGAATGGATGGTTTACTTGGTTCTAATACTACAGGAGATATAAGCAGTCTTGGTTAGTACAATCCAAGAATCTCAAGTTGATTGAACCATTCACAAGAGCTGGAATAGGACATCATGAAGCTAAACTTGTCAATTTAAAGCTGTTGAACTTCACACTTGCTGATAGTCCTGGTCAGGAAGTGACAATTGATCATCTGGATAGACTTGAAGCCATGAAGATTATTCTTGACAAACATGATGGTTCTGAACCTAAACAGAAGATCTTACTCTTATTGCAAAATGATCAAATTCAAGTTCTTTCATTTGATGAACTGATGATCATGTCTTCAAAGGAATTGAAATATATTCAATGTTTGCTAAGAGTTGAAGATGAAACTTCAAAGTTATGGTAAAACAAGATTCTTGCCAATATGAGAAGAAGGATAATGGATGATGGTCAATATTAATTTGGATCATATGTTCCTATATACATAAATTTTAGAGGGCAAGAAGTCAACATGAATAAAGGAGGAGCTGTTATTGAAAATGTTTTTACTCAGAGGTATATAATCATGAATCCTGATGGAAGAAAAACTTGCTATGTGTCACTGGAAGACATAATGACCATAAGAGCTCAAATCAGAAATCTGAGAGCTGTTATTTATCAATTATCTGATAAAACAGAGTATGAGAAGAATTTGAAGATCAAGTTAGTAGATATTCTATTGAAAAAGATTGATGACAGGGTTAAAACTTTTATTTAGACATACTGCATAATTTATCAAGAAATACGAAGATCAAAGTCTGAAACAAAGTAAGATTTACACTACTTATTTTGTCTATCAGGTTTTCAGCACTAGACAATTCTATTAGAATTTATGCTTATTCTGAAAAGCATAAATTGGGGAAGATTGTTGAGAATTGGCTAAGTCGAGAATCAGGATCTGTCTAACAATCAGGATATGATCAACTGTTGTGGTATGAATATCCGTTGTAAGCTTCATTATCATCCATTGATATATACAAATGATTATCTGTTAAAGCTACAACATATATCTGTTGATCAGGTTATCCGTTGAGAATGACTTGGAGGACAAGTCAAGACTGCGAGATAAATAAGAAGGTGCTGATTTATATGATCGTAGTTGATTTAGATATATATAGAAAGTGTTAGAAAAAATACTGTTACATATCTTATAATTGATATAAGATTGATTGTAGCTGTGTGGTATAAAAACACATAATAGGTTATTACTTTGTAAGAGCTTAACTCGAGTATTCGCATAACCTAGAAGCTCTTATGAATATTATTCTTGAGAGAGTTTTGTAACAGTTTATTAAAGATAAATATAAACTATTATTTGATTCATCTGTTCTTACTTTACTTTCATAATACATCGATTTATTTAGTTATTGTATCCAACCCCCTTAAACAATCACTTTACTGGGCAACAAATATCTCTTTAATCCAGGAACGGATCTTACATCTTTCAATTTCCAGGTAATTTCCAAAGAGGTTTTGAAATTAATATCTCCCATGCCTGCGATATCCAAAATCTCATCATCAGCAAGACATACTTTACCAAAATTTCCAACTCTAAAATTTAACATCAAATCTTTGCAAGGGTTAGCATGGAATGATGTTCCTGAATCAATAACCCATGATTAAACTAAAACTTTAACATAACAAATTAAAGCATCATTCTACACCACTTCTTCAACTATGTTAGCTGAATTATCCTTTTTACTCTGGAGTCACGGGAGCTGTGCACTGATTCCTGAATTGACCTTTTTTCTAACAATTCCAACAAATAATATCCTTGCGATATTTGGATTATCCTATCTTCTGTGACATTGATCTGCTACGTCCCTTATCCTGCCCCTTTCGAACTTTTTGCCTATACTGTTAGCACTCAACAAGGAACCTGATGACTCTCCCAAGTTTCTCCTACAAATATCTTTTCCAAGAATCGAATCTCAAACTCCCTCAAAAGTCATCTCCAACTTATAACAGTGATAAATCTTGACCAATTGTCTGGTGATAAGAATACCAACAACAAGGCTTGTACTTCATCATTGAATTTAATATCCACCGAAACCAATCTTGCTAGGATAAATTAAATTCATTTACATGATCAGCAATATAATCATCTTTATTCAATCTCATGGCAACAAACAAGAGAATCAAATACACCTTATTTGAAGCTGACGGCTTCTCATACATGTTTGACAAAGCTTTGATCAAAACATAAGTTATAATTTCCTTGACGATATTATAAGCAACCTTCTTCGTCAATATCAACAAGATAACCCCCCGAGCCTACCTTCCAATAACTTCTAGTTTTCGTCCTTCATTGAAGATGGTTTCTTCTCCTCCAGTGGTTCGTGTAGTTTTTTTATACAAATAATCTCCAATTTGCATCTTCCAAATTCCATAGTTTTTGCCATCAAATTTGTTGATCTTTACCTTCCTGTCTTCTGCCATCGCTGCCACTCGCCTGAAAAGCTAGGCTCTTGATATCTGTTGTTGATGTTGTGAAATATTTGTAAAAACAAATAAATGATTTTTCGAAGAAAAATAAATTTTTTCGAGAGAGAATATTTTATGATTATTAAAATTTGAAAATATAAACGAGTGTACCAGATTTTTCTGGGATGAGTCACGGATCACACTCACTTTATGATGTTTTGTGGCTATGTTCGAAAAGTGTAGAATAATCTCATTTGCCACACCGTCCCCAGGATAAAACAACCCAAAAAAACTTCTTACGATAATTATTTGCACCAATAATCACCATTTAAACCGTAAATTATACTGCTCAAAAGTTATATAGGGCCCGTTTAGGGTTTCCTAAAATATGTGACTTATGACTTAAAATTGAAAAGTGTCATATAAGTGATATGAATATCGTAACTTATAAGTTATATAGCTGTTTGGATAATTTTACGTATAAGTTACTTATAAGTTGATAATGTGTTTGGTAAATCTTAACTTATAACTTATATATTTTTTTTGAAATCAAATTAAAATATAAATTACAAATTACAGGATTTACTAATTTTGATACATGAATATAAAAAAAATTTAAAAATAAGAAAAATGAAATAAAATAATTCTAAAAAGAAAAAGATAAAGTAGAATTTAAAACATTTATGTAATTTAAGGAGTATAATAAAGTCAAAATAAAACAAAGTCAAAATAATTAAACAATTGAAATGGGTTTAAAGAACCATATACCTAATAAGCAACTACAAGAATTTCAAATAAATAATTACTACAAAAACTAAAGATAAAAAATTATGTAACAAAAGAATAATAAGAAATAAAAAATAATGAGTTGATGTAGAATGAAAATATGAAATCTAGAATGTTAGACTTCCTACCTTTCCACTTATCAACGAAAATGAAACAAGACAAATCTTCTAATTAGCCAAATATCGTACTATGATGTGAAATGGGTTATTAGCCCATATAAGCTCAAATACATTGCCCCCAAATATGCACATAATATTGTATAAATATTGTAAGTTTCGGGAAGAAAAACACTGCAGCCTTCGTTTGACACTTATATTATTATTATTATTATTATTATTATTATAATTATTATTATAATTTATACTAATTCACACTAAAAATCAACAATCCCCACTTGAATATTTTTTAAAAAAATTTCATTTTTTAAGCAGTACTATAAAGAACTAAGGCTACACATAAATAAAGGTGTCTTTAGACTTGAAACATCGCATAATGAGTAACAACCCGAGTTAAACAAGAGTTATCTATAGTCTTGAACTCTATCCCAGGCATTAAAACACGCACATCCGATAGGGGTATATTCAAATAGCCCATGTATTTTAGGCCATGCACATCTATCCAAGTATGTGAACGCTCTAGGAATTAATTCCCTTTAATTTCATAAGAAGCGGCCCCCCACTTCTACATTCACATCACTGAGTCTATCAAGAGTATTCCTGAAGTTAGGTACTCCCTCCAAATAGAGTATAGATCTCATTTTGAGTTTCAAAATAAATCAACCTCTCATCATTTTAGAAAACATGCTTTTAATATGATATGTTATTCACATATCACTTCATGACTTGTTATTCCCACATTGAACCTATTTCTTAAGATCTTCAATCAGTTAGGTTGGGTTACCTTCACGAGTGAAAAGTCTTTACTAGAAATAGTCCCATATTAACCGAAGTTTTATAAATTTTTGCTTTGGCTAATCCTTTCATCAAAGAATTTGCCAAATTATTATCTCATCTTATGTGATATACTCTAATGGCTCCTCTATAGAGATACTCTCTAATAGTGTCATGCTTACGACATATATGTCATTTCTTACCTTAAAAATAACGGTTCTGAACCTTATCGATAGCCGCGGTACTATCCCAATAGATTAAGACACATGGAACCGGTCTTTACCATAAAGGGACCTCTGCTAGCAAGTTTCTTAACCAACTTGCTATTTCACTAGCTATGGCTAGTGCTATCAATTATTCTTCCATAGTGGACTCATCTAAGATAGTCTGTTTCTTTGTTTCCAAGAAACAACACCACCGATTATATTGAAAATATAGCTACCTGTTGCCTTGAAGTCTTCTGACAAGGTATTCCAATCAGCTTCACTGTATTCTTCAAGAACAGCGGGAAACTTACCATAGTGTAATTCAAAGATATTTTATTTAAACTTACCTAGTAATCTTGACACCAGGGTTTACACCCGCTTCTCCAAGATCATTCATTTTAAAATTGGCATTCAACAATGATTTCACTTTAGTTACTGCATGAATATTTAAACCAAATATCAAAAGGTCATCCACATACAAAGACATAATAGTACAAATGTCATTTTCGAATTTGTAATAATTACATTTATCACCTTCATTTACTCTTAAGTCATCCGACATGATAAGTTTATCAAACCTTTCATGCTAAAAAGTAGGTGATTGCTTACGATTATATATAGTCTTATCTAACTTGCGAACTTTCCTTTCCTGCCAGTAGATCACGAAACCTCCGAGTTGATCCATGTAAATTGCCTTCTCTAATTCACCGTTTATGAAGGCAGTCTTAATTTCCATCTAGTGGATCACTAGATTATGGATGGAAGTTATAGAATTTAAAAATCTGATGGAGGTCATCCTAGAGACTGGTGAAAATGTGTCAAAGAAATCCACATTTTCTTTCCGTCGAAAGACTTAAGCCACTAAACGACCCTTATACCTTTCAACAGTACCATCGGGTCTCAACTTCTTCTTAAAGGTCCATTTACATCCTATTTACTTATAGCTATGAGGTAAATCAACCAAATGCCAAGTCTTATTGGATTCCAAAGAATCCATCTCGATTTTAAGGGTTTCTTGCCAAAGATCGGCTTCTAAAGAAGTTAAGACTTCTTTAAAACTGGTAGGATCTTCCTCTAGATTATAAGCATTGAAGTTAGGGTTAAAGTCTTTGGCGACTCTAGCTCTCGTGCTCCTTCTTGGTCCGATATCTGAGTCCTCAGTGTGTTCTATCTCCTTTAATAAAGGAGCGATACTCAATGACACCCCCACACTATTCCTCAATTTAAATGGAAACTTATCTTCATAGAAATCAGCATCAACTAATTCTACTATAACTCGTGCATTTAAGTCAAATAATTTGTACCGCACTGACTATTTTAATTTGAGAAACAAAATAACGTCAATGAAATGGATACCTCGCAAACTAGTATAGACTTTCATTTGATAAATTTGTACGTTAGAATGTAACTAAAAATAAAAAACATACGTACGTACCTATTAGTCCGAAAATTAGGGTCAAATGAAACAATATCACCAAACACATCAAAATTTTCTTTCCCAATTGCATTTGTCCAAATAAGATAGGTCAAGTGCCCTTTCCTATCAACCTTGTAGTCATAGTAAAAGGAATTCTGAGAGGCCTCCTTCTTTAGTTTAAACCTACACCAAATTATATCAGAATCAAGCTTTCCAATAAGAGCTTTTACGTTTCAAGTAAAATTCTTAAAATCGGTTAAATTAGTACCCACATTTTTGTACGATCCAGCCCGTTCTTTTTCTAAAAGGAATGGTTTTGTTGCACGTATATTGACTCTTATTGACTCTTACACCGTCCATTACAAGGTTCTGGTGATAAATAAACACATTCCTATTGCCCTTTAAAAACATTTTCATAGCTCAAAATGCTAGAGGATGATTATTTTCTTCATTAAAACCCATTATAACCAAAGCTCTTGCTGTTGCAGGTTTTAAAACTATCTGAGATTTGCAGTTGCATCTACGAGATGTGGTTCTTTTGGTTTTGTTCAGACCGATTACCAACACTTTCAGTTCAGACTTTAGAATTGCTCCTACTTGGGTTGCCACCATGATTATAAATAACATGTCTAGCCAATAAATACCACAACTATTAGTTATCATAGTCGACTATCGAACAATAAATCCATAAGCGCGACCATATTCTTTGCAAAATTTAATAGCTTTTTCCAAAATTAAAAAATACTGATTTGTTTTTGGTATTTGCTTGTTGTCGCATTCTATTGTCCAAAATTTGCTAGCACCCATAGCGAAAAAACTTATAGACTCACGACCATTTTCCTTATTTGATTCATCCAAATCTTTATTGAGCTTTTACTAGTGGTTTCTCCTTTTGATTGTTCAGAATCTTGTTCATATTCCGATTATTTAAAATCTTTTTACATTCCAATTATTCGTCAGAGTTTTCAAATATGATAAATGTTGAATAAGAATATGTGGGATACTATAAGAGTTGATAGATAAGTTCATATCTACAAACATGATAATAAATCATATAACCACTTGTTGTAAGTGTCACGATGTTCTATTTTTAGGAACCTAAGGGTGTATATGCAAAATTAGTCGTGGACGTGTATAACCCTTTAATTATTAATTAATAAGTAAAAAGACTATAATTGATGTATGTAGGATTAAGTAGAAATGAATGGTCACCCTCTCGGTGTTTGCTATCTTGTATTTTTACTTGAGCGTACTACCTTTTTACATACAACTATATAGTACATACAACTAGAGACCTTATTTACTGGCTTGGTAAATATAACTTAACATAAGTATGTACATCTTCCTAAATTTATTATTACAGCCTAAAATGAAGCTCCTGCCTCTGACTGCTACAAATTTTTTCTCAACCTAGCTTGGTTTATGGTTTCCTTTTAAAAATGGCCTCCTCCATTTTTATGTAGAGTTGATGCTACCTTTACTACATGCAAGTGTCCTTCTTTTTATTTGAAAATGTTCATTTCATCAACCCGCAGTGTTGCCCACCAAATTTGAATATCCAAAAAATGTAGATAGTATTTTGATAAGCCTTCTAATTAAATATTAATATTTTCTATTTTCTTTAATTCATATCAATTATGGTTATATTTATAATTGAATATATCTTCACACCAGGCTAGTTTATTTGAATAATTGTTTTGAAAACTTTTGTTTCCATATTTTGAGAAAAATTGATAACTCGATAAAACATTAGCAAGTGTGAATCCTTGTAAGAACAATTATTATTTATAGAGGGTTTAAATTCTAACACACCTCATCAAACCCGAATTTGCATTTTCAGCTTCTGCTTCAATTTATAAAATACATCTGGCTTAATTGGCTAACAAAAATATCAGCTAAATTTTCTTCGGCCAGGCAATGCACGAGCTTCATAATTTTCTTGTTCACCTGTTCTCAAATAAAATGATATCTTATATTTATTTGCTTTCTCCAACCTTGTGATAATAGATAGTCATATTGATTCAACAAGGGTTATATGCCACTCTGAAAAAGAAGTAGGCTAGTCATGTTCATGATACAAATTAGGAAGACATGAAGTTATGTACCTTATTTATAATCCGGTTGGCTTCTACAGCGAAAATCAAGTCAAATGTTTTTGATGGGGATAATCTCAAGTGGTTTTGGGATAAATTAATGAAAACTTATCTCTCAAAGTCTTTGTTTAACAAGCTATTTCTCAAGATTTTTTTTCGGGTTCAAGATAGAAAAAGATGGAACAACGGAATAAATCCGAATTATTTCAATGACTTGATCAGCCAGCTGAATAATTTGGATGAAAAATTGTTGGATGAAAATTATAGTTTGTGAGAAAAGTTGTTCTTTTACGGGTGTCTCTACTGAAAAATTATAGTAATATGATTACTTCATTATTGGTTGAGAAAATCAAGTTTTCTTTGGATGAGAATATTGTGGTTCTCCTAAAGGCCGAAAAATTGGTGATATAAAGAAATATTGTCATTCTCGTGGAGGCCGAAAAGTTGATTAAGTAAGAATTAAGTGATACATATAATGGAAGTGTACTATTGGTAGATGCACCTGGTAGGAAAATGAAGTATGGTAAGAAACATAACACGAATATAAACTTTTATTGTGAGAAGTTTGGTCATATACAATCCACGTGTCCAAAATTAAAAGAAGACTTGAAGGTTTTCGCCCTATAAAAGTAAAATATCTCACTTATTTATTTTCATCATAACACACAAAAAAGTATGTTTAGTTGATGTTACAGGTACAATTTTGTTTTTTAATTTTACGGGTTATTTTTTTCTATCGAGTATTTATTTTCTTTTCCGTTAACGGAAGTAGCACCTCATCATGTATGTCTTGGTAAATCAAGGCCAAGGCTACCTTATCTGTTTTCTCATCAATAAGTGCTTTCGGATCTGTAGCTCCACAGTGCACCACACCCCTTGGGCTTGCATAAAGACTTTCATCTTCATGGACCATGCCGTGTAGTTACTTCTCTTTAACATATGGGATAACTCGGCCCAAAAGATCTTATCTTTGCCTTGTCCTTCATTGATGCCGTTGACATTTACTGAGAATTAATCTTGTGCTCTGATACTAAGTGTAAGCTAATATATAATATGTATGATGATATATTAAACCTTCTTGATATTAATACTTGAGAGAACATATCGCACAAATTTGCTTGTAAAATGAATTGTTTTTTATTATTATTTCAAACGAGTATAATGTTTAAGAGAAGATACATAATAAGGAAAGTTATAATCTAGGATATGATTATTGAAAAAACTAAACAGACTCAATCACTATCAATCTTAAACATAATCAGTCACTATCAATTTATTCTATACGATCCTATTAGTACGCCAACTCAATATGACCAAAACATCTTAACGCTTATAAAACAGAAAGTGAAGTTTGAGATTAAACTTTCCAGCATAAGTTATTTTTTTATATGATTGATCACCCACATCAAAACTCAAATGGTAATGACATATTTTAAAGGAAAATGATAATTTGAAGAATTAGATTTTAAATTTTAAAGAAGCTTTTAAAAATGGTTCATGTAATTCAAGAGCTCAACATGATATAAACCAAATTTTTCTTCAGCCCTTAAAAGAAGATACAAACCAATTTCTTTCTTGAATTTAGTCCATACAAACCAAACTTTTACATGAATTTAACCCTTGAAAAAGAGGCATATCTATATAATGTTGAGTATACAACAACGAAAGAAAAAACCCAAAGCGAATAAAAAAGAACAAGAAAATAAACGACAATCACACAAGACAAAGATTTACGTGGTTCAGAAATTCCTACTCCACAAGCCTCACTAATTTTTATTGATCTCTCACAATTTGTTGTGTTATGATTTTACAATTACATGAGCAATTATAAGAGAAGAAACTAGGCTTGAATAAAAACTATAGTCCACATCTAAAAAGTAGACTAATCCATAAACTAATCTAAATCTGAATAGTCTATTTTCACGGGCTTAATTAATAGGCTCCACAAACCCAACAATCTCCCACTTGCAGTCTGGCCAATCTTCACTCCACTCTTGTAAGTCTAGTAAAATTAATTTTTCAATCAATAACTCTAACTAGCGCAACGCATTCTCATCAATCAATTCTGAAGGCCAGTTGAATCTACGGAAAGCTTCAACTTTTCATTGATAACCACCTTAGTCAACATATCTGCAGGATTCTTTGAACCAAGGATTTTCTTCAAGAAGAAAGTACCATTGCTTATCAACTCTCTTGTAAAGTGATATCTCAGGTGAATATGCTTCATCCTAGCATGAAACACGGGATTCTTTGCAAGATGAATAACACTATGACTGTCGCTATACAAAACACTGTCTTCCTGTTTCTTGCCCAACTCCTCAAGAAAATTCTTCAACCAAATCATCTCCTTGCTAGCTTCAGAGATAGCCATATATTCTGTTTCTGTGGTTGAAAGAGCAACACTCTTCTGAAGTCGAGACATCCAACTAATTGCGGTGCTACCCAAAGTAAAAATATAACTCGTTGTACTTTTTCTTATATCCAAACATCCACCCAAATCTGCATCAGAGAACCCTTCCAAGATAAAATCTTTTTTATTGAAATATAATGCAACCTTGGATCCTTTCAAGTAGCGTAACAACGACTTGAATGCTTCCCAATGCTCTCTTCCTAGATTAGACATAAATCTGCTAACAACTCCCACTACATGAGCAATGTCTGGCCTTGTACACACCATAACATACATTAAACTGCCAACTGCAGATGCATAAGGAACTTTAGCCATATATTTCTTGCCTTCATCCGTTTAGGTCATTGCTTATTTGTGAGATTAAAGTGACTCGCCAACGGTGACTTCTGGTCTTCGCATCATGGACACTAAATTTCTTTAACAATTTCTCAACATACTTCTCTTGAGATAATTTTAAAGTACCTTCAACTCTATCCTTTATGATGCTCATACAAAGTATCTGTTTTGCTGCACCCATATCCTTCATCTAAAACTCCTTAGACATCTGTCTCTTTAACCTGTTGATTTCCCTCTTGTTTGATCTTGCTATCAATATCATCAATATACAACAACAATATAATATAAGATGAATCAAACTGTTTAAAGTGACAACAATGATCCATAGCACTCCTCATGTACCCATTCTTCATCATAAAGCTGTCAACTTCAAGTACCATTGTCTTGGTGCTTGCTCTAAACCATACAAGCTTTTTATAAGCTTACAAACAAGGTTTTCTTTCCCAGCTACCTGGAATCCCTCTAGCTGAACCATGTAGATGTCTTCCTCAAGATCACCATGTAAGAACGATGTCTTAAAATCTAGTTGGTCTATGTAACTCCTCTTAGGTCATAATAGTTATCACAATTCTAACTGTAATCATCTTAACAATGAGAGAAAATATATCGGTATAGTCAATACCCTTTTTTGTTGATAACCCTTGATTACTAACCTTTCCTTGTATCTCTTGCTGCCATCATGTTCTTCTTTGATCTTGAACACACACTTATTCTGTAAAGCCTTCTTTCCTGCTGGTAACTCTGTTAAAGACCAAGTCTCATTCTTCTCAGGAGAACTCATCTTCTCATCCATGGCTGATTTCAACTGAACTGAATCATCCACTTGTACTGCCTCTGAATAACACTAAGGCTCCCCGTCCTCGGTCAATAACATATAATATGCTGAAAGAGAATATCTTTGTGATGACCTCACACTTTTTCTAGATTTTCTTCGGTCAGTCTGTGGAGTTACCGGAACCCTGTCATCAACATTCTCCGAACTCCCACTATTTACTGCAAGATCTATTTCTGTAATATCTTCAAGCACTGCTTCCTCTTTCTCAGGTTTTTCCTTTGTAAACTCAGAATAAACTACAAGTTTATCCTTATATACTGCGTTCTCATTAAAACTAACATCTCTACTTCTAATGACCTTCTTAGTCAGTTTATCCCAGAAATTGTAACCCATATCATCTGAGCCATAACCAATAAAGATACACTTCTTTGCTTTCGGGTCAAGCTTGTCCCTGTTGCAATCTTTAACACACATAAAAAACACAACCAAAAACTCACAAGTATGAATGATTTACTTCTTTTTCTTGCAACTCTTCTTTAGGAATCTTGAACCACAAAGGACTTGAAGGTCCTCTATTTATGAGATACGCTGCTGTGCTAATTACATCAGCCCAAAACATCTTTGGCAACCTTGTATGTAATCTCATACTCTTGGCCCTCTCATTCAAGGTTCTGTTCATGCGCTCTCCAACACCATCTGTTATGATATCTCTGTAATAATGTTAATCATTCTAATCCTAAATTCTGCGCAATAGCTTTTAAACTCATCACTACTCTATTCACCTCCATTATCTGACATCAAATTCTTCACGTTTAAACTTGTTTGATTTTCAACATTAGTCTTCCACTTCTTGAAAGTAGCAAATACATCTGATTTATTTTTAAAAAAATAAACCCATACCTTTCTTGTGGAATCATCAGTGAAAGTGACATAGTAGCGAGATCCACCCAATGACGCAAGTGTTGTTGGACCATATATATCTGTATGAACTAGCTCTAACTTCTTAGCCTTAGGGGCCCTCCCCGATTTTGCAAAAGTAACACGTTTTTGCTTTTCAAGAACACAAGGCTCACATAATCCAACTTTCACAATCTTCAAATCTAGAATCTCCCCCTTCGAAGTTAACAATTTCATACCTTTTTCACTCATATGACCAAGCCTTTGGTGCCACAAAGTTGAAGACTCAATCTCATCAGCAACTGCATTTGCTTCATAGCTAGATTATTCAACAATGTACAAAATCCCCTTTTTCTCTCCACGAGCAATAACTAGATTTCCCCTTATAACCTTCCACTGTCCATATCCGAAAGTAACTTTATACCCTTCCTGATCTAACTGACCCATAGATAAAAACATCTTCATCAGTCCAAAAATGTACCTTACATCTTTCAACATCCAGCTAGTTCCCAAAGAGGTTTTAAGATTAATATCTCCCATGCCCACAATATCCAAATTCTCATCATCATCAAGATGAACTTTACCAAAATTTCCAACTCTGAAATTTACCATTAAATCCTTGCAAGGGGTAGCATGGAATGATGCACCAGAATCCATAATCCATGATTTAACCGAACATTCAACACGACAAATTAAAGCATCGTCATCAACCACTTCTTCAACTACGTTAGCTGAATTATCCTTTTTATTCTTTCCTTAAAGAGCCGCGGGAGCCGTGCATTGAGTCCTGAAGTGACCCTTCTGATAATTTTAACAAACAATATCCTTGCGATCTTTGGATTGTCCTATCTTCTGTGACTTGGATATGCTACGCCACTTATTTTGCCCCTTTTCGAACTTTCTACCTCTACTCTCAGCACTCAACAAGGAACCTGAAGACTCTCCTGAGTTTCTCCTACGAATATCTTCTCCAAGAATTGAATCTCGAACTCCATCAAAAGTCATCTAACCACTCCTAGATGAATTACTTATAACAGTGGCAAATCCCGACCAACTGTCCGGTAATGAGGATGCCAATAACAAGGCCTGTACATCATCTTCGAATTTAATATCCACCAATTCCAATCTTTCTAGGATAGAATTAAATTCGTTCACATGATCAGCATAACAATCTCCTTCATTCAATCTCGTGGCAACTAACAAGCGAATCAAATACACCTTATTTGAAGTAGACGGCTTCTCATACATGTTTGACAAAGCCTTGATCAAACCATAAGTTGTCATTTCCTTGACGATATTGTAAGCAATGTTCTTCCCCAAAATCAACCTGACAACCCCCAAAGCCTGCTTGTCCAATAGCTTCCAGTCTTCCTTCTTCGTTGAAGTTGATTTTTTCTCTTCAAGTGGTTTGTGTAGTTTTTTCTGATACAAATAATCTTCAATTCGCATCTTCCAAAACCCATAATATTTTCCATCAAATTTTGTTGATCTTTACCTTCCCGTCTTCTACCATCACCCCCACTCGCCTGAAAACCTATGCTCTTGATACCAGTTGTTGAGTATAGAACAACGAAAGCAAAAATGAAAGCGAATAAACAAGAACAAAAAATAAATGACAATCACTTAAGACACAGATTTATGTGGTTCGGAAATTCCTCCTCCACAAGCCGCACTAATTTTGTATTGATCTCTCACAATTTGTTGTGTTATGATTTTACAATTACATGAGTATTTATAAGAGAAGAAACTACGGCTATATCAAAATTATAGTCCAAATCTGAAAAGTAGACTAATCCATAAACTAATCTGAATGTGAATCTGAATAGTCTATTTTCATGGGTTTAATTAAAAGACTCCACAAACCCAACATATAAATAACCCGATTGAAGCTAATGATCATACATTTCGTTTGACATATGTAATTTATTATTATTTATTATCTTTTTATGTTGAAGTAGAAATAATCATGAACAAATTTGTTAGAGTCATTCTTTGACAAACAAATTATCTTTGATGAAATATTTATGAGCCACAATTAAGTGTCAGTTTTTCATTTTAAAGTAAATTACAAATTTTAACCAACAAACTAAATAAAATTTATTCATAATTCTACGGTTAACAAATTAATTATTCTTAAATTAAAATATGCAAGTGCATTTTAAAGTTTTACAAATTTTCACTAGCAACTATATAAAAATTCATTAAGAATTTTACCTCATAGAAGTTAATTCTTATAATAAAATTTACAAAGTGCAATTAGTAAGTACATTATAAATTATATAACTTTTCTCATTTGTATAACATTTTTGTTAAAATGGATCAATTTAATTTCTCAAAAATTCTTAAGTTACTAATTGGAGTACACTTAAATTATTAAAATATTACAATTTTTTTAATTTTAAATTTATATTTTATCTTGTTTTTTTGGAAATTATATTCAATTATATTTTATCATGTGAATATTAATTTGAACATGATAATTAATTTGTACATTATACGGTGTCAATTGTAGTACATGCATTATTGTTTGCAGAGGTAGGAAATTTCTATAACAAAAATTAACTTTTATTAGAAAAAAATGTCATTTCTTTGTTTATTAGTTTTTATATTATGCTAACCCGTTGACTGTAGAATCTCAAGTCATTTCATTTAGGAGACAACAAAAATTAGGGTAAATATTATTTAAATATATGTGATATATTTAAAATTCTATACTACCTAGAGTGCAATTTGTAAATCTTATTTATTCAACACTATATTTAGATATTTATAATAATTAAAAAGCCCATGCTAATATTCTTTTTTAAAAAATAAGGGTGTATTTGACATTTGATAAAAAAGGGGCATTGAGTGTACAACAACTAAAATAAAACCCAAAGCCAATAAAAAATAACAAAAAAATAAATGACAATCTATAAGACAAAGATTTACTTAGTTCAGAAATTCGTACTTCACTAATGTTGTATTGTATCTCACAATTGTGTTGTGTTGTGATTTTACAATTAAATGAGAATATTTATAAGAGAAGAAACTGAGCCTAAATCAGATTATAGTCCAAATTTGAGAAGTAGACTAATTCATAAATTAATCTAAATATGGATAGTCTGTTTTCATCAATTTAATAAATAGACTCTACAAACCCAACAATCTCCCACTTGAAGCTGACCGCATCTTCACTTCACTCTTCTAAATCTAAAAAAATTAATACTTCAATCAACAAATGTAGCTAGCGCATCGCCATCTCATCAATCAATCTTAAAGGCCAGTTGAAACTACGCAAAACTTTAAATTTTCATTGATAATCACCTTAGTCAACATATCTGCATGATTCTTTAAAGCAAGGAATTTCTTCAAGGACAAAATACCATTGCTTATCAACTCTCTTATAAAGTGATATCTTAGCTGAATATGCTTTGTCTTAGTATAAAACACATGATTCTTTGCAAGATGAATAGCACTTTGACTATTGCTATACAAAGAACTGTCCACCTGTTTCTTGCCCAAGTCCTCAAGAAAATTCTTCAACCAAATCATCTGCTTGCTAGCTTCAAAGATAGCCATATATTCTGCTTCTGTGGTTGAAAGAGGAACACTCTTTTAAAGTCGAGACTTCCAACTAATTGATGTGCTACCCAAAGTAAAAATATAATCCATTGTACTTTTTCTTGTATCCAAACATCCCCCAAATCTATATAAGAGAACCCTTCCAATATAATATAGTGCAACCTTGGATGTGCCTTTCAAGTAGCGTATAAACCACTAGACTGCTTCCAATGCTCTCTTCCTAGATTAGACATAAATCTGCTAACAACTCCCACCGCATGAGCAATGTCTGGCCTTGTACACCGTAGCATACATCCAATTTCCAATTGGAGACACATAAGGAAATTTAGCCATATCTTTCTTATCTGCACCCGTTTCAGGTGATTCTTCTTTATGAGATTAAAGTGACTCACCAACGGTGTACTACTGGTTTTCGCATCCTGGACACTGCATTTCTGTAACAATTTCTGAATATACATCCCTTGAGATAATTTCAAAGTACCTTCATCTCTATCCCTTATGATGCTCAAACCAAGTATCTTTTTGGCTGCATCCATATCATTCATCTCAAACTCAAACATATGTCTCTTTAACCAGTTGATATCCCTCATGTTTGATCCTGCTATCAACATGTCATCATCGTACAACAATAATATGATATAAGATGAATCAAATTATTTAAAGTAGCAATAATGATTAATAGAACTCCTTGTGTACTCATTCTTCATCATAAATTTTTCAAACTTCAGGTACCATTATCTTGGTGCTTGCTTCAAACTCTACAAGCTTTTTATAAGCTTGTAAACAAAGATTTTTTCCCAACTACCTGAAATCCCTCTATCTGAATCATGTAGATGTCTTTCTCAAGATCATCATGTAAGAACGAAGTCTTAACTTCTAGTTGCCCTTGTTGTAACTCCTCTACAACCACAATACTTAGCATAATTCTAATTGTAGTCATCTTAACAATGAGAGAAAATATATCTGTATAGTCAGTACCCTTTCTCTATTGGTAACTTTTGACTACTAACCTCGCCTTGTATATCTTGTTAACATCATTTTCTTCTTTTATCCTGAACACCCATATATTCTGTAAAGCCTTCTTTCATGCTGGTAACTCTGTTGAAGACCGAATCTCATTCTTCTCAAGAGAACTCATCTCTTCATCTATGGCTGATTTCCATTGAACTGAATCATCCACTTTTACTGCCTCTGAATAATACTGAGGCTCTCCAACCTTGGTTAATAAAATATGATATGTTGAAGGAGAATATCTTTGTGGTGGCCTCACAATTCTGTTAGATTTTCTTACCATATTTTTTGGAGTAACTATAACCTTTTCATCAACATTCTCCGTACTCCCACTATTTCCTACAAGATCTGACCTGTAATATCTTCAAGCACTAATTCCTCTTTCTCAGGTTGTTCCTTTGCAAACTCAAGATCCACTATAAGTTTATCCTTATACACTGCATTCTCATTAAAAGTAACATCTCTACTTCTAATGACCTTCTTAGTTAGTTCATCCCAGAAATGGTTTCCCATATCATCTAAGCCATAACCAATGAAAATACACTTTTTTGCTTTGGGATCGAGCTTATCTCTGTTAGAATCTTAACACACACATAAGAAACACATCAAAAACTTGCAAGTATGAAAGATTTACCTCCTGTTCATGCCACTCTTCTTCAGGAATCCTGAACCCCAAAGGACTAGAAGGTCCTTTATTTATGATATACGTTGTTATGCTAACTGTATCTCACCAAAATATCTTTGGCAACCTTGCATGTAATCTCATACTCTTGGCCCTTTAATTCAGGGTTCTATTCATGCACTCTAGAACACCATTCTGCTCTGGTGTCTCTGGAATAGTTTTAATCATTATAATCCCAAATTTTACGCAATTGCATTTAAACTCATCAGTACTATATTCACCACCATTATCTGACATTAAACTATTCAACTTCAAACCGGTCTAATTTTCAACTTCAATCTTCCACACCTTAAAAGTAGAAAATACATCCGATTTATTCTTCAAAAAATAAACCCATACCTTTATAGTAGAATCATCACTGAAATCGACATAGAAGCAAGATCCTCCCAACGATGCAACTGTTGTTGTACCATATGCATCTGTATGAACTAGCTCTAACTTCTTACCCTTGAGGGTCCTTCCCAATTTTATAAAAGTAACCAATTTATGCTTTCCAAGAACACATAACTCATGGAATCCAACTTTCATATTCTTCAACTTTAGAATCATCACCTTTAAAATAAATAGCTTCATACCTTTTTCCCTCATATGACCAAGCGTTTGGTGCCACAAAGTTGAAGACCCAATCTCATCAGCAACTGTATGTGCTTCAAAGCTAAATTATTCAATATTGTACAAAGTCCCCTTTTCTCTCTACAAATAACTAGATTCCTATTTATAACCTTCCATTGTCCATCTCCGAAAGTGACTCGATTCCATTCCTTATCTAACTGAACTGAAGATAGCAATATTGTTGAAAATTGGCTAAGTCGAGAACTAGGACCTGTCTAACAATCAGGATATGATCAAATACTGTGATATGATTATCCATTGGAAGCTTCATTAGCATCCGTTGACAATGTTTAGTCATCCAATGATATATAAAAATGATTATCCATTGAAGCTACAACATATATCCGTTGATCAGGTTATCCGTTGAGAATGACTTGGAGGATAAGTCAGGACTGCGAGATAAATCAGAAGGTGCTAATTTATAGGATCATAGTTGATTTAGATATGTATCAAAAGTGTTAGAATTATACTGTAACATATCTTGTAATTGATAGAGGATTGATTGTAGCTGTGTAGTATAAAACATAGAATAGGTTATTACTTTATAAGAGGTTAACTCGAGTATTCGCATAACCTAGAAGCTCTTAAGAATATTGTTCTTGAGAGAGTTTTGTAACAGTTTATTAAAGATCAATATGAAATGTTATTTGATTCATCTGTTCTTACTTTACTATCATAATACATCGATTTGTTTAGTAATTATATCCAACCCCCTTAAACAATTACTTTGCTGTGCAACAAGTGGTATCAGAGCAGTCAAATTAATTGTTAATTTGCAAAGGTCAAGATGTCTGGAAGTAAGTATGAAAGCATGAAAATTTCCATCCTGAAGAAAGCTGATTATTCTACATGGAGAGTAAAGATGTTGATGTTCCTTGAAGCTACCCTATGAAAACTGTGTCTATGATTGAAGATGCTCCTGAACACTATGTCAGGAAGGAAAGATCAAAGTGGTCAGATCCTGAAAAAGCTGCAATGCTTAAGGATGCTAAAGTTAGGAATATTCTGCATAATAGTTTGGACAATATGATGTCAAATAGAGTGATTACCTGCAAGACTGCAAAGGAGATATGGAATTCCTTGGAGACACAGTGCCAAGGTACAATGGAAATAAAGAAGAACAGAAGAGCTGTTCTTGTGCAAGAATATGAGAATTTTGATGCCAAGGCTGATGAGTCAATTACTGATATATATGATAGATTTTTGACATTATTAAATGATCTATCATTGGTTGGAAAAGAATATGAAAGAGAAGACTTAAATACCAAGTTTCTGAGAGCTCTTTCAGAAGATTGGGATACTCAGGCCTCAATAATCAGGCATCAATATGATCTTGATTCTCTGAATCTGGATGAAGTGTATGGGATGCTGAAAAATCATGACTTGGAGATCCAGCAAAGGAAAAATAGAAAGAGTCAGAAGGTGAAAATTGTGGCTTTTAATGCTGATACTCATTAAGGCAAGGAAAATTGTGGCTTTTAATGCTGATACTCATTAAGGCAAGGAAAACTTCCTTCAATTATGAGATTGATCTCAATGATCCTCAAGTTGTTAAAATGCCTGCAATGCTTGTGAAAGGCTTCAAATAGATGAGGTTTGCAAAACCACAGAGAAAATGTGGTTTCAACAGAAGGCTCTCTGGTGATGGAAAAGGCAGGTTCATAAAGAGTGATGATCAGTACACCAAGGGAAGGAAGTTTGACAAGACCAAGGTGACATGTTACAACTATAATGAAAGGGGACATCTGTCTACTGAGTGCCCCAAGATAATTGGAAAGGCTTAGGTCACAACAAACTCCAACAGAGACTAGATGGACTCATCAGGAACTAATAATGATGATGAATGCTATGCACTTATGGAAACTTATGGAGAGGATTCCTCAGGAACTGATAATGTACCTTCAGTTATATTCCCTGTTGATAGTGATAATTTATCTCAACTGAAAACTTTCTTATACTCTTTGCATGTTACTTTTAAAAGTAATACTATTGAATGTGATAGTTTGATTGCTGAGAACAAGAGGCTTAGAGAAAGAAATGATTTTTTAGAAGCTGAGTTAGTTTGCATGCATGAGAATGAAAAAGCATGTAATAAGGCACAACATAATAAAACTCAGATAAATATCAAGTATGCCAGACTAGAGAAAGTTCTAGAAAAAGAAAGATAGGTGTTTAAAACATGGATGACTTCAGAGAAGAAAGTTCATAATTTCATCAGTGATAAAAACTGGAAAGAATGTCTAGGTTATAATAAATTTACTTATAGAAATATTAGTTAATCCATTAATAACACTACTCCAGTTAAGTTTGTTTGAACTGATGAAAGAGGAGTGGAGTCTGTCTATGAAGTTGGTTACCTCTAAGAATACTATTGAAAAGAAAGCTGAACCTAGAGTCTCTGCTAAAAAGAAAGAAGATCCTAAAATGCAAGAAAAAAATTAAAAATAAAGGACCTCTCTAAGAGTCAGTTAAAAAAGAAAATTTGTAAGGTAATTACTAAGACTCCCAAACCTAGGTCTAAAAGAGGTAGAAATGGAAAACAAGGAATAAACAAGGCAAACAACTATAAGTACATTCCTGATGCTCCTAGGAAAACTTGTTTTAACTGTGATAATACTAATCATATTGTTATTGATTGTAAGAATCCTAAAAAGAAAGTGTCTGAGATTCCCGAGTCTGATATTGTTGGTAGATCAGTACTATACAAACCATAAAATCCTTGTTCTCATTGTGGCAGTATTTGGCATTCTATTTACACTTGTATAGATTATAATAGTTTGTATCACAACAATTATGATCCTTTACCAAAATTCAATAAAATTGCTGTTTTAAATAGAACTGCTAAACTGAATGTGCATACATCTTATAGAGTCAAAAATGTCAAGATAAATCCCGATGAAGTAATTCCTGATGGATCAAATCCTGACAAGAAGTCTGCTAATGCAAAAGTACATAAGATGTCTAAAACGACCCAACAAGTGTGGGTTCTTAAAATTCTAACTGATTTCCATATTTCTAATTATAGGGAAATAAGAAGAATATGCTTATCTTGGATAGTGGCTTTTCAGCACATATGGGTGAAACTAAATCCTTGTTGTCAGAATATGAGGAGAAGGCGGGCCCAATGGTTTTCTATGGAGATGGCAATGTAGGAAAAACACTGGGATATGATGATATAATCATCGGAAATATTATCATCTCAAATGTAGCTTTGGTAGAGGGACTGAAGCACGACTTGTTAAACATTAGTCAAATTACTGACAGAGGTTTCTATGTTATGTTTTATGATATGCACTGTGAAGTAGTTTATGAGATTATAAAGACAACTATTTTCAAAGCTTACAAACATGGAAACATTTACGAAGCCAAACTTTATGCAAATACTGATGGTCCTGAAACTTGTCTAGTAACCAAGGCATCGGTAGATGAATGTTAGAATTGGCACAAGAAGCTTTTTCATCTCAACTTCAATAATCTCAATGACTTGGTGAGAGAAAAATGCAATCATGAAAATGTTGTACTTGTGGACAAATATCTTAAATCAGGAAAGAAGGTAAATCCTGATGATAATGCATAAATTGAGGGGAGAAATGTTAAACTATCAGGAACTGACAACACAGTTATAGGGGGAGCTTTGCATGGAACCATTTTTGGAGATTACCCAGTGAGAAGATCTCTATGGAATCTGCTCGGACTTTAGCTGATCATGCTTTTCAATTAGTTTAAATTCTGATATGAAAGCATCTATCAAGTCCACAATAGCTTTAGTCAAAGGGCTGCATTCTTTTGTGTCTGTCCTCAAGCACGATAATATTGATCTTAGAGAAGAGATTGCTGATCTTTTTGTGACTATTAAAGGTACAAACAAATACAGTGGTTTGATAAAGAGAATGTTTAGCTTGGAAGCAAAACAAGATCACATGTCTCAGAAGCTGACAGCTTTGGAAGCTGGTCAGAATGCTACAAATTCCAGGTTGGACGATATTTTATCTCTTCTACAAAGTCTAGATGCCAAAAAGAGGGAGAGTACCCAAGACAAAATGTCAACCTGAATCAGTTTTGAGGAGAAATACCAATTCTGATGATGATGGTGATAAACAAGAGAAGGAGACCTCTGATGCTGTAAAAGTTCAAACTGGAACTGGAATTCAAAGTCAAAAGATACAGTTAACTCAAATCTCTAAGGATATATCACATGGATCTAATATAGAGCCTAATCTTATTACTCCTAGTTCAATTCCTGATGAAAAAATTACAAGTTTTGATTCTTTTCCTGACACTGAAAGAGTGATAGTGATTCCTGTTCTGTGAAAACTGAAGAAGAAGAAATTCTATTTCGGATGGATTTACAGATTCTCTCTGCTTATGTTGAAGCTGTTAAATGATAAAAATTTCAAGGAAGAAGAAATGGTTTTTGACAGAGAAGAAAGGGCACGGGAAGGAAAAATCAGACTTGTTGTTGATAAAGCAGATCAAGTATACAAAAATATGCTTAAAAGATTTGAGAGGAATAGATGGAGGAGTATAGATATGAACATGTTACATGAATGAGCATAAAGGAGAGCTCAAGTATTTACAAAGATCAAGAATAAATACCAGTGGAGAAGAATTGTTGATCTCATTTATAGTGATAAATTGAGCTTTACTTCCAGAGGAATACGGATGGATGGTTTACTTGGTTCTAATACCACAGGAGATATAAGTAGTCTTGGTTAGTACAATCCAAGAATCTCAAGTTGATTGAACCATTCACAAGAGCTGGAATAGGACATCATGAAGCTAAACTTGTCAATTTAAAGCTGTTGAACTTCACACTTGCTGATAGTCCTGGTCAGGAAGTGACTGCTGATAATCTGGATAGACTTGAAGCCGTGAAGATTATTCTTGACAAACATGATGGTTCTGAACCTAAACAGAAGATCTTACTCTTATTTCAAAATGATCAAATTCAAGTTCTTTCATTTGATGAACTGATGATCATGTCTTCAAAGGATTTGAAATATATTCAATGTTTGCTAAGAGTTGAAGATGAAACATCAAGGTTATGGTCAAACAAGATTCTTGCCAATATCAGAAGAAGGCTAATGGATGATGGTCAATATTAATTTGGATCATATGTTCCTATATACATAAATTTCAGAGGGCAAGAAGTCAACATGAAGAAAGGAGGAGCTGTCATTGAAAATGTTTTTACTTAGAGGCATATAATCATGAATCCTGAGGGAAGAAAAACTTGCTATGTGTCACTGGAAGACATAATGACCATAAGAGCTCAAATCAGAAATCTGTGAGCTGCTATCTATCAATTATCTGATAAAACAGAGTATGAGAAGAATTTGAAGATCAAGTTAGTAGATATTCTATTAAAAAAGATTGATGACAGGGTTAAAACTTTTGTTTAGAGATACTGCATAATTTATCAAGAAATACGAAGATCAAAGTCTGAAACAAAGTAAGATTTACACTACTTATTTTGTCTATCAGGTTTTCAGCACTAGACAACTCTATTAGAATTTATGCTTATTCTGCAAAGCGTAAATTGGGGAAGATTGTTAAGAATTGGCTAAGTTGAGAATCAGGATCTGTTTAACAATCAGGATATGATCAACTGTTGTGATATGATTATCCGTTGGAAGCTTCATTATCATCCGTTGACAATCTTTAATCATCCGTTGATATATACCAATGATTATATGTTAAAGCTACAACATATATCTGTTGATCAGGTTATCCGTTGAGAATGACTTGGAGGACAAGTCAGGACTACAAGATAAATAAGAAGGTGCTGATTTATATGATCGTAGTTGATTTAGATATGTATAGAAAGTGTTAGAAAAAATACTGTTACATATCTTATAATTGATATAAGATTGATTATAGCTGTGTGGTATAAAAACACATAATAGGTTATTACTTAGTAAGAGCTTAACTCGAGTATTTGCATAACCTAGAAGCTCTTATGAATATTATTCTTGAGAGAGTTTTGTAACAGTTTATTAAAGATAAATATAAACTATTATTTGATTCATCTGTTCTTACTTTACTTTCATAATACATCGATTTGTTTAGTAATTGTATCCAACCCCCTTAAACAATTACTTTACTGGGCAACAAATATCTCTTTAGTCCAGAAACGTACCTTACATCTTTCAATGTCCAGGTAATTTCCAAAGAGGTTTTGAAATTAATATCTCCCATGCCTGCGATATCCAAAATCTCATCATCAGCAAGACATACTTTACCAAAATTTCCAACTCTAAAATTTAACATCAAATCTTTGCAAGGGTTAGCATGGAATGATGTTCCTGAATCAATAACCCATAATTAAACTAAAAATTCAACATAACAAATTAAAGCATCATTCTACACCACTTCTTCAACTATGTTAGTTGAATTATCCTCTTTACTCTGGAGTCGCGGGAGCTGTGCACTGATTTCTGAATTGACCTTTTTTCTGACAATTCCAACAAATAATATCCTTGCGATATTTGGATTGTCCTATCTTCTGTGACATTGATCTGCTACGTCCCTTATCCTGCCCCTTTCGAACTTTCTGCCTATACTGTTAGCACTCAACAAGAAACCTGATGACTCTCCCAAGTTTCTCCTACGAATATCTTTTCCAAGAATCGAATCTCGAACTCCCTCAAAAGTCATCTCTAACTTATAATAGTGATAAATCTTGACCAATTGTCTGGTGATAAGAATACCAACAACAAGGCTTGTACTTCATCATTGAATTTAATATTCACCGAAACCAATCTTGCTAGGATAAATTAAATTTGTTCACATGATCAGCAATATAATCATCTTTATTCAATCTCGTGGCAACAAACAAGAGAATCAAATACACCTTATTTGAAGCTGACGGCTTCTCATACATGTTTGACAAAGCTTTGATCAAAACATAAGTTATCATTTTCTTGACGATATTGTAAGCAACCTTTTTCGTCAATATCAACCTGACAACCCCCCGAGCCTACCTGTCCAATAACTTCTAGTTTTCGTCCTTCATTGAAGATGGTATCTTCTCCTCCAGCGGTTCGTGTAGTTTTTTTTATACAAATAATCTGCAATTTGCATCTTCCAAATTCCATAGTTTTTGCCATCAAATTTGTTGATCTTTACCTTCCTGTCTTCTGCCATCGCTCCCACTCGCCTGAAAAGCTAGGCTCTTGATATCTGTTGTTGATGTTGTGAAATATTTGTAAAAACAAATAAATGATTTTTCGAAGAAAAATAAATTTTTTCGAGAGAGAATATTTTATGATTATTAAAATTTGAAAATATAAACGAGTGTACCAGATTTTTCTGGGATGAGTCACGGATCACGCTCACTTTATGATGTTTTGTGGCTATGTTCGAAAAGTGTAGAATAATCTCATTTTCCACACCGTCCCCAGGATAAAACAGCCCAAAAAAACTTCTTACGATAATTATTTGCACCAATAATCACCATTTAAACAATAAATTATACTGCTCAAAAGTTATATAGGGCCCGTTTAGGGTTTCCTAAAATATGTGACTTATGACTTAAAATTGAAAAGTTCATATAAGTGATATGAATATCGTAACTTATAAGTTATATAACTGTTTGGATAATTTTACATATAAGTTATTTATAAGTTGATAATGTGTTTGGTAAATCTTAACTTATAACTTATATTTTTTTTTTGAAATCAAATTAAAATATAAATTACAAATTACAGGATTTACTAATTTTGATACATGAATATAAAAAAAGAAAATTTAAAAATAAGAATAATGAAATAAAATCATTCTAAAAAGAAAAAGATAAAGTAGAATTTAAAACGTTTATGTAATTTAAGGAGTATAATAAAGTCAAAATAAAACAAAGTCGAAATAATTAACCAATTGAAATGGGTTTAAAGAACCATATACCTAATAAGCAACTACAAGAATTTCAAATAAATAATTACTACAAAAACTAAAGATAAAAAATTATGTAACAAAAGAATAATAAGAAATAAAAAATAATGAGTTGATGAAGAATGAAAATATGAAATCTAGAATGTTAGACTTCCTAACTTTCCACTTATCAACGAAAATGAAACAAGACAAATCTTCTAATTAGCCAAATAGCGTACTATGATGTGAAATGGGTTATTAGCCCATATAAGCTCAAATACATTGCCCCCAAACATGCACATAATATTGTATAAATATTGTAAGTTTCGCGAAGAAAAACACTACAGCCTTCGTTTGACACTTATATTATTATTATTATTATTATTATTATTATTATTATTATTATTATTATTAATATTATTATTATAATTTATACTAATTCACACTAAAAACCAACAATCCCCACTTGAATATTTTTAAAAATAATATTATTTTTTAAGCAGTACTATAAAGAACTAAGGCTACACATAAATAAAGGTGTCTTTAGACTTGAAACATCGCATAATGAGTAACAACCCGAGTTAAACAAGAGTTATCTATAGTCTTGAACTCTATCCCAGGCATTAAAACACGCACATCCGATAGGGGGTATAGTCAAATAGCCTATCTATTTTAGGCCATGCACGTCTATCCAAGTATGTGAATGCTTTAAGAATTAATTCCCTTTAATTTCATAAGAAGCGCCCCCCACTTCTACATTCACATCACTGAGTCTATCAAGAGTATTCCTGAAGTTAGGTACTCCCACCAAATAGAGTATAGATCTCATTTTGAGTTTCAAAATAATTCAACCTCTCATCATTTTAGGAAACATGATTTTTAATATGACATGTTATTCACATATCACTTCATGACTTGTTATTCCCACATTGAACCTATTTCTTGAGATCTTCAATGAGTTAGGTTGGGTTACCTTCACGAGTGAAAAGTCTTTACTAGAAATAGTCCCATATTAACCCAAGTTTTATAAATTTTTGCTTTGGCTAATCCTTTCATCAAAGAATTTGACAAATTATTATCTCATCTTATGTGATATACTCCAATGGCTCCTCTATAGAGATACTCTCTAATAATGTCATGCTTACGACATATATGTCATTTCTTACCTTAAAAATAACAGTTTTGAACCTTATCGATAGCCGCGGTACTATCCCAATAGATCAAGACACATGGAACCGGTCTTTACCATAAAGGGACCTCTGCTAGCAAGTTTTTTAACCAACTTTCTATTTCACTAGCTATGGCTAGTGCTATCAATTATTCTTCCATAGTGGACTCATCTAAGATAGTCTGTTTCTTTGTTTCCAAGAAACAACACCACCGGTTATATTGAAAATATAGATACCGGTTGCCTTGAAGTCTTCTGACAAGGTATTCCAATCAGCATCACTGTATTTTTCAAGAACAGCGGGAAACTTACCATAGTTAATTCAAAGATATTTTATTTAAACCTACCTAGTAATCTTGACACCAGGGATTACACCCGCTTCTCCAAGATCATTTATTTTAAAATTGACATTCAACAATGATTTCACTTTAGTTACTGCATGAATATTTAAACCAAATATCAATAGGTCATCCATATACACAGACATAATAGTACAAATGTCATTTTTAAATTTGTAATAATTACATTTATCACCTTCATTTACTCTTAAGTCACCCGACATGATAAGTTTATCAAACCTTTCATGCTAAAAAGTAGGTGATTGCTTACGACTATATATAGTCTTATCTAACTTGCGAACTTTCCTTTTCTGCCAGTAGATCACGAAACCTCCGAGTTGATCCATCTAAATTGCCTTCTCTAATTCACCGTTTAAGAAGGCAGTCTTAATTTCCATCTAGTGGATCACTAGATTATGGATGGAAGTTATAGAATTTAAAAATCTGATGGAGGTCATCCTAGAGACTGGTGAAAATGTGTCAAAGAAATTCACATTTTCTCTCCGTCGAAAGCTTTTAGCCACTAAATGACCCTTATACCTTTCAACAGTACCATCGGGTCTCAACTTCCTCTTAAAGGTCCATTTACATCCTATTTACTTATAGCTATGAGGTAAATCAACCAAATGCCAAGTCTTATTGGATTCCAAAGAATCCATCTCGATTTTAAGGGTTTCTTGCCAAAGATCGGCTTCTAAAGAAGTCAAGACATCTTTAAAACTGGTAGGATCTTCCTCTAGATTACAAACATTAAAGTTAGGGTTAAACTCTTTGGCGACTGTAGCTCTCGTGCTCCTTCTTGGTCCGATATCTGAGTCCTCGGTATGTTCTAACTCTTTTAATAAAGGAGTGATACTCAATGACCCACCCCCACTATTTTTCAATTTAAATGGAAACTCATCTTCATAGAAATCAGCATCAACTAATTCTACTATAACTCGTGCATTTAAGTCAAATAATTTATACCGCACTGACTATTTTAATTTGAGAAACAAAATCACGTCAATGAAATGGATACCTCGCAAACTAGTATAGACTTTCATTTGATAAATTTGTACGTTAGAATGTAATTAAAAATTAAAAACATACGTACGTACCTATTAGTCTGAAAATTAGGGTCAAATGAAACAATATCACCAAACACATCAAAATTTTCTTTCCCAATTGCATTTGTCCAAATAAGATAGGTCAAGTGCCCTTTCCTATCAACCTTGTAGTCATAGTAAAAGGAATTCTGAGAGGCCTCCTTGTTTAGTTTAAACCTAGACCAAATTATATCAGAATCAAGCTTTCCAATAAGAGCTTTTACGTTTCAAGTAAAATTCTTAAAATCGGTTAAATTAGTACCCACATTTTTGTACGATCCAGCCCATTCTTTTTCTAAAAGGAATGGTTTTGTTGCACGTATATTGACTCTTATTTACTCTTACACCGTCCATTACAAGGTTCTGGTGATAAATAGACACATTCCTATTGCCCTTTAAAAACATTTTCATAGCTCAAAATGCTAGAGGATGATTATTTTCTTCATTAAAACCCATTATAACCAAACCCCTTGTTGTTGTAGGTTTTAAAACTATCTGAGATTTGCAGTTGCATCTACGAGATGTGGTTCTTTTGGTTTTGTTCAGACCGATTACCAACACTTTCAGTTCAGACTTTAGAATTGCTCCTACTTGAGTTGCCACCATGGTTATAAATAACATGTCTAGCCAATAAATACCACAACTATTAGTTATCGTAGTCGACTATCGAACAATAAATCCATAAGCGCGACCATATTCTTTGCAAAATTTAATAGCTTTTTCCAAAATTGAAAAATACTGATTTATTTTTGGTATTTGCTTGTTTTCGCATTCTATTGTCCAAAATTTGCTAGCACCCATAGCAAAAAAACTTATAGACTCACGACCATTTTCCTTATTTGATTCATCCAAATCTTCATTGAGCTTTTACTAGTGGTTTCTCCTTTTGAGTGTTCAGAATCTTGTTCATATTCCGATTATTCAAAATCTTTTTACATTCCAATTATTCGTCAGAGTTTTCAAATGTGATAAATGTTGAATAAGAATAGGCGGGATACTATAAGAGTCGATAGATAAGTTCATATCTACAAACATGATAATAAATCATATAACCACTTGTTGTAAGTGTCACGATGTTCTATTTTTAGGAACCTAAGGGTGTATATGCAAAATTAGTCGTGGACGTGTATAACCCTTTAATTATTAATTAATAATTAAAAAGACTATAATTGATGTATGTAGGATTAAGTAGAAATGAATGGTCACCCTCTCGGTGTTTGCTATCTTGTATTTTTACTTGAGCCTACTACCTTTTTACATACAACTATATAGTACATACAACTAGAGACCTTATTTATTGGCTTGGTAAATATAACTTAACATAACTATGTACATCTTCCTAAATTTATTATTACAGCCTAAAATGAAGCTTCTGCTTCTGACTGCTACAAATTTTTTCTCAGCCTAGCTTGGTTTATGGTTTCCTTTTAAAAATGGCCTCCTCCATTTTTATGTAGAGTTGGTGCTACCTTTACTACATGCAAGTGTCCTTCTTTTTATTTGAAAATGTTCATTTTATCAACCTGGAGTGTTGCCCACCAAATTTGAATATCCAAAAAATGTAGATAGTATTTTGATAAGCCTTCTAATTAAATATTAATATTTGTTATTTTCTTTAATTCATATCAATTATGGTTATATTTATAATTGAATATATCTTCACACCAGGCTAGTTTATTTGAATAATTTTTTTTAAAACATTTGTTTCCATATTTTGAGAAAAATTGATAACTCGATAAAACATTAGCAAGTGTGAATCCTTGTAAGAACAATTATTATTTATAGAGGGTTTGAATTCTAACACACCTCATCAAACCCAAATTTGTATTTTCAGCTTCTGCTTCAATTTATAAAATACATCTGGCTTAATTGGCTAACGAAAACATCCGCTAAATTTTCTTCGGCCAGGCAATGCACGAGCTTCATAATTTTCTTGTTCACCTGTTCTCAAATAAAATGATATCTTATATTTATTTGCTTTCTCCAACCTTGTGATAATAGATAGTCATATTGATTCACCAAGGGTTATATGCCACTCTGAAAAAGAAGTAGGCTAGTCATGTTCATGATACAAATTAGGAAGACTTAAAGTTATGTACCTTATTTACAATCCGGTTGGCTTCTACACCGAAAATCAAGTCAAATATTTTTGATGGGGATAATCTCAAGTGGTTTTGGGATAAATTAATGAAAACTTATCTCTCGAAGTCTTTGTTTAACAAGCTATTTCTCAAGATTTTTTTTCGGGTTCAAGATAGAAAAAGATGGAACAACGGAATAAATCTGAATTATTTTAATAACTTGTTCAGCCAGCTGAATAATTTGGATAAAAACTTGTTGGATGAAAATTCTAGTATGTGAGAAAAGTTGTTCTTTTACCCGTGTCTCTACTGAAAAATTATAGTAATATGATTACTTCATTATTGGTTGAGAAAATCAAGTTTTCTTTCGATGAGAATATTGTGGTTCTCCTAAGGCCGAAAAATTGGTGATGTAAAGAAATATTGTCATTCTCGTGGAGGCCTAAAAGTTGATTAAGTAAGAATTAAGTGATACATATAATGGAAGTGTACTATTGGTAGATGCACCTGGTAGGAAAATGAAGTATGGTAAGAAACATAACACTAATATAAACTTTTATTTTGAGAAGTTTGGTCATATACAATCCACGTGTCCAAAATTAAATGAAGACTTGAAGGTTTTCGCCCTATAAAAATAAAATATCTCACTTATTTATTTTCATCATACACAAAAAAGTATGTTTAGTTGATGTCACAGGTACAATTTGGTTTTTTAATTTTACGGGTTATTTTTTTCTATCGAGTATTTATTTTCATAATTAATGGTCTTTTTCCCCACTTACTAATTCTTTATAAATTAGTGATTAGTAATAATATTTGAAACTTTGGTCTAAGAAATCTCCCACTCACTAATTCCTTATAATTTAGTAATTAGTAATAATATTTGAAGCCTGTCTATGCTAATTTGGATGCTAAATATTGGTATGTTTTTTAAACCAGTAAAAAAAGTTGTTTAATTTTTTAATTATTATTTTATAACATTTTTCATATCTTTGAGCATGAAAAGGAAGAAATATATGAGACTTTTATCCATTTATATACAATTTTATGATGGATCTTCAAATATATTATGATAATTTCTCACTTATTTGCACATTTTTTTATTAAATTTACAATGTCAGCAATGGTTACTCTTTAGATAAAATTGATTGAGAACCATTACCTGATATTGGGAAGATATGATAAAACCGTGATGGAAGTGTACAAGTAGTGTACTTGGCGGACCTTCTAGGCCATCAATTCCTCAGTTGCACCACCCACGATCCAAATCAACTACATATGGCATTTATTCCTATCAAACTAGAGTAAGCTTGTTGTGTTTTAATCTGAATCTTATGATTTCAGTTGTTCATCTAGCGGGTTCTTTAGCATACATGAATTAGTCGGAATCACATAGAGAAATTGTAGGAGCTTTATTGAATAAAAGTTAGAGGTTGAACATTTTTAGGGGTGTTGGTTTAGTTGTATCTAGTTTTTAGCCATTACTTTATATTTTCATTCATCAAGTTTATTGAAGCTATACTACTTCCAGAAAATAAAAAAGGTGACTTTTACGTCCATACTTCTTAGTTTTTATCAGTTTCAAAGAAAATAATTATATATATAAACATACACTTGGTAATTCATATACAATAGTTGGTATTAGAGCTTTGGACTCATTGAATACCCAAGTATATTCCTATTTAAGAAGATAGAGATGGAGATAAGTATAAATAAGGAATGCGTTGGTTTGAGTTACCGGTTGTTAGCTAGGGGCAACTATACAACTTGTTCAATGGGAATAAAAGTGTTTATGTAGGAAAATAAATAGTAAAAAACCATTAGCCTTAGGATCCAAATGCTTTCATTGATAAACGGACATAAAAGATTTTATCAGCTATAATTAATCAAGGCTTACTAGAGGACATGTTGGTAGTAGCAAAAGAGGAGACTCCTAAGGAGGCTTGGAAAACTATATAGACTTTGTGTTTGGGTGCCGAATATATGAAAAAAGCCAAAGTGTAAATCCATAAGATTGATTTCAAAAAAATTATTTATAAAGGAAATACAATAATTAAATGATTTCTATATGAAAATGAATGGGTTGATGACTAATATTCGTGCACTAGGAGAAAAAGTAGAGCGAATTATATTTTTTAAAAGTAACTTCATGCAATACCACAAAAATTCTTGCAAATTATTTTGACCATTGAGCAATTTGGTGACCTTGAGAACATGAGTTTGGATGATGCTATTGGATCTCTTAAGGCTTATGAGAAACGACTTAAAGGGAAAACTGATGCTAATTAAGGGCAATTGTTAATTAGAGAGGAGGACTGTTAGAAGAAATGAAGTGATGCTAGTAAGCCGTTGGTGACTAGATAGGAATGGATCAAGCGATATAACAAGTGTTGATGTAACTTCAAGCCAAAAAGGTCAAGAAGGAGGTAGTTATCAAGGTCATGGACATGGCACCCGAGACAAAAGAAAAATTAAAAGTTACTGTAACATCCCACATCAATAAAATAAGAATGTTTGGTACCTTTATTGATACAAGTGAACAACTATTATGTATTAAATTGCTAGCTTTTTTGGACTGACTGTGGTTGGTTGTTGGTTCCGGTATGCATTCTGTTATAGGATTGGATGTTATAAATAGTACCAGAGCTCTGCCCGGCCAAAAAATTGAGGTACTGCCCAAGTTTTGTTTGTGTGTTTCTAAGATCGAAGAGGATGTCGATCCTATAATTGGGGGTGTTGGTAACATCCCACATCGATAAGAATAAGAGTGCTTGGTATTATAGATACAAGTCACCAACTAACATGTACTAAATTGCTCACTTTTTCAGACTGACTTGTGGTGGATTGTTGGTTCCGATATGCATTCAGTTGTGGGCTTGGATCAAATCCTCAGTCTTTTTCGAAAACTGGGTCAATTTCCAATCCCCACTACGCCATAAGTGCTCAAATGCTATGCTCTTTTGATGTTGCCTTATGACCGAAAAGCGTTGAATTTTCAATAATGCAACACCAAGGGGCGTTACATCTGCGGCCGTTGCATTAGAGGCCTAATGTAACACTTTTTGGGTGTCTAAAGCAACACCAATAAGCATTGCCTAATAGATGTAATGCAACAGTAACACCAAGCAGCGTTGCATATGACATAAGAGAGATGTAAAACTCCACGTCATCTCTGAGGCCCACATTAAGGCCACGTCAGCATGTGACACGTGGATGCCACGTCAACACTAGTCCCCACAGAAATTACACGTGGATGCCACGTAAGCAGTTGGGAGCCCACATGCCACATTAGCAGTGGTCCCCATGCCACGTCAGTGGTATATAATGCAACGCTTTTTCTCTTATTTTAGCACAGTAAAACATAATTTAAGGCAACACTTAAATAGTTAATGCAATACCACAATTTCTGGTAAAAACAATACTAGTAATTTATAATGCAACAACCGAATATCAAATGCAACGCTTTAATTAAAAATATTGCAAGATATTGTTTGATAATTACATAAACCCATGAAAATCATCCAACAACCATTCAACAATTCAACTACAACCATTCAACAATTCAACTAGCCATCCAACAACCATCATCCAACCCCAGTACAAGCCCATCCACAAAATACATCTAACCCCAACATCATACTAACTATTAAATTCATTACAAGTTGTCCAATGTGCCGAAAAGCACACAAAATTAATTCTAACATTTAAAACAAATGACAATCTCTTTATATTAGGTCCAGTGACATAAGGATAGTCTAAATTTCGGTGCCGCCTATGCAGTGGCACACAAGTCTCTAATGTTGAACTTAAGACTTGGATTAGCTTCACCTAGCTTTTTCAACATCCACGATATATTCTCCAGCACTTTTGCGTTCACCTTGGCCTCCAAATCAGATTCAAGTTCTTGCTTTATTTTTGCAGACAACTTCTGCACATACTGGTCTGAAGGAGCAGCATAAGTCATGTCATTTGTAGATTTTTTACCCTTTCTTCCCACTAACCAATTTCGTCCATGAGGTTTACCACCATGGACAAGTGCATTGGCCTCAACAATGTTTCCATCATTCACCAATTCCTGAACTTGCCTCTAGAAGAAATGACTATATTAATATTTGAAGCCTAACATGCACTCAAATGACAACAGTATAATATAATATTATACTTACATATTTTTTCTCAGTTCTTCAGTAATCGTCTTGTAAGTTCTCCCTGGTTCTCGTTTATAGGTTTCCAAGTAGATTTCAGCATAAGATGGCTTGGCAATATTCAGGTCCTTCTTTTTCTATCATGTATCAATACAAGAAAATTTTAGTACATAAACGATGGACCAATTAATATTCGACCGAACAAAAATGTACTTTAAACTAACAGTGAAAACAAGAAAATCATACCAGCTTTTCTTTAGCTTGTGCATGAGTTCTGGGCCCCATGGTATGTATCTCAGTTATTGTATTACGACGTGCAACATTATCCTCAGCTAGGGACTTAAAATTAAAAAGCAATAAAAAATATATTAATAAATGTATCCAACCATTATTATTTAAATCTCGTTAATTTAATTTACATTGAATTATATTATTATCATAAATTTTCCTCGTTTCAACTTTTATGTTCCACATGAAACAATATTAACATTATATAAATTGGGCATAGTACCTGAACTGATTCATCCCCCTAGTACTTCAAAAGCATTTTAAAATCTTCAAGCGGAATTGTGTCGGGCCTGTTCTCAATCCTTTCCTCATCAGTACTATATTTCCTATAATGTGCCTTTTTCATCAGAGACTTAAACCGCCTCCAAGACTCATTAAGTGTGTGCATGACCCACTTGTGCCCTTCTTCCGGAATAACATACCTAGCCTACCATATATATATATATAAAGAAATAAATCAGTTAATTTAAAAGCAGAAATTAATATCTACCCAAGTTTTGATAATAAGTTCTGATGATGCAATAAGTTCTGATGATGCAATAATAAATTAGTTAATTTAAAAGCAAAAATTAATATCTACCCAAGTTTTGATAATAAGTTCTGATGATGCAATAAGTTCTGATGATGCAATAATAAATCAGTTAATTTAAAAGCAGAAATTAAAATCTACCAAAGTTTTGATAATAAGTTCCGATGATGTAATAAGTTCTGATGTTGTAATAATAAATCAGTTAATTTAAAAGCAGAAATTAATATTCTCAACCTTTATAGTAACAACAAATTCACAATTAAAAAAGATTTACTAAAGTGCCAACTAAAATTCACAAGTAAGTCTTAGAGATTTACCAAAGTATAATCCAATATTTGGTTCTTTAATTGCAGAAGAACAATATGCCAGTTGATGTAAGTGAGAGATACATTATCCTTGGATAGTGTTCCAAGAAAATTACTCAACTCCGTCACAGTTTTCTGCTCATCAAAAATTGGCTGACCCTCTTCATTCACATTAATGACTACTTTTTCATTAGGACCTCTGACATGAACTGCACTCATTTTTGACGGCCCTCTAGGCTTTCTTGGAGCTTGTACTTTGCATAAATACCGGGTTTATAGAAAATGAATACAAGTCAATGTATAACCTTACAAAAACATGTAAATAATCCAAAAACATATACCTGTTTCAACTTCTTCGATTTCCATCCCTTCTTGGCCTAGTTCAGGAACATTTTCCAATGTTGGAGCTGCAAGATTCTGCTTTTGACGCTCACACATTGCTAAATAAGCAGCAACTGAACCAGCTTCTTCATGATTGCCAGATTGTTTGAACATTTTGCTACATGTTGGCTTTAGAACTGGTGGATTAAACGAGCTAGTCACTTCCCTGTTATTCCCAGCTTTGTTCGTCTACTTCTTTGTTGCAGTGATAATGACATCACTTTGAACTACTGCATTAGCTCGTGACTGAGTTATCGGTCCAGCTTCCCTGTTAGTTCTAGCTTTCTTTGACTTGACAATTTCTTTTCTCTAAAATAAAAAATGATAGTTAGTACCAGAATGGAAAAATTACTTGCACTTGATTAATAATGAAAATTGAACTTATTTATATGGAGATGCTAAAACGCGGAGACCATGTGGAAACTGTGTAAAGGAAATTAATCCTTAGCATTTAAATATCCTAATTAATGATTATGAAATATTATATAAATTCAATACAACAAAAACTCCTGTTCATCAATATTTAATAATGTGAAATGATATATAGATTATAACTATCAGGGATCGTAATAATATATTTTTTATGATTTAATTATGGCTATTGGCAAGAATTGATTGAAACTTAAGCGTCATTACATACTGTGTTTTGTTCTAGATTGCTATGAAGGAGCTGCGATAGAGGAGATACCTTTTATCAACTAAGCATTACAAAATCCTTTAACCCTAAATTGTGTACTAATACAAAAGCACTAAAAAAATCTTTCCGAAAGATTTAGTAATGATCTAGTACCTTTAATGAATCATCGCTGACATCTTCACTCTCATTTTCTGGAAAATATTCATCGCCTTCCTCTAAATATCGATCTTTATTTTTTGTTTTTTTAATCTCTTCAGCTTGCTTTCCCTTATCAGCAACTAAAGTGGGCAACCCAAGTGATTTATAAACTACATCATTTTCTTTCATACGTTGTATTCTCCCTAGTTCATAGTCTGTCACTGGTAGTGGTGGCGGGGGAGGCAACTGCAACCATAGTTATAAGGTGTAAAGTAATTAAACCATAGAAATTAAATCACCTGAAGAGAATAAAAAATCAAAAGTACCTCAATATCAAGGTCATTCTCTGCGGTGTCTTCATCATCACCTGGTTCAGTTGCTAACTGTAATTTCCTCCTTGCCGATCCTTTTTCTTTCAGACTTGCTTCTTGTTTACTTGAACTCATCTCAGGCACGGGGGAAATTTTCGTCATGTTACTCCTTCTTTGCTGTTGAAGCAAATGAGTTGTAGTGTACTTACGCTTCGATTGTTTCTTAGCAGAACCTGGTTGTTTCTTAGCAGAACCTGGATTAGCTACACATAAATACAAATTAAGGAGGCTTAGCATCAGTATATACAAAATGGGATTGCTTCACAAAGATTACAAAGAAATGCAATTAATTACCTTCAATTATGTTTTTCCTTGCTCGTATTTTAACATGTGGCTGCATCTGGCAAGTGGGCTCAATGTCCAGGTCAACAGTGTTGTCAATGTAAAAATGAATTTCTTCGTCATTCTCACAGCCAAGTACATGTTGATTTACATCCTTGTCATCCAACAAAAGATTCTAGCCACCCCTCTTTCCTTTACTTATATAGATTCCTCCAATTTCTGAGAAATTGAGGTAATCTTTCACAAACTCAATAAGGACAGTGTAGGAAAATCTTTCCACGTCCACGCGTGTTAGCAATATCGACTTTCGTGCTTCATAGTGTAGCCTCACATTTATCATTTTATCCATTCTGTAGAAAAAACATTAGAACTCTATGACCAGCATACAAATGGACATGAAGGTAATTAAATAAAGAACAGAGAACAAATGTACAAAAAAGACAAAAAAAGAAGCAATAAAAGTAGACTAAAACAAATGGACATGAAGGTAATTAAATAAAGAAAAGAAACTTATATAGTTCGGAAGATATAAACTACACTTCAAACACATAATTAAAGACCTTACATAAAAATAGAGAACAACATGAAAATACATAGTTAACCACTATTATGTTATACAAATACACAATCTAAGGAGATGGAATACGGATTTGTGTTAAAGGAACATCGTCCCTTATCCAAACCCCTTCAGTGTCACAATTTATTCCAATATTATATGAATGATAACTGCTCAAGTCTTCTTCCATTACGTTCTGATTTTCAGTGTCGCACCAGTCCCTTGGTAATTTTTTGATAACATATTGACAGTTTTTCTCAACTGGATCATCCACATAAAACACTTGCTGAACTTGTGAAGATAGGACAAAAGGATCAGATTTTTGGCGTAACTTATTAAAGTTTACTCGAGTAAGACCAAAAGGATATTTTTCTTCTTGGTACCAGCAACATTTAAATAGGACCACTGTAAAAGCTCCCCAATAGTCAAGTTCGAATATTTATTCGATTGATCCGTAGTAATTGACACCCCCAACTACTGGATTCTGGTCTTTCGAGCTTGCAAAGGTAATGGTCTCGGCTGTTAAAAATACCCCACTATTTTGTGTTATACATCGGGAATCTCTACATTTAGTATAAAATCTGTATCCATTTATTACATAGCCCGTAAACTTCCTAGCTAGTCGATTAGGCCCCAAAGCAAACACTTCTAAATCCCTTAAAATATTTTCTTTTTTCAGAACCTCATCTTTTAACCATTTCCAAAAGTCTTCCATGTGTGCTCGTTCTCTTTTATAGTTTTGTTGACTTGCAAGACCATCCATGAAAGCTCGATGCTCCCTGAATAGTTAATAAGGTCAAATAATATATATAGATATCAATACTTAACTGGTGAGTAAACTAAAAGGGACATTAGAACTTACTCGATTAAACTTTCTATTTCCTTATTATTGGAATTAAAAAGAATATAACGATGCGCTGCCTTCCAATCTGCATCTTTCATTTTGAATATCCTGCCATCCTTATTCTTTTTTGTTCCGATGTGATATTCCACATTTGTTCCATATTTTCCAAAATCATTTGAATTATTTTCTACTACTCCATCGACATCCAGAAACCTTGAACAAAATGTGACACACTCTTTAGCCAAGTACCCTTCTGCAATAGAACCTTCTGGCCTACTTCTATTTCTAACATAGCCTTTCAACTTTCCTAGATATCGCTCAATTACAAACATGCAACATAGGTGCTCAGGTCCACCGTATTCTACTTCTCTGCATAGTTGTACAGGCAAGTGGACCATAATATCGAAAAATGGCTCTGTGAAAATCATTTCAAATTCACAAAGTAATACCACAATTTCTCTTTGCAACTTCTTGATATCATCTAATTCTACCACCTTGCTCATCGGTAATGCGACCTCGGGTTTTAATGTATTTTTTTATGACAAATTGCAATAAATAGTGGAGTATGAAATGAGCATCATGGCTCTTATACCCCACCACCCTTCTCTCTTTTATGTGCACATACCGACTTACATTTGAGCCACAACCATAAGGAAGTTTAGCATTTTTCAATAGGCTGCAAAATTTTCTTTTTCCTTATTTGTCATGTCAAATATCACTGCCATAATTTCAATATGCTTTCTATCGTCACTTTTAATAGGATGAAGAGGCTTTCTTATGCCCCGATCCTGTAAATCATAACGAGCATTTAGGTGATCCTTCGACTTACCACTTATATTAAGTAAAGTACCTAATATTTTATCGCATATGTTCTTCTCTATATGCATGGCGTCCAAGTTATGTCAAAGCGGATTATGACACCAGTAGGGTAGATAAAAAAATATTGATTTTTTTGAAAGGGCCAACCCTTTTACGCTTCCTCCGGGTCTTATCTCCAAACTGATTTTCATACACCCATAATACCTCTTCAATTTGTGTTCCTATTAAAGGCACTGGACTATTCCCCATTTCCATTTCACCATTAAATCTCTTCTTATCTAGCCTCCACTCGTGTATCGGATCAAGAAAGTTTCCATGATTCATGTAGACAGTTTTTTTTGCTATGTTTCAAATAAACAGAAGAAGTCTCGTAATGGCACTCTGGACATGCAAGTTTCCCCTTCGTACTCCATCCTGATAACATAGCGTACCCCGAAAAATCGCTTATTGTCCACAACGCGCTTGCTCGTAAATTAAAATTCCCGCTGGTCAGGGAATCATAAGTTTTGACACCATCTTTCCACAATGCTTTCAACTCTGAAATTAAAGGCTGCATATAAACATCAATATTGTTCTTGGGAGAATCTGGACCAGATATTAACGTGGACAGAATCAGATTTTCTTGTTTCATACATAGCCAGGGGAAGTTATAATTTACCAACACGATTGTCCATGTACTATGACTTAAATTTATTGAACGATATGGGTTAAAACCATCAGCTGCTACACCCAATCTAATATTTTGATTTTCCGCTGCAAAATCAGAATAACGAGCATCCATCGCCTTCCAAGCCAAAGCATCAGCCAGATGTCTTAGTTTTCCATCTTTTGTTCATCCTAATGCGTTCCATCTCATAAGTCTGGAAAAGTCTTTGCACAGGAACATCCTCTATAACCTTGGTTATAGTGGGAAGTACCTCATCACGTTTGCTGCTACTTTATGAATCAACTTCGGTGGATCATTATTTTCAACGATGCCATCTTTTTCATGTACAACCCACCTCGACACACCACAAGTTTCATATTCATTTTTTTCTTTATTTTTATCCCAATACAACATGCAGCTGTTGGGGCACACATGTATTTTCTCGTAGCTAGTCAAGGCCTAAATCCCTAATGACACTCTTTGCAGCATTAAAAGACAAAGGGAGATTGGCATCAGGAAACGCTTCTTTGATCAGCTTTAGTAATTCTCCAAATGTAGACTCACTAATTCCGTAAATGCATTTTAAATGATAAAATTTGATCAGGAAACTTAATCGAGAAAATGTAGTACAACCTGGATATAATGGTTATTTTCCTTCTTCAACATGTCGAAAAAATTTCTTAGCGTCTGCATTTAGTTCGTCTTCACAGCCTCCTTGATTTTCAAAATTCTTACGCGTATAATTGAACATTGCATCTAAATTGTCTTCAAATTCAATCCCCATTTCACAATCTTCAAAGTCATCAGTACCTCCTAATTTTGTCTGTGAAACCTCACATATCCAATCAGCATGTAATAGAGAAGGGCCATTGCAAACAAGATGATCGTAGATGACATCTTGACTGTACCAATTACGTTCAGTACATTTTTTGCATGGACACTTCATTTGATCGCCATTTTTGTAGATGGGAAATGCATTTTTCAAAAATGCTTTTAACCCTCTTATATACTCTGGACTGGATCTTGGAAAATCTATCCAAATGTAATACTCGTCCATTTTTACGAACCTTGTGACCTATTAATAAAGTCGATAGGAGATTCAACACTTTTGTAATTCTTAGTACATATTTTATCTAAACAGGTTCTGTTCATACAGTGTTACCTACTCATTAATACTATTTTAAATCATACAAAGTACTATAATTAGAGGAAAGTATGCTAATTAAACAGTGTTACCTATCATACTATCATACTATAATTAGAGGAAAGTACTATCATACTATTTATATGGTTTTACCTATTCATTTTATCTAAACAGGTCCAGTACGCTAATTCTACCATCCACATTCATAATTCCAAATCAAAAGTACGCTAATTCTACCATCAAGAATTACACTCCCTCACCGTCATTCTTATCAGTTTAACGATTTACACACAATCTTGAAAGAACAAGACTGGATACAATATAACATAATAACAAGTAATATAAATCCTCAAACTAAACCACATGGTGCGAAAAATATAAATTACTTATAAACCATAATATAACAAGTAACATAAATCCTCAAACTAATAAAACTTTCCCATATATAATCAATTATGCATACATTCACATACATACAATAACTAACAAATAATCTCAGAAAAAGCAGGAGCAATGAGTGCAGCTACAAGTAAACATAATAAAAAAACATAACAAATTAATATAAAAAAAATGCAGACTAAATCGAACCCAATAAAGACATGCAGTCATGAAAACATGGAAAACATCCAAAATCAAAATCAAACATCAACCACAAACATCAAACATATCAAAATCAAACCCTAAATCGAATTCCCCTAAATCAACAAAAACCCTAAATCAAAAATTAGAAGCTTTTTAGAAATTACCTGCAAAAGATTTTTAGAGCATGCAAATCCAAAAGCCCCTAAATGAAAGTAAAACCAAAAGCCCCAAAGCGACAATGGTGCAGGAATTGAGAGTTTGAGAGAAGTCACTGAGAGTTTGAGCAGAAATTGCGACACAGAAGCGAGCGGAGGTGTGGTACAAATTGCGAAACTACAAATTGAGAGAGTTTGAGAAATTGAAACTAAAAACTAAAATGGTACTTTTTCACCGAGAGAGTCGAAAGAAGGGGGAAATATTGAGAATTGAAGGGAAATGTTGGCCGCCCAAAATTTTGGCCTCGGTACTATAAACGTATATCTGTGTCTGAGTGCTTTTTCATTAAATTTATTTATTTACTGTATAGTTAAAGTATAAGTTATGCAAATAAAAACACACCAACTAAGTTGGTGCAGTGGTTGTGAACATCTTTGTTTAAGTGGGAGGTCTTGGGTTCAATTCCCATGACTAGAAAACCTTCTTGACAATTTTTTTTAATATTACTATTAATATTAAGTGAGGTCACATGGAACTCACATTATACGAAAGCACTCTCTATCCGATCAGAGAGTGTTTCTGACCCGTCAGAGAGTGCTTCCGGATAAAATGGGTACCCACATGTTGGCCTAACACCCCATCTTTTTGCATTTTATATTTTATTAAAAAATAAAAAATATTTTGCATTTTTTATTTAATTGACTATTAAAATATAATTTTATTAATTAAAACATTTTATATTTTAATTTAATTTTTTCTTTAAGTACGTCGAAGGTCTTGAATTCGATTCTCCGGTCCCACAACAGGGCACCGCCACGTCAGCACTGTGTGTCCTACATGTGGGCCCCACTGTGCCACGTCAGCACTGGATGTGGGGCCCACAGTGCCACGTTAGCATTTTTTGTCCATGTCAGCATTTTATTATTTTTTTTAAAATGTGTAATGCAACACCAGTAACTCTAGTGTGGCTTGTTGCACAACACTGTCAATAACTAACAACAATAACTTAACTATAATGCAACGCTTATTCTACTCTGTTGCAAAAACCAAAAAATTTGTAGATAATGAAATGCTTATAGTGTAACGCTTCTTAAAAGGCATTGCATTTGAGCACTTATGGCATAGTGCCCGAGTCCAAAATAAGTCGAAGCTTATTATCCCAAATATAACCAATATGGGTAAATGCCAATCCCAACACAGGCCCCCAAAAGATCATGATTTGTTGGTGCACTTAGTAGTAGTACTTTTTTTTATAAAAACTAAACAAAACTCCCAAATCTTCTCGATGTGGGACTGAGGTGTTGCAAACTCCCCCACTTAAACTCCTCACATGCTCGTTAGGCCCGAACAGACAGCCCATAGGTCCGGATCTTTGCCTCTCTAGCTATTGTGGGATAATACTGACAGGCTTCATGTCCCCACCTCTGATTTTTATCCATTGTAGGATAATACCCCCAGGATTCGTGTCCCCACATCCTGCAACTTGACGCATCGAACTTTCGAGAGTCAATTCTGATCCCATATATGATAACCTGGGTCAAATTCCAAGTCTTTTTTAAAAAACCGAGTCAAGCCCCGATTCCGAGTCCGAAATAAGCCGAAGCCTACTATCCCAAATATAACCAACTTGGGTAAATAACAAGCCCACCAAAGGCCCCTAAAAGATCATGATTTGTTGATGCACTTAGTAGTAGTACTTTTCCTTATATAAACTGAATAGATTCCAAAATCTCCTCGATGTGGGTCTGGGGTATTATAGTTACAACTGCAACATTTACGGACAATACGTTGCTGAGTGTCATAAATCTTAAAGAGGCAAAGATCAGAAATAGGAGGTCAACATTGCACAGATTAAAGATGATGAGCCAACCCTTTAACTACCAAAATATGATGGAAAGGAGAGTAAGGTGATATTGTTGAATGAAGAAGGTGTAGTCACCAAGCTAAAAAAGGAGCTGTAATAGGAGAATCAAACTTATGGTATCTTGTTAATGGAGTGAACAATTAAATGACAAGTCATAAGTTAATATTCAAGGAACTAGATGAAGGATTAACTGAAGAGGTAAGGTTTAGTGATGGATCAACGAAGAACATAAAATGAAAAGAATATGTAACATTCACTTGTGAAAATGGGAAAAAACGCACTCTTAATGAGGTATATTATATACGTAATTTGTGTAATAACATAATAAGTCTTGGTCAATTCTCAAAAGATGGAAATAAGGCAGTTCCTAATGCTGAGATTCTTTGAGTGCACGATAATTATCTTATGTCCCTATACATTAACATAGTAACAACCGTTTTTAATCGTTGTGTTAAAGATTTACAACAATACTACATTTAAAAAATTGTTGCCTCACTCGATGGGAGGATACAACATGTACAACAGTTTAAAAAAAGATGGATAACCATTGTTTTCGGGGAGCTAACACAACTATTTTTTCTGCAAAATCAATTCACCTTTGTATGATTTTTTAGGACAACGGTGTTTTTAACCATTGTTTGTCAACCGTTGTCTGGTTGCAAATTTCTTATAGTTTATGGAAGGAAAGTTTTTTATGAAATATAAACATTTACCAAATAGATTATACAGGAGATAATTATTGAGACTTGTAAGGTCTGTTATATGCTTGTCAAAGGGAAATGAAGCTTCTTGGCTGTGGCACTCTTGCCTAAAACATGTAAATTTTCAGTCTATGTATTTGGTGTCAAAAAGTTAGATGATGCACGGTCTTCCCAGGATCATCATACCAAAGAAGTTATATAGAGGCTGCTTGATGTCTAAACAATCGAGAAAAAATGTTTCCATCCAAATCAAACTAGTGTACATAGAGAGTTTTGGAGTTAGTACATGATGACCTCTGTTTGCCAATATCTTTTGCAACCAAGATGGGTAGTAGTTAATTTTTTTGATTGTTGATGACAATAGTTGAGTAATATGGGTAAGAAATTCAGAGTGCAAGTTGAGAATATTGGAGAGAAATAGTGGAGTTAAGGACATATATGGGTGGTGAGTTTTGTTCAAAATAATTTGATTGTGTACTAGGAAGAGTCAGGGTTTAGAAGGAATTTGGCTGCTCCCTATTTCCCACAGTAGAATTGGGCACTACAACATAGAAATAAAACAATAGTTGCCTTGGCTGGAAGTTTTCTCAAGCAAATGGAGTTACCATCTACTTTATGAGGAAAATAATTCAACACTTAGTGTACATACTCAACATGTTACCTACTTGAGCTCTAAGTGGGAGGATGTCATATAAAGCCTGGTCTGAATAGAAACCAAATGTAGGAACAACATGTAGACACTCTAATAAAGGTTGTTACCACCATTAAATTCAAGAAAATCCGAAAGTGATTAGAGTTAAGGATCTTCGTAGACAAGCTTCAGATTAAGGTTGTGATTATTAGGTTTTAATCTGAGTCTTATGATTTAAATTGTTCAGATGGTGGGATATTTTTCATATAGAAATTAGTCATGATAACATAACAAAATTGTAAGAGCTACATTGAACGAGCATAAGTAGGAATGCTGGTTTAGTTGGTCCTAGAATGTTGATTTAGTTGGTCCTAAATTTTTATCCGTGTATATATATATGAACATACATTTATTTGAACTTAATATTTTTTCATTAATAATTTTTATCCAAAATACAATAATCATTTTTAGATTATAGCATCCATTTACGGAACTTTTATCATGTTAGAAGGTCATGCATATATTTTAGCTTAAATTTAGAGTTATAAAACCTTAATATAAACTATGAAAAAAGAAGTGTCCTCTACACAATATATTCTTTATAAACTAATAAAATGCTACTGTTTAGATAGTTATAAGAAATCGTGGTATTATCAAAATTAGTTGACTAGTACTCCGAGGTCCTGAGTGTATAATTATGTTTTGAAGTCTTAAAACTCTTCCGCCTGAAAATAAGAACAAATGAAAAGAAAATTATATTAAAAATAATAAAAGAAGATTATATCCAATAATAATTTATGATAAGAAAGGAATGTACATATAATAAGTATTTAAAAAGAAAAAATAAAATTAAATCTAATAAAAAATATCTTTAATTAGACACTACAAGAAATTCGGCTAAATTCGACCGAATTTTTTGGTCGAATTTAGCTAAATTCGACCGATTTTTGTCGAAAATAGCTTTTTTCAACCAACCAGTTGTTGGTCGAACAAAGGCTTGTCGAAAATAAGGGGTGCTGTCGAATTTAGCTAAATTCGACCGAAATTGGTTGCAAAAACTCATCCCCAAATTGTTTTGATAAAATTTCAAAATTTCGTAAAAATTCAAAAATCCCTCCAACAAATACTAAATTCGACCAAATCTGGTCGAAATTACTATGCTAAATTCGACCAAATTTGGTAGAATTTAGTAAGCGCCAGATTTTTAAAAAACAGCAGCAAAATGCAGCAGAATGCATTTTGTTTCTTAAATTTTTTTTTTTTTGGAATTTTTTACTAGGTTTTCCATAATGTAATATTATAAAATAATAACGGACACAATAGTAATTTTTATTTACTAATATTAAAATTACATAAATATATATAGATTTAAAAATACAAAAATTTCTATCGTTTAGTAACATATTGAAAATCAAATATTATAAAATTAACTCACCCAAATGATAAACAAATATGAAAAAAATTAAAAATAAACTTAAATTGGTTCATATACAAGAACTAATTAATACAAGTCTTATTTTACTTCTAAGTTTTCGGAAATGAATTTGCCGATGTGATGACATAAACTCTCGTCGGAGGTGATGGAGTTGAACTCGCCGGAATTGTTGTCAAATGATTAAATCGCCGAAATTGGTGTAAATCGAATGAATTCACCAGAATTAGTTTAAATTAATTTTCCATTTAGAGAAATATAATTAGAGGAAATTTAGTATGAGAGATGTGTGTGTGTATGTATTTATTTATATATATATATATACAAAAAAATATGGATGCGTGTGTATGCAGTTAGAGAGTAAGGTTAAGTATGAGTGTAATTTTTTATAAGAGAATGAAATTGAATGAGGAATATAAAGAGAAAGAGATGAGGGTGAAAAATTGAATGGTTGGGATGAAAGGATTGAGAAATAAATGAATCATCAAGATTAATTCAAGTTGGCAATCCATGTGCTTTCTGCTCAGCCAATAGAAACGTGACATATATATTTGTTAAAATATTAAAGATTTTAATATTTAAATAGATTAATTTTTCACATACACTCTTTATTTAAATATATATTTTTGTGATATGAAAAAATGTTAAATTTTTTTTATTTGGTTTTCTATTTTAACAGTCAACCAGTAGTTTAATCGTCATTTATTACTAGTGTCTAACCCTATATTGATATTTCAATTTTTTTTAAAAAATATATATGAATGATCGAAATATAAGGATGTGACAAAATATATATGAATTATTTGGATATGACAAAAGTTTTAGAAAAAATAAATTACTTTTGCTTGTTATTTTTAAAAATAGTTTGAATAGTACTTCTAACTATTGTTTAGTCCTGTATTCATGTTTCAATTTTTTTAAAAATATATATGAATAATCCAACCATACGGATGTTAAGATTTATATATTTTAATGATATCACAAAACTTCTAGAAAAATATAAATTTATTTAGTTTGCTATTATACCAGTTAACAAGTAGTCTCATTTGTATTTCTTACTAGTGTTTAATCCTATATTGATGTTTCGATTTAAAAAAAATATTTATGAATGATCTAACCGTACATATGTCAAGATATATATATATATATAGATATATATATAATTTATTTTGTTTGTTATGTTAATAATCAACAAATAGTTTGAATAATACTTTCAACTAGTGTTTACTCCCATATTGATGTTAATATTTTTTAAAAAATATTTATGAATAATTCAATCACACGGATGTTAAGATCCATATAATTTAGTGGTATAACAAAATTTTTAGAAAAAAATAATTGTTTTTATTTTGCTATTTTAACAGCCAATCGTTTGACCAGTATTTCTTATGAATGTTTAATATATAAGTAAATTATTTTTTATGTACACTCTTTATTTTTGACAGTCTTCTCATTCGTATGGTTGATTCACTTAAAAAATTAAAAATAAATATTATAACCCTAATTCATAACATAAACTTCATGTTTAATTATGAAAACTTGTTCTTCATAATTATTTAATTAGAAGATTTTTTTTCACCATGATAACATGTACTGTAAATTTATATTTAAGAATATGTCTTCTTGATATATCAATTTTTTTGTATTTGTTTTAACTAATTAATATTTTTTAAATTTTTATCAAATATAAAAGAAATAGAAATTCAACATACATTATATGTATATATCTATATATATTCCTAAATAATTTTTTAAATAATAAAAGTGTCCTTTAATTTAAATTTTTTCTTTACATGATATGTACTAACCATTTAAAAAACAAAAACAATTTTTTTTAAAAAAAATTAGAAATTTAAACTGATTTGGGTCGCATTTAGCTAAATTCTACCATTTTTGGTCGAATTTAGTAAAAAACTTTTGGTGCATTATCTTTAGCGGCATATTTGTTATTTCCATTCATTTTGAAAAAAAGGCGGAAAATTTCCCGCCCAAACCATTTACTAAATTCGACCAAAAATGGTTGAATTTATTTTTCCAAAATTCAAGTTATTGGTGGGAAGTTTCCCCCCTTTTTTGGCAAAGTACTAAATTCGACTGAAAAAAAGTCGTTAAATTCGACCGAATAAAAAATCGGTTGAATTTAGCTTCTAAATTCGACCGATTAAAAACAACTGCTCCTAAATTCGACCATAAATGGTTGAATTTACTCGTGTCCCTTAAAATCGACCAAATACAGTAGAATTTAGCCGCAGTCGTTTTTAGTTGGTCGAAAATATCCTGACTTTGTTGTAGTGAGACACCAAAAAAAATATAATTAAAAGATAAAAAAAAGAAGCAAAAAAAAATGGCACACAATCGCCAAAATATATGCCAAAAAAATAATGCTGGGTCGAAATACTTCATGAGCTACTTGACCACCATGACTTTAATAAATAATGTAGAGAAATGAATTTAAGTAAGTCCTATCTAAGACAACATAGAAATTACAAATTTATGACATACATATATATGTAAATCATACAAATTAGAATGGATAAATGTCACTAAATTACATACATATGACAATCAATATAGTTGGTGTATCTTAAATAAATAAAACATTTCTTCTTTCGTATGTAAATAAATAGAACACTAAATTACAAGAAATTTCTTAAAATGATATACATCCCAATTTGAATAACTTTAAATTAAAGGCATATAAATAAACATACATTTAATAATTCATTTACAATAAAGCTATAAATGGATTTCAAAAGATTCATCGGCAAAAGAAGTTCCCCATTTGACAATTCAAAGCAGGAGCACAGTAATTAATTATACCCCAGTGATCAAGGAAGCAGACTACATGCCTGACCCTTTTGTATTCATATTCATGTCATCGCTGTCAACACCAATTACCTGGCCTTCACATTTAGACCTTTGGCGATTCTTTTCTGGATTATCCATGTACTTGGCAACAACACCATTTTGGCCCTCCATGTACTTTTTAGGTGTACGGTTCAGTGACTTCCCAGAGAAATACAGTGGAACAGCCTGTGTACCGTATTGGGTAAAAACAAGTCTGTTTCAAAGAGGAAAATCATCAAAAACTCTTTTCTATCTTATCATAAAATGAATTCAGTTAATAATTCAAACAAATCATAGATTATTACTTTTGCTAACTATCTAAATTAAGTACTAAAAAATGTATTGAAATGTGGTAAAATAAACTATCTAGCATTTAACTGGCACCACAAGACTGCATTGGCACCACATGCTCCTCTTTACTAGATCAATTTAAAAATTATACATCCCTATATTAATAAATTAACTCACCATACTATTTAAAAAATTTACACTGATCAAAAAGGTATAAAAATGTCAACACAAATTATATAATAAAGAATCACCATACATGATATGGTAAAACACCATGATTTTTCTCACCTCTTTGATATAGGAGCATTTTCTTCATTGATTCCTGTAAATATTTAATCAATATGAATATAAGTAAATTTTCAAATATGATAATCGTTATAATAAATCAATTTAATTATATACATGAGTAACAATTGTCAATTTATTGTCCCTGAATCCTCAATTGATCATTTTTACTAAACTAATTCTTTAATATGGATCAATTCTATAATAATAATGACAATCAACAAGATCTCTTATAATTACATGAAAATATTATAATTCAAATAAAAAATTTAGAAATGAAACATGGATAAAGAAAACATACCTTAATTGAACAACAAAAATTGTAATATTAATTTTTTTTGTACTTGAAACAACTAATTAGAAATTATTATGTGATATGCTCTATGCTGATGAATTGATATAAGCTAGGGAGAGAAAAAATTAGGTGAAAATGAATCCATTTTGTTGAGAAAAGGGGACTACTGAGAAAAGATTTCAAAAGAAGGTGTCTTAGCGATAACAGTTGAACCTCTTAGCTGTTATTTTGAACTTATATAATCATGAAATTTAACTATCTAGAATGTTCTATATATGGACCCTTTAACCACAATCTACTAACCAGGCCCAAAGCTATTAAGTATTTATGTTATTTAAAATGACAAAGTACAAGGCCCCAAGATATGAGGCACTTTTCATGTAAATGAGCGGTAAAAAATAGATTATAATAATTAATTTTAATCAGCAAAGTTGTATTTGAAATCTATTTATTTCAAATAAAATATTTATTTTTGATATATTCTCATTTTTAATAAGATTTTCTTTTACTAAAATGACATTAATATTATTTATAAGTAAAAAATAAACCTACCTTGTAATAGTAATTTTTTAATTAATAATTATAGTTTATTAAATTCACACATTCCTGTTTTGAAAATATTTACCTTACTTTTAATGGGACATGCTGCTCTAGTATGCCTTGAATGTTTTCTTATATATATTATTTTATTGGTGATTGAAGAATATAATGTATCAGTGAGTGCGAGTCCTTAAAAATTCTACTTAATTCAACTTTCTTATTATAGTGTAGCACTAAAAATGTCCTAATTCTAGGTATGGGATGTTGTGAACACATGAGAGAAAATAAGACACTGCTATCACAATTTGACAGCAAGGCTGACCTAATTGTTTGTGGGGAGATGTAAATGTGACAATATCATCATTAAAATGTCATTATTCAAAATATGGCTATGGTGGACCGACTAAATTAAGATCTTTTGAACATAACAAAGCTTATCATGTTGTATTTTATGACTTTCACTGGTTGATAAAAAATCAATGAAAATTACAATAGTTGGATAGAGACATGAAAATATATATGAAGCCAATCAACTTCAACATGTCTTATGAGCAAAGCACCACTAGATAAAAGTTAGAACTTCTAACAACATCAATGAGTTGGTACATAATTATTCGGTAGGGGATTACCAAAAATATTATATTCTCTAGTACCAAAAATATGGAGATGGCAATGTAGGAAAAACACTGGGATATGATGATATAATCATCGGAAATATCATCATCTCAAACGTAGCTTTGGTAGCACTACTAGAAATTTGTCAATAGACATCACTTATTAGCCGATGTCTATTTAAAATCCAAGCGCTGTCTTTGCATGCGATGAGAAAGGTAGGTGCATTACACATCACTTATTAGCGATGTCTATACACAGTTTAGACATCATTTTTCTTAATAATGTGATGTATTTTTCTTCAATGCATACCTTCACTATGGTTTCAGTTATTCATTCATATGTCATGTATATCATTTTAAACTTATCACATGTAAAGCAATATGATACATTAACATCGAAAAACTTGTTAAACTGATGTGTAACTTAACATATTACATCAGTCTTTTATCAGAAGCGATGTCGTACCTTTCTTTTTTTAATGAAACCGATGTCTTTGTGTGTGTTTAACATCAGTTCTTTCAAAATATGATATCTATTATATTGTTTTACATCAGTCATTTCTTGTGAGCTGATATATGTGCCTGCTTATGACATCAGTTTATTGTATGAAATGTCTTATTTGACTATATTTTCCATCAGTTATTTTGTTCATGAAGTGATGTTTGTTTATTTTTTTTATTCATGAATCCCCTATTTCAATCAAATGCCCAAAACCCAAAAAAGAGTTATTCAAAAATATACCAACTGCCATTTTACCATTCCAAAACTAACCAAACCAAACCAAACCAAAACAAACGCAAAAACAAACATACATTCATTGATTTACCATAGATTATACCAATTACGTACATATATCCACCACCAACCAAATTTCATAATCCAAACAAACTACATAACTGCAAAAGCAAGTACTAGACATCCACCATCGATCATTTACATAGTTCATCCCAAACAGAAATACATCTGCTAAACCAGCTGAAGCTCTTCTAAAATTTAACAGCTGCTAAACCAGCTGAAGCTCTATATAAATTAAACATGAGTTGAGATGAAACCTCGGCAGCAGCAAATCCCATCTTTCCTTCATCTAGCTCTTTCTGTGATCCCCTGGACGATACCCAGATAGACTGCAACAAAAGTTTATTTTAACAAAATATGAGCTTTACTAGAGTATTCACAATATCTTAAGCATCTCAAATATTTGCAGAATTGTGAAGATCCAGTGTGGACTATATGTATACAATTGATTAGAGAACTCTTAGAATGTAACTTATCATACAATTATTGTATCATTCAACTCAAGATGTTCATATTTCTATGTTATACAAACAGCTAGATCAAATATGAAGAATTCCAAAAAGATTATGATATAGGGGAGAGTGTACATGTATGGAAAGGACAACAGTAATTGTTAAGATCTCCTCGGAACATCCAAGCTCATCTGAAGCTAAGATCATTTTTGAGATCATTGGTTCCTACATAAAGTTAAATATTCTGAGTACTAGAAATCATGAAATCAGTATAAATTCTATTTACTATATGGCTAGGTAGGTGGTTTTGCACTTGGATAACAGAGAGAAGTGCAGAAATTATACCAGGCATCTCATGTGTGTGTGCTCAGGAAGAAAGATAAAATTATTCAATTTTTTAAAAGAAAGATATACTGCAATATACTAATGGAATTTCAGCTATTTGAAACCAGCTGGTGAAGTAAGTTTGGCATCATCATCAATTACACCAAGAGAATACAGCACTTCAAGTGCTCTGATCATAGCTTCAGGCGACGGTGATGCAGGCTAATCGAAGCCTAGGATATTATCTATGCCCAGCGCTTTTAACTACGATGAATACAATATAGTGAATTCTAAGGATCCCCCGTTCCAAGAAGTATTTACAAAGAGAGATCATTGACGAATTAAGTTTAACATTCCATGCAAGAATCTTAGATGTTTATACAGGAAAGGAATATTAAAATTATGAAAAGAAACACTATATTGCACTTAACATGAGGTGATTTGTTACACAGGCATAGAAGAATTAATTATTATGCAACATGAGGTAACACAGGCAAGGAGTACGTCATAAGATACAGTTCCGACAACTTTGAGCATGGGTTGGAACCTTAATTTCTATCTTATTTGACCAAAACAAAATAGTGGTTTTACAATATATCAGTAGCTTCCATGCATTAATGTAAAACAGTACAGGATTACTCCAATTTCAAGCGTAATTTCGAAAGAAATTTCAAGACATCACCCTATTGTTTATAAGGTAACATTATTGATATTTGTAACTTGTAAGTATCTAGATACACTATTGAAACAGAAGATACTCCCTTCCACAACCCTTTCCATAAGCAAATGATACTCAAAAGTCAAACATGTGAGTGGATATTGTTCAAAGAATGATAGAACACATAATTTAAACATAATACGCTTACATGCATATTGCATACATATTATAACTGTTATGCAAGCAAATTCTTACAACTTCCACATTCAAGAACGTAATAGAGTACACACCTGAATTACAGAGGACACAAGACTTGTTCTCTGAATCTCTGGAATCCCCTCTGTAGAAAATTCATTGACGTAATACTCCTCTATGTAGAGCCTAATATCGTATAGCTCAAATTAATATTATTCAACAAAGTCTTGCTCTCCAGCAAAATCAAAACAAAAACTTAATAAATTTACGAACAAGAACTCATGCAGTGATATTTGAGAAGAATGCCGAAGATGAATTATAATTAAATTCTACCATCCATTTTCAATAACAAAAACACCAAAGAGGTGGAACTTGGACATAATTGCAATAAAAAACAACAGAGATATCCAGTGCCAGAGATAAGCTCAAAAAGTAGAAAGATAAAGACATGCATATACATATGAAAGCGTAATATCAAAATCATGAGTTATCGAGCTGTTAAAACCTAGAATGATCAATCAAAGCTGAAATTACATATAATAAACACCTACCGACTAGTGTTTTATTCATTAAGTCTAGTTGGATGATATAAAAGGAGAAATTATTCAAGACTCGGCCTACACAGGTAACCCCTAATTCAAACCAGGAGAGATGCTATGGAAGATATTCACCCATCAATCTATGAAAATTATCAACTCTTATCACGCCCTGTTTTTCAAGATCTAATTCACTTCAAACTGTGCACACCTAAATCATTAAAATCTTCTTGATAATTAGAATAGATAATAATAATAGGCACAACTTCTAAAAAGAAACTGTTGTTAATAAAATACTTCTCAGTTCAGCACCTATAACATTTTCCAGGACGTACTCTTCCTGCCCTTCCAGCTCTTTGCCTAGCTGATGCTTTTGATATTTGTGCTACTATCAAATTTTCAACATCTGTAATCTGCAAAATTGTAATCAGAGTTATGTTAAAAATCAAAGACAATGCTGCAGATTTAAATATAATTTCATATATGATATATCGCAACCAGAAACTGGAGATTACTCTAAGCAAATTTGTAACCAAAAGAAACCTACTGCCCAAAATGCAATATACTACATTTGAACTCTTAATGGCCATGTAGCATCTTTTCGACACTGACACAAACTGAATTATTCTGCCTAGGAAAACTAAGAATATCTGAATACATGATTTTAAGATTATAATATGAATTAGTAAACAGACTAAACACAAATATATTTACAAACAACACAAACACAAATATATACAAACACTTGTTATTACATGTAAATCCGTATTTTAACTACACATACAACACATGCAACAACTACACATTTCAATTTCACATGCATACATACAACTACACAAATAGATATCTGCAGCCCAAACATATATAAATAGATATATAAAGAAGAATATACCTAACAAAGCAAGCTCCAAAATCCCAAAAAACACAGCAACAAACTCCAAGACCAAAATCCAACTTAATTAGCTCCGAGATTTAAGCTTTAATAAACCCTTTGCTACAAGATTTAGCTCCAAGAAACTCTACTCCTTACCATAAACTTCAATGAACACACTTAACTCCTTAATCTTCGAATCTGTCACAAAAATTGAAACAAATGAGAAAAAAAACATTTAAAAGAAAGACAGTAAGAAATTAAGAGATGAGTTGAAGAAATTGAGAGGTTTAATTGGAGATTCAAGGTCTAATCGGAAAGGGGGAAAGACAGTAAGCATACATTTGAGAGTTCTAGGTTTAGCAGTGGAGAGAGAAAGGGGGAATGAGTGAATGAGTTTTTGTTTTTGTTTTTATGGAGATTGTAATTTTTTGTTTTTGTTTTGATTTTGATTTATTTTTAATTTATGTTATAATGTTATTAAAGTGAATGAGTGAATAGGCGGGATGGGGATATATACTAAGGGGGAAAAAAATTGGCTAAGGGCGGGGAGCAAAAGGGAGAAGCAGCGGGCTCTAATTTTTTAAAATTAAGCTTAGACATCGGTTAATATGTCAACCGATGTTAAAAAGAAATTGGACATCGGTTTATATGTTAACTGATGTGACGTAGTTTTTAAAAGAATAACTTAGACATCACTTTACTCAAAAGCTGATGTAAACATACCAAAAAAGACATCACTTTTTTTTATGTGATGTAAAAAAGGCTTTTAACATCAGTGACTTTTCTGACTGATATCTAATGTGCGATGTCTAATGCTGATTTTCTAGTAGTGTAGAGGGACTGAAGCACGACTTGTTGAACATTAGTTAAATTACTGACAGAGGTTTCTATGTTATGTTCTATGATACGCACTGTGAAGTAGTTTATAAGATCACAAAGAAAACTGTTTTCAAAGCTTACAAATATGGAAACATTTACGAAGCCAAACTTTATGCAAATACTGATGGTCCTGAAACTTGTCTGGTAACCAAGGCATCGGTAGATGAATGTTAGAATTGGCACAAGAAGCTTTTTCATCTCAACTTCAATAATCTCAATGACTTGGTGAGAGAAAAATGCAATCATGAAAATGTTGTACTTGTGGACAAATATCTTAAATCAGGAAAGAAGGCAAATCCTGATGATAATGCACAAATTAAGGGGATAAACGTTAAACTATCAGGAACTGACAACAAAGTTATAGGGGGAGCTTTGTATGGAACCATTCTTGGAGATTACCCAGTGAGAAGATCTCTATGGAATCTGCTCAGACTTTAGCTGATCATGCTGTTCAATTAGTTTCAATTCTGATATGAAAGCATCTATCAAGTCCACAATAGTTTTAGTCAAAGGACTGCATTCTTTTGTGTCTGCCCTCAAGCAAGATAATATTGATCTTAGAGAAGAGATTGCTGCTCTTTTTGTGACTATTAAAGGTACAAACAAATACAGTGGTTTGATAAAGAGAATGTTTAGCTTGGAAGCAAAACAAGATCACATCTCTGAGAAGTTGACAGCTTTGGAAGCTGGTCAGAATGCTATATATTCCAGGTTGGGCGATATTTTATCTCTTCTATAAAGTCTAGATGCCAAAAAGAGGGAGAGTACCCAAGACAAATGTCAACCTAAATCAGTTTTGAGGAGAAATACCAATTCTGATGATGATGGTGATAAACAAGAGAAGGAGACCTCTAATGCTGTGAAAGTTCAAACTGGAACTGGAATTCAAAGTCAAAAGATACAGTCAACTCAAGTCTCTAAGGATATATCACATGGATCTAATATAGAGCCTAATCTTATTACTCCTAGTTCAATTCCTGACGAAAAAATTACAAGTTCTGATTCTTTTCCTGACACTGAAAGAGTGATAGTGATTCCTAATTCTGTAAAAACTGAAGAAGAAGAAATTCTATTTCGGATGAATTTACAGATTCTCTCAGCTTATGTTGAAGCTGTTAATGATAAAAATTTCAAGAAAGAAGAAATGGTTTTTGATAGAGAAGAAAGGGCACGGGAAGGAAAAATCAGACTTGCTGTTGACAAAGCAGATCAAGTATACAAAAATATGCTTAAAAGATTTGAGAGGAATAGGTGGAGGAGTATAGATATGAAGATGTTACATGAATGAGCATAAAGGAGAGCTCAAGTATTTACAGAGATCAAGAATAAATATAAGTGGAGAAATTTTTTTGATCTCATGTATAATGATAAATTGAGCTTTACTTCCAGAGGAATACAGATGGATGGTTTACTTGGTTCTAATACCACAGGAGATATAAGCAGTCTTGGTTAGTACAATCCAAGAATCTCAACTTGATTGAACCATTCACAAGAGCTGGAATAGGACATCATGAAGCTAAACTTATCAATTTAAAGCTGTTGAACTTCACACTTGTTGATAGTCCTGGTCAGGAAGTGACTGCTGATCATTTGGATAGACTTGAAGCCGTGAAGATTATTCTTGACAAACATGATGTTCTGAACCTAAACAGAAGATCTTACTCTTATTGCAAAATGATCAAATTCAAGTTCTTTCATTTGATGAACTGATGATCATGTCTTCAAAGGAATTGAAATATATTCAATGTTTGCTAAGAGTTGAAGATGAAACTTCAAAGTTATGGTCAAACAAGATTCTTGCCAATATCAGAAGAAGGATAATGGATGATGGTCAATATTAATTTGGATCATATGTTCCTATATACATAAATTTCAGAGGGCAAGAAGTCAACATGAAGAAAGGAGGAGTTGTCATTGAAAATGTTTTTACTCAGAGGCATATAATCATGAATCCTGATGGAAGAAATACTTGCTATATGTCACTGGAAGACATAATGACCATAAGAGCTCAAATCAGAAATCTGAGAGCTGCTATCTATCAATTATCTGATAAAACAGAGTATGAGAAGAATTTGAAGATCAAGTTAGTAGATATTCTATTAAAAAAGATTGATGATAGGGTTAAAACTTTTGTTTAGAGATACTGCATAATTTATCAAGAAATACGAAGATCAAAGTCTGAAACAAAGTAAGATTTACACTACTTATTTTTTCTATCAGGTTTTCAGCACTAGACAATTCTATTAGAATTTATGCTTATTCTGCAAAGCATAAATTGGGGAAGATTGTTAAGAATTGGCTAAGTCGAGAATCAGGATCTGTCTAACAATCAGGATATGATCAACTGTTGTAATATGATTATCTGTTGGAAGCTTCATTATCATCCGTTGACAATCTTTAATCTTTCACTAATATATACAAAAAAATTATCTGTTAAAGCTACAATATATATCTGTTGATCAGGTTATCCGTTGAGAATGACTTGGAGGACAAGTCAGGACTGCGAGATAAATAAGAAGGTGCTGATTTATATGATCGTAGTTGATTTAGATATGTATAGAAAGTGTTAGAAAAAATACTGTTACATATCTTGTAATTGATATAAGATTGATTGTAGCTGTGTGGTATAAAAACACATAATAGGTTATTACTTTGTAAGAGCTTAACTCGAGTATTCACATAACCTAGAAGCTCTTATGAATATTATTCTTGAGAGAGTTTTTAACAGTTTATTAAAGATAAATATAAACTATTATTTGATTCATCTGTTCTTACTTTACTTTTATAATATATCGATTTATTTAGTTATTGTATCCAACCCCCTTAAACAATTACTTTACTGGGCAACAAATATCTCTTTAATCCAGGAACGTACCTTACATCTTTCAATGTCCAGGTAATTTCCAAAGAGGTTTTGAAATTAATATCTCCCATGCCTGCGATATCCAAAATCTCATCATCAGCAATACATACTTTACCAAAATTTCCAACTCTAAAATTTAACATCAAATCTTTGCAAGGGTTAGCATGGAATGATGTTCCTGAATCAATAACCCATGATTAAACTAAAAATTCAACATAATAAATTAAAGCATCATTCTACACCACTTCTTCAACTATGTTAGCTGAATTATCCTCTTTACTCTGGAGTCGCGGGAGCTGTGCACTGATTCCTGAATTGACATTTTTTCTGATAATTCCAACAAATAATATCCTTGCGATATTTGGATTGTCCTATCTTCTGTGACATTGATCTGCTACGTCCCTTATCCCGCTCCTTTCGAACTTTCTGCCTATACTGTTAGCACTCAACAAGGAACCTGATGACTCTCCCAAGTTTCTCCTACGAATATCTTTTCCAAGAATCGAATCTCGAACTCCCTCAAAAGTCATCTCCAACTTATAACAGTGATAAATCTTGACCAATTGTCTGGTGATAAGAATACCAACAACAAGGCTTGTACTTCATCATTGAATTTAATATCCACCGAAACCAATCTTGCTAGGATAAATTAAATTCATTCACATGATCAGCAATATAATCATCTTTATTCAATCTCATGGCAACAAATAAGAGAATCAAATACACCTTATTTCAAGCTGACGGCTTCTCATACATGTTTGACAAAGCTTTGATTAAAACATAAGTTATCATTTCCTTGACGATATTGTAAGCAACCTTCTTCGTCAATATCAACCTGATAACCCCCCGAGCCTAACTGTCCAATAACTTCTAGTTTTTGTCCTTCATTGAAGATGGTTTCTTCTCCTCTAGCGGTCCGTGTAGTTTTTTTTATACAAATAATCTGCAATTTGCATCTTCCAAATTCCATAGTTTTTGCCATTAAAGTTGTTGATCTTTACCTTCCTGTCTTCTGCCATCGCTCCCACTCGCCTGAAAAGCTAGGCTCTTGATATCTGTTGTTGATGTTGTGAAATATTTGTAAAAACAAATAAATGATTTTTCGTAGAAAAATAAATTTTTTCGAGAGAGAATATTTTATGATTATTGAAATTTGAAAATATAAACGAGTGTACCAGATTTTTCTGGGATGAGTCACGGATCACGCTCACTTTATGATGTTTTGTGGCTATGTTCGAAAAGTGTAGAATAATCTCATTTTCCACACCGTCCCCAGGATAAAACTGCCCAAAAAAACTTCTTACGATAATTATTTGCACCAATAATCACCATTTAAACCATAAATTATACTGCTCAAAAGTTATATAGGGCCCGTTTAGGGTTTACTAAAATATGTGACTTATGACTTATAAGTTGATAATTGAAAAGTGTCATATAAGTGATATGAATATCGTAACTTATAAGTTATATAGCTGTTTGGATAATTTTACGTATAAGTTACTTATAAGTTGATAATGTGTTTGGTAAATCTTAACTTATAACTTATATATTTTTTTTGAAATCAAATTAAAATATAAATTACAAATTACTGGATTTACTAATTTTGATACATGAATATTAAAAATAATTTAAAAATAAGAATAATGAAATAAAATAATAAAGTAGAATTTAAAACGATTATGTAATTTAAGGAGTATAATAAAGTCAAAATAAAACAAAGTCAAAATAATTAAACAATTGAAATGGGTTTAAAGAACCATATACCTAATAAGCAACTACAAGAATTTTAAATAAATAATTACTACAAAAACTAAAGATAAAAAATTATGTAACAAAAGAATAATAAGAAATAAAAAATAATGAATTGATGAAGAATGAAAATATGAAATCTAGAATGTTATACTTCCTACCTTTCCACTTATCAACGAAAATGAAACAAGACAAATCTTCTAATTAGCCAAATAGCGTACTATGATGTGAAATGGGTTATTAGCCCATATAAGCTCAAATACATTGCCCCCAAACATGCACATAATATTGTATAAATATTGTAAGTTTCGGGAAGAAAAACACTGCAGCCTTCGTTTGACACTTATATTATTATTATTATTATGATTATTATTATTATTATTATTATTATTATTATTATTATTATAATTATTATTATAATTTATACTAATTCACACTAAAAACCAACAATCCCCACTTGAATATTTTTAAAAATAATATTATTTTTTAAGCAATATTATAAAGAACTAAGGCTACACATAAATAAAGGTGTCTTTAGACTTGAAAAATCGCATAATGAGTAACAACCCAAGTTAAACAAGAGTTATATATAGTCTTGAACTCTATCCCCGGCATTAAAACATGCACATCCGATAGGGGTATATTCAAATAGCCCATGTATTTTAAGCCATGCACGTCTATCCAAGTATGTGAACGCTTTAGGAATTAATTCCCTTTAATTTCATAAGAAGCGGCCCCCAATTCTACATTCACATCAGTGAGTCTATCAAGAGTATTCCTGAAGTTAGGTACTCCCTCCAAATAGAGTATAGATCTCATTTTGAGTTTCAAAATAATTCAACCTCTCATCATTTTAGGAAACATGCTTTTTAATATGACATGTTTTTCAGATATCACTTCATGATTTGTTATTCCCACATTGAACCTATTTCTTGAGATCTTCAATGAGTTAGGTTGGGTTACCTTCATGAGTGAAAAGTCTTTACTAGAAATAGTCCCATATTAACCGAAGTTTTATAAAATTTTGCTTTGGCTAATCCTTTCATCAAAGAATTTGCCAAATTATTATCTCATCTTATATGATATACTCTAATGGCTGCTCTATAGAGATACTCTCTAATAGTGTCATGCTTACGACATATATGTAATTTCTTACCTTAAAAATAACGGTTCTGAACCTTATCGATAGCCGCGGTACTATCCCAATGGATCAAGACACATGGAACCGGTCTTTACCATAAAGGGACCTCTGCTAGCAAGTTTCTTAACCAACTTGCTATTTCACTAGCTATGGCTAGTGCTATCAATTATTCTTCCATAGTGGACTCATCTAAGATAGTCTGTTTCTTTATTTCCAAGAAACAACACCACCGGTTATATTGAAAATATAACTACCGGTTGCCTTGAAGTCTTCTGACAAGGTATTCCAATCAGCATCACTGTATTCTTCAAGAACAGCGGGAAACTTACCATAATGTAATTCAAAGATATTTTATTTAAACTTACCTAGTAATCTTGACACCAGGGATTACACCCACTTCTCCAAGATCATTCATTTTAAAATTGGCATTCAACAATGATTTCACTTTAGTTACTGCATGAATATTTAAACCAAATATCAACAGGTCATCCACATACACAGACATAATAGTACAAATGTCATTTTCCAATTTGTAATAATTACATTTATCACCTTCATTTACTCTTAAGTCATCCGACATGATTAGTTTATCAAACCTTTCATGCTAAAAAGTAGGTGATTACTTATGACTATATATAGTCTTATCTAACTTGCGAACATTCCTTTCCTGTCAGCAGATCACGAAACCTCCGAGTTGATCCATGTAAATTGCCTTCTCTAATTCACCGTTTAAGAAGGCAGTCTTAATTTCCATCTAGTGGATCACTAGATTATGGATGGAAGTTATAGAATTTAAAAATCTGATGGAGGTCATCCTAGAGACTGGTGAAAATGTGTCAAAGAAATCCACATTTTCTCTCCATCGAAAGCCTTTAGCCACTAAACGACCCTTATACCTTTCAACAGTACCATCGGGTCTCAACTTCTTCTTAAAGGTCCATTACATCCTATTTACTTATAGCTATGAGGTAAATCAACCAAATGTCAAGTCTTATTGGATTCCAAAGAATCCATCTCGATTTTAAGGGTTTCTTGCCAAAGATCGGCTTCTAAAGAAGTCAAGATTTCTTTAAAACTGGTAGGATCTTCCTCTAGATTATAAGCATTAAAGTTAGGGTTAAATATTTGGCAACTCTAGCTCTTGTGCTCCTTCTTGGTCCGATATCTGAGTCCTCAGTGTGTATATCTCCTTTAATAAATGAGCGATACTCAATGACACACCCCCACTATTCCTCAATTTAAATGGAAACTTATCTTCATAGAAATCAGCATCAACTAATTCTACTATAACTCGTGCATTTAAGTCAAATAATTTGTTCCGCACTGACTATTTTAATTTGAGAAACAAAATCACGTCAATGAAATGGATACCTCGCAAACTAGTATAGACTTTCATTTGATAAATTTGTACGTTAGAATGTAATTAAAAATTAAAAACATACGTACGTACCTATTAGTCCGAAAATTAGGGTCAAATAAAACAATATCACCAAATACATCAAAATTTTCTTTCCCAATTGCATCTGTCCAAATAAGATAGGTCAAATGCCCTTTTCTATCAACCTTGTAGTCATAGTAAAAGGAATTCTGAGAGGCCTCCTTCTTTAGTTTAAACCTAGACCAAATTATATCAGAATCAAGCTTTCCAATAAGAGCTTTTACGTTTCAAGTAAAATTCTTAAAATTGGTTAAATTAGTACCCACATTTTTGTACGATCCAGCCCGTTCTTTTTTTAGAAGGAATGGTTTTGTTGCACGTTTATTGACTCTTATTGACTCTTACACCATCCATTTTAAGGTTCTGGTGATAAATAGACACATTCCTATTGCCCTTTAAAAACATTTTCATAGCTCAAAATGCTAGAGGATGATTATTTTCTTCATTAAAACCCGTTATAACCAAACCTCTTGTTGTTGCAGGTTTTAAAACTATCTGAGATTTGTAGTTGCATCTACGAGATGTGGTTCTTTTGGTTTTGTTCAGACCGATTACCAACACTTTCAGTTCAGACTTTAGAATTGCTCCTACTTGGGTTGCCACCATGGTTATAAATAACATGTCTAGCCAATAAATACCACAACTATTAGTTATCGTAGTCGACTATCGAACAATAAATCCATAAGCGCGACCATATTCTTTGCAAAATTTAATAACTTTTTCCAAAATTGAAAAATACTGATTTATTTTTGGTATTTGCTTGTTGTCGCATACTATTGTCCAAAATTTGCTAGCACCCATATTGAAAAAAACTTATAGACTCATGACCATTTTCCTTATTTGATTCATCCAAATCTTCATTGAGCTTTTACTAGTGGTTTCTCCTTTTGATTGTTCAGAATCTTGTTCATATTCCAATTATTCAAAATCTTTTTACATTCCAATTATTCATCAGAGTTTTCAAATGTGATAAATGTTGAACAAGAATAGGTGGGATACTATAAGAGTCGATAGTTAAGTTCATATCTACAAACATGATAATAAATCATATAACCACTTGTTGTAACTGTCACGATGTTCTATTTTTAGGAACCTAAGGGTGTATATGCAAAATTAGCCGTGGACGTGTATAACCCTTTAATTATTAATTAATAATTAAAAAGACTATAATTGATGTATGTAGGATTAAGTAGAAATGAATGGTCACCCTCTCGTTGTTTGCTATCTTGTATTTTTACTTGAGCGTACTACCTTTTTACATACAACTATATAGTACATACAACTAGAGACCTTAAGAAGACAAGAAGTTATGTACCTTATTTTACAATCCGGTTGGCTTCCACACCGAAAATCAAGTCAAATGTTTTTGATGGGGATAATCTCAAGTGGTTTTGGGATAAATTAATGAAAACTTATCTCTCAAAGTCTTTGTTTAACAAGCTATTTCTCAAGATTTTTTTTCGGATTCAAGATAGAAAAAGATGGAACAACACAATAAATCTGAATTATTTCAATGACTTGATCAGCCAGCTGAATAATTTGGATGAAAAATTGTTGGATGAAAATTCTAGTATGTGAGAAAAGTTATTCTTTTACGGGTGTCTCTACTGAAAAATTATAGTAATATGATTACTTCATTATTTGTTGAGAAAATCAAGTTTCTTTGGATGAGAATATTGTGGTTCTCCTAAAGGCCGAAAAATTGGTGATCTAAAGAAATTTTGTCATTCTAGTGGAGGCCGAAAAGTTGATTAAGTAAGAATTAAGTTATATATATAATGGAAGTGTACTATTGGTAGATGCACCTGGTAGGAAAATGACGTATGGTAAGAAACATAACACTAATATAAACTTTTATTGTGAGAAGTTTGGTCATATACAATCCACGTGTCCAAAATTAAAAGAAGACTTGAAGGTTTTCGCCATATAAAAGTAAAATATCTCACTTATTTATTTTCATCATAACACACAAAAAGTATGTTTAGTTGATGTTACACGTACAATTTGGTTTTTTAATTTTACGGGTTATTTTTTTCTATGGAGTATTTAATTTCATAATTAATGGTCTTTTTTCCCCACTTACTAATTCTTTATAAATTAGTGATTAGTAATAATATTTGAAGCTTTGATCTATGAAATCTCCCACTCACTAATCCCTTATAATTTGGTAATTAGTAATAATATTTGAAGCCTGTCTATGCTAATTTGGATGCTAAATATTGGTATGTTTTTTAAACCAGTAAAAAAAGTTGCTTAATTTTTTAATTATTATTTTATAACATTTTTCATATCTTTCAGCATGAAAAGGAAGAAATATATGAGACTTTTATCCATTTATATACAATTTTATGATGGATCTTCAAATATATTATGATAATTTCTCACTTATTTGCACATTTTTTTATTAAATTTACAATGTCAGCAATAGTTACTCTTTAGATAAAATTGATTGAGAACCATTACCTGATATTGGGAAGATATGATAGGGGATGAGGTGGCCCACATGGTGGAATGGCTCCTTAGCAGTATTTGTTGGGAGTTTTATGAGCAACTTCATGGACCATTGCCATAAAACCGTGATGGAAGTGTACAAGTAGTGTACTTGAAGGATTTATGTTGTTTGCTGGCGGACCTTTAGGCCATCAATTCCCCAGTTGCACATAGAGAAATTGTAGGAGCTTTATTGAATAAAAGTTAGAGGTTGAACATTGTTAGGGTTGTTGGTTTAGTTGTATCTAGTTTTTAGCCATTACTTTATATTTTCATTCATCAAGTTTATTGAAGCTATACTACTTCCAGAAAATAAAAAAGGTGACTTTTACGTCCATACTTCTTAGTTTTTATCAGTTTCAAAGAAAATAATTATATATATAAACATACACTTGGTAATTCATATACAATAGTTGGTATTAGAGCTTTGGAATGCGTTGGTTTGAGTTACCGGTTGTTAGCTAGGGGCAACTATACAACTTGTTCAATGGGAATAAAAGTGTTTATGTAGGAAAATAAATAGTAAAAAACCATTAGCCTTAGGATCCAAATGCTTTCATTGATAAACGGACATAAAAGATTTTATCAGCTATAATTAATCAAGGCTTACCAGAGGACATGTTGGTAGTAGCAAAAGAGGAGACTCCTAAGGAGGCTTGGAAAACTATATAGACTTTGTGTTTGGGTGCCGAACATATGAAAAAAGCCAAAGTGTAAATCTATAAGATTGAGTTCAAATCATTATTTATAAAGGAAATACAATAATAAAATGATATCTATATGAAAATGAATGGGTTGATGACTAATATTTGTGCACTAGGAGAAAAAGTAGAGACAATTATGTTTTTTAAAAGTAACTTCATGCAATACCACCAAAATTCTTGCAAATTATTTTGACGATTGAGCAATTTGGTGACCTTGAGAACATGAGTTTGGATGATGCTATTGGATCTCTCAAGGCTTATGAGAAATGACTTAAAGGGCAAACTAATGCTAATTAAGGGCAATTGTTAATTAGAGAGGAGGACTGTTAGAAGAAATGAAGTGATGCCAGTAAGCCGTTGGTGACTAGATAGGAATGTATCAAGCGATATAACAAGTGTTGATGTAACTTCAAGCCAAAAAGGTCAAAAAGGAGGTAGTTATCATGGTCATGGACGTGGCACCCGAGACAAAAGAAAAATTAAAAGTTACTGTAACATCCCACATCAATAAAATAAGAATGTTTGGTACCTTTATTGATACAAGTGAACAACTATTATGTATTAAATTGCTAGCTTTTTTGGACTGACTGTGGTTGGTTGTTGAGTCCGGTATGCATTCTGTTATAGGATTGGATGTTATAAATAGTACCAGAGCTCTGCCCAGCCGAAAAAATAGAGGCACTGCCCAAGTTTTGTTTGTGTGTTTGTAAGATCGAAGAGGATGTCGATCCTATAATTGGGGATGTTGGTAACATCCCACATCGATAAGAATAAGAGTGCTTGGTATTATAGATACAAGTCACCAACTAACATGTACTAAATTGCTCACTTTTTCAGACAGACTAGTGGTGGATTGTTGGCTCCGGTATGCATTCAGTTTTGGGCTTGGATCAAATCCTCAGTCTTTTTCGAAAATTGGGTCAAGTTCCAATCCCCACTACGCCATAAGTGCTCAAATGCTATGCTCTTCTGATGTTGCCTTATGACCGAAAAGCTTTGCATTTTCAATAATACAACACCAAGGGACGTTACATCTGCGGCCGTTGCATTGGAGGCCTAATGCAATGCTTTTTGGGTGTCTAAAGCAACACCAATAAGCATTGCCTAATAGATGTAATGCAACAGTAAATATATCAAATGTAACACCAAGCAGCGTTGCATCTGACATAAGAGAGATGTAAAACTCCACGTCATCTGTGGGGCCCACATTAAGGCCACGTCAGCGTGTGACACGTGGATGCCACGTCAATACTGGTCCCCACAGAAATTATACGTGGATGCCACGTAAGCAGTTGGGGGCCACATGCCACATCAGCAGTGGTCCCCATGCCACGTCAGTGCTATGTAATGCGACACTTTTTCTCTTATTTTAGCATAATAAAACATAATTTAAGGCAACACTTAAATAGTTAATGCAATACCACAATTTCTGGTAAAAACAATACTAGTAATTTATAATACAACACCCAAATATCAAATGCAACGTATTAATTAAAAATATTGCAAGATACTGTTTGATAATTACATAAACCCATAAAAATCATCCAACAACCATTCAACAATTCAACTACAACCATTCAACAATTCAACTAGCCATCCAACAACCATCATCAAACCCCAGTACAAGCCCATCCACAAAATACATCCAACCCCAACATCATACTAATTATTAAATTCATTACAAGTTGTGCAATATGCCAAAAAGCACACAAAATTAAGTCTAACATTTAAAAGAAATGACAATCTCTATATATTAGGTCCAGTGACATAAGGATAGTCTAAATTTCGGTGCCGCCTATGCAGTGGCACACACGTCTCTAATGTCGAACTTAAGACTTGTATTAGCTTCACCTAGCTTTTTCAACATCCACGATATATTCTCCTGCACTTTTGCGTTCACCTTGGCCTCCAAATCAGATTCAAGTTCTTGCTTTATTTTTGCGGACAACTTCTGCACATACTGTTCTGAAGGAGCAGCATAAGTCATGTCATTTGTAGGTTTTTTACCCTTTCTTCCCACTAACCAATTTCGTCCATGAGGTTTACCACCATGGACAAGTGCATTGGCCTCAACAATGTTTCCATCATTCACCAATTCCTGAACTTGCCTCTAGAAGAAATGACTATATTAATATTTGAAGCCTAGCATGCACTCAAATGACAGCAGTATAATATAATATTATACTTACATATTTTTTCTCTGTTCTTCAGTAATCGTCTTATAAGTTCTCCCTGGTTCTCGTTTATAGATTTCCAAATAGATTTCAGCATAAGATGGCTTGGAAATATTCAGGTCCTTTTTTTTCTATCATGTATCAATACAAGAAAATTTTAGTGCATAAACGATGGACCAATTAATATTTGACCGAACAAAAATGTACTTTAAACTAACAGTGAAAACAAGAAAATCATACCAGCTTTTCTTTAGCTTGTGCATGAGTTCTGGGCCCCATGGTATGTGTCTCAGTTATTGTATTATGACGTGCAACATTATCCTCAGCTAGGGACTTAAAATTAAAAAGCAATAAAAAATATATTAACAAATGTATCCAACAATTAATATTTAAATCTCATTAATTTAGTTTACATTGAATTATATTATTATCATGAATTTTCCTCATTTCAACTTTTATGTTCCACATGACATAATATTAACATTATATAAATTGGGCATAGTACCTGAATTGATTCATCCCCCCAGTACTTCAAAAGCATTTTAAAATCTTCAAGCAGAATTGTGTCGGGCGTGTTCTCAATCCTTTCCTCATCACTACTATATTTCCTATAATGTGCCTTTTTCATCAGAGACTTAAACCGCCTCCAAGACTCATTAAGTGTGTGCATGACCCACTTGTGCCCTTCTTCCGGAATAACATACCTAGCCTACCATATACATATATAAAGAAATAAATCAGTTAATTTAAAAGCAGAAATTAATATCTACCCAAGTTTTGATAATAAGTTCTGATGATGCAATAAGTTCTGATGATGCAATAATAAATTAGTTAATTTAAAAGCAGAAATTAATATCTACCCAAGTTTTGATAATAAGTTCTGATGATGCAATAAGTTCTGATGATGCAATAATAAATCAGTTAATTTAAAAGCATAAATTAATTTCTACCAAAGTTTTGATAATAAGTTCTAATGATGCAATAAGTTCTGATGATGTAATAATAAATCAGTTAATTTAAAAGCAGAAATTAATATGCTCGACCTTCATAGTAATAACAAATTCACAAGTAAAAAAAATTACTAAAGTGCCAACTAAAATTCACAAGTAAGTCTTAGAGATTTACCAAAGTATATTCCAACATTTGGTTCTTTAATTGTACAGGAACAACATGCCAGTTGATGTAAGTGAGAGATACATTATTCTTGGATAGTGTTCCAAGAAAATTACTCAACTCCGTCACAGTTTTCTGCTCATCATAAATTGGCTGACCCTCTTCATTCACATTAATGACTACTTTTTCATTAGGACCTCTGGCATGAACTGCACTCATTTTTGACGGCCCTCTAGGCTTTCTTGGAGCTTGTACTTTGCATAAATACCACGTTTATAGAAAATGAATACAAGTCAATGTATAACCTTACAAAAACATGTAAATAATCCAAAAACATATACCTGTTTCAACTTCTTCAGTTTCCATCCCTTCTTGGCCTAGTTCAGGAACATTTTCCAATGTTGGAGCTGCAAGATTCTGCTTTTGATGCTCACACATTGCTAAATAATCAGCAACTGAACCAGCTTCTTTATGATTGCTACATGTTGGCTTTAGAACTAGTGGATTAAACGAGCTAGTCACTTCCCTGTTATTCCCAGCTTTGTTGGGCTACTTCTTTGTTGCAGTGACAATGACATCACTTTGAACTACTGCATTAGCTCGAGACCGAGTTGTCGGTCCAACTTCCCTGTTAGTTCTAGCTTTCTTTGACTTGACAATTTCTTTTCTCTAAAATAAAAAATGATAGTTAGTACGAGAATGGAAAAATTACTTGCACTTGATTAATAATGAAAATTGAACTTATTTATATAGAGACGCTAAAACACGGAGACCATGTGGAAACTGTGTAAAGGAAATTAATCCTTAGCATTTAAATATCCTAATTAATGATTATGAAATATTATATAAATTCAATACCACAAAAACTCATGTTCATCAATATTTAATAATGTGAAATGATATATAGATTATAACTATCAAGGGTCGTAATAATATGTGTTTTATGATTTAATTATGGCTATTGGCAAGAATTGATTGAAACTTAAGCGTCATTACATAATGTGTTTTGTTCTAGATTGCTATGAAGGAGCTGCGACAGAGGAAGATACCTTTTATAAACTAAGCATTACAAAATCCTTTAACCCTAAATTGTGTACTAATACAAAAGCACCAAAAAAACCTTTCCGAAAGATTTAGTAATGATCTAGTACCTTTAATGAATCATCGTTAGCATCTTCACTCTCATTTTCTGAAAAATATTCATCGCCTTCCTCTGGATATCAATCTTTATTTTTTGGTTTTTTAATCTCTTCAGCTTGCTTTCCCTTATCAGCAACTACAGTGGGCAACCCAAGTGATTTATAAACTACATCATTTTCTTTCATACGTTGTATTCTCCCTAGTTCATAGTCTGTCACTGGTAGTGGTGGCGGGGGAGGCAACTGCAACCATAGTTATAAGGTGTAAAGTAATTAAACCATAGAAATTAAATCACCTGAAGAGAACAAAAAATCAAAAGTACCTCAATATCAAGGTCATTCTCTGCGGTGTTTTCATCATCACCTGGTTCAGTTGCTAACTGTAATTTCCTCCTTGCCGATACTTTTTCTTTCAGACTTGCTTCTTGTTTACTTAAACTCATATCAGGCACGGGGGAAATTTTCGTCCTGTTACTCCTTCTTTGCTGTTGAAGCAAGTGAGTTGTAGTGTACTTATACTCCGATTGTTTCTTAGCGGAACCTAGTTGTTTCTTAGCAGAACCTGGATTAGCTACACATAAATATAAATTAAGGAGGCTTAGCATCAGTATACACAAAATGGGACTGCTTCACAAAGATTACAAAGAAATGCAATTAATTACCTTCAATTATGTTTTTCCTTGCTCGTATTTTAACATGTGGCTGCATCTGGCAAGTGGGCTCAATGTCCAGGTCAACAATGTTGTCAATGTAAAAATGAATTTCTTCGTCTTTCTCGCAGCCAAGTACATGTTGATTTACATCCTTGTCATCCAACAAAAGATTCTAGCCACCCCTCTTTCCTTTACTTATATAGATTCCTCCAATTTCTGAGAAATTGACGTAATCTTTCATAAACTCAATAAGGACAGTGTAGGAAAATCTTTCCACGTCCACGCGTGTTAGCAACATCGACTTTCGTGTTTCATAGTGTAGCCTCACATTTATCATTTTATCCATTCTGTAGAAAAAAACATTAGAACTCTATGACCAGCATACAAATGGACATGAAGGTAATTAAATAAAGAACAGAGAACAAATGTACAAAAAAGACAAAAAAAGAAGCAATAAAAGTAGACTAAAACAAATGGACATGAAGGTAATTAAATAAAGAAAAGAAACTTATATAGTTCGGCAGATATAAACTACACTTCAAACACATAATTAAAGACCTTACATAAAAATAGAGAACAACATGAATATACATAGTTAACCACTATTATGTTATACAAATACACAATCTAAGGAGATGGAACACTGATTTGTGTTAAAGGAACATCGTCCCTAATCCAAACCCCTTCAGTTTCATAATTTATTCCAATATTATATAAATGATAACTGCTCAAGTCTTCTTCCACTGCATTTTGATTTTCAGTGTCGCACCAGTCCCTCGGTAATTTTTTGATAACATATTGACAGTTTTTCTCAACTGGATCATCCACATAAAACACTTGCTGAACTTGCATTTAAACTCATCAGTACTGTATTCAGCACCATTATCTGACATCAAACCCTTCAACTTCAAACCGGTCTAATTTTCAACTTCAGTCTTCCACATCTTAAAAGTAGAAAATACATCCAATTTATTCTTCAAAAAATAAACCCATACCTTTATAGTAGAATCATCACTGAAATCGACATAGAAGCAAGATCCTCCCAACAACGCAACTGTTGTTGTACCATATACATCTATATGAACTAGCTCTAACTTCTTACCCTTGAGGGTCCTTCCCAATTTTATAAAAGTAACCTATTTATGCTTTCCAAGAACACATAACTCATAGAATCCAACTTTTATATTCTTCAACTTTAGAATCATCACCTTTAAAATAAATAGCTTCATACCTTTTTCCCTCATATGACCAAGCGTTTGGTGCCACAAAGTTGAAGACCCAATCTCATCAGCAACTGTATGTGCTTCAAAGCTAAATTATTCAATATTGTACAAAGTCCCGTTTTCTCTCCACATATAACTAGATTCCCATTTATAACCTTCCATTGTCCATCTCCGAAAGTGACTCGATTCCATTCCTTATCTAACTGAACTGAAGATAGCAATATTGTTGAAAATTGGCTAAGTCGAGAATTAGGACCTGTCTAACAATCAGGATATGATCAAATACTGTGATCTGATAATCCGTTGGAAGCTTCATTATCATCCGTTGACAATGTTTAGTCATCCATTGATATATACAAATGATTATCCATTGAAGCTACAACATATATCCGTTGATCAGGTTATCCGTTGAGAATGACTTGGAGGATAAGTCAGGACTGCGAGATAAATCAGAAGGTGCTAATTTATAGGATCGTAGTTGCATTAGATATGTATCAAAAGTGTTAGAATTATACTGTAACATATCTTATAATTGATAGAGGATCTATTGTAGCTGTGTAGTATAAAATATAGAATAGGTTATTACTTTGTAAGAGGTTAACTCGAGTATTCGCATAACCTAAAAGCTCTTTAGAATATTGTTCTTGAGAGAGTTTTATAACAGTTTATTAAAGATCAATATGAACTGTTATTTGATTCATCTGTTCTTACTTTACTATCATAATACATCGATTTATTTAGTAATTGTATCCAATCCCCTAAAACAATTACTTTGCTGGGCAATAAGTGGTATTAGAGCAGTCAAATTAACTGTTAATTTACAAAGGTCAAGATGTCTGGAAGTAAGTATGAAAGCATGAAAATTTCCATCCTGAAGAAAGCTGATTATTCTACATGGAGAGTAAAGATGTTGATGTTCCTTGAAGCTACCCTATGAAAATTGTGTCTATGATTGAAGATGCTCCTGAACACTATGTCAGGACGGAAAGATCAAAGTGGTCAGATCCTCAAAAAGCTGCAATGCTTAAGGATGCTAAAGTTAGGAATATTCTGCATAATAGTTTGGACAATATGATATCAAATAGAGTGATTAGCTGCAAGACTACAAAGGAGATATGGAATTCCTTGGAGACACAGTGCCAAGGTACAATGGAAATAAAGAAGAACAGAAGAGCTGTTATTGTGCAAGAATATGAGGATTTTGATGCCAAGGCTGATGAGTCAATTACTGATATATATGATAGATTTCTGACATTATTAAATGATCTATCATTGGTTGGAAAAGAATATGAAAGAGAAGGCTCAAATACCAAGTTTTTGAGAGCTTTTTCATAAGATTGGGATACTCAGGCCTCAATAATCAGGCATCAATATGATCTTGATTCTCTGACTCTGGATGAAGTGTATAGGATGCTGAAAAATCATGACTTGGAGATCCAGCAAAAGAAAAATAGAAAGAGTCAGAAGGTAAAAATTGTGGCTTTTAATGCTGAGACTCATAAGGGCAAGGAAAAGATGAGTAAGAGGTCTAGGAGAAGGAATATTATGGAAGAGTCAAATACTGATGATGTATCAGATGCTGACACAAATACTGACGAGGATTATGAGATTGATCTCGATGATCCTCAAGTTGTTAAAATGCCTGCAATGCTTGTGAAAGGCTTCAGATGGATGAGGTTTGCAAAGCCACAGAGAAAAGGTGGTTTCAACAGAAGGCTCTCTGGTGATGGAAAAGGCAGGTTCATAAAGAGTGATGATCAGTACACCAAGGGAAGGAAGTTTGATTAGACCAAGGTGACATGTTAAAACTGTAATGAAAGGGGACATCTGGCTACTGAGTGCCCCAAGATAATTGGAAAGGCTTTGGTCACAACAAACTCCAACAGAGACTAGATGGACTCATCAGGAACTAATAATGATGATGAATGCTATGCACTTATGGAAACTTATGGAGAGGATTCCTCAGGAACTGATAAGGTACCTCCAGTTATATTCCCTGTTGATAGTGATAATTTATCTCAACTGAAAACTTTCTTATACTCTTTGCATGTTACTTTTAAAAGTAATACTATTGAATGTGATAGTTTGATTGCTGAGAACAAGAGGCTTAGAGAAAGACATGATTTTTTAGAAGCTGAGTTAGTTTGCATGCATGAGAATGAAAAAGCATGTAATAAGGCACAACATAATAAAACTCAGATAAATATCAAGTATGGCAGACTAGAGAAAGTTCTAGAAAAAGAAAGATAGGTGTTTAAAACATGGATGACTTCAGACAAGAAAGTTCATAATTTCATCAGTGATAAAAACTGGAAAGAATGTCTAGGTTATAATAAATTTACTTATAGAAATATCAGTTAATCCATTAATAACACTACTCCAGTTAAGTTTGTTTGAACTGATGAAAGAAGAGTGGAGTCTGTCTATGAAGTTGGTTACCTCTAAGAATACTGTTGAAAAGAAAGCTGAACCTAGAGTCCCTGCTAAAAAGAAAGAAGATCCTAAAATGCAAGAAAAAAATTAAAAATAAAGGACCTCTCTAAGAGTCAGTTAAAAAAGAAAATTTGTGAGGTAATTACTAAGACTCCCAAACCTAGGTCTAAGAGAGGTAGAAATGGAAAAGAAGGAATAAACAAGGCAAACAACTATAAGTACATTCCTGATGCTCCTAGGAAAACTTGTTTTAACTGTGATAATACTAATCATTTTGCTATTGATTGCAGGAAGCCTAAAAAGAAAGTGTCTGAGATTCCCGAGTCTGATATTATTGGTAGATCAGTACTATACAAACCATAAAATCCTTGTTCTCATTGTGGTAGCATTTGGCATTCTATTTACACTTGTATAGATTATCATAGTTTATATCACAACAATTATGACCCTTTACCAAAATTCAATAAAATTGTTATTTTAAATAGAACTGCTAAACTGAATGTGCATACATCTTATAGAGTCAAAAATTTCAAGATAAATCCCGATGAAGTAATTCCTGATGGATCAAATCCTGACAAGAAGTCTGCTAATGCAAAAATACATAAGATGTCTAAAACGACCCAACAAGTGTGGGTTCTTAAAATTTTGACTGATTTCCATATTTCTAATTACAGGGAAATAAGAAGAATATGCTTATCTTGGATAGTGGCTTTTCAGCACATATGGGTGAAACTAAATCCTTGTTATCAGAATATGAGGAGAAGGCGGGCCCAATGGTTTTCTATGGAGATGGCAATATAGGATAAACACTGGGATATGATGATATAATTATCGGAAATATCATCATCTCAAACATAGCTTTGGTAGAGGGACTGAAGCATGACTTGTTGAACTTTTGTCAAATTACTGACAGAGGTTTCTATGTTATCTTCTATGATACGCACTGTGAAGTAGTTTATAAGATCACAAAAAAAACTATTTTCAAAGCTTACAAACATGGAAACATTTATGAAGCCAAACTTTATGCAAATACTGATGGTCCTGAAACTTGTCTGGTAACCAAGGCATCGGTAGATGAATGTTAGAATTGGCAGAAGAAGCTTTTTCATCTCAACTTCAATAATCTCAATGACTTGGTGAGAGAAAAATGCAATCATGAAAATGTTGTACTTGTGGACAAATATCTTAAATCAGGAAAGAAGGCAAATCCTGATGATAATGCACAAATTGAGGGGAGAAACGTTAAATTATCAGGAACTGACAACACAGTTATAGGGGGAGCTTTGCATGGAACCATTCTTGGAGATTACCCAGTGAGAAGATTTCTATGGAATCTACTTAGACTTTAGCTGATCATGCTGTTCAATTAATTTCAATTCTGATATGAAAACATCTATCAAGTCCACAATAGTTTTAGTCAAAGGACTGCATTCTTTTGTGTCTACCCTCAAGCAAGATAATATTGATCTTAGAGAAGAGGTTGCTGATCTTTTTGTGACTATTAAAGGTATAAACAAATACAGTGGCTTGATAAAGAGAATGTTTAGCTTGGAAGCAAAACAAGATCACATGTCTGAGAAGCTGACAACTTTGGAAGCTAGTCAGAATGCTACAAATTCCAGTGTTGACGATATTTTATATCTTCTACAAAGTCTAGATACCAAAAAGAGGGAGAGTACCCAAGAGAAAATGTCAACCTGAATCAGTTTTGAGGAGAAATACCAATTCTGATGATGATGGTGATAAACAAGAGAAGGAGACCTCTGATGCTGTTAAAGTTCAAACTGGAACTGGAATTCAAGTCAAAAGATACAGTCAACTCAAGTCTCTAAGGATATATCACATGGATCTAATATAGAGCCTAATCTTATTACTCATAGTTCAATTCCTGACGAAAAAATTACAAGTTCTGATTCTTTTCCTGACACTGAAAGAGTGATAGTGATTCCTGATTCTGTGAAAACTGAAGAAGAAGAAATTCTATTTCGGATGGATTTACAGATTCTCTCAGCTTATATTGAAGCTGTTAATGATAAAAATTTCAAGGAAGAAGAAATAGTTTTTGACAGAGAAGAAAGGGCACAGGAAGGAAAAATCAGACTTGCTGTTGACAAAGCAGATCAAGTATACAAAAATATGCTTAAAAGATTTGAGAGGAATAGGTGGAGGAGTATAGATATGAAGATGTTACATGAATGAGCATAAAGGTGAGCTCAAGTATTTGCAAAGATCAAGAATAAATACAAGTGGAGAAAAATTGTTGATCTCATTTATAATGATAAATTGAGCTTTACTTCCGGAGGAATACAGATGGATGGTTTACTTGGTTCTAATACGACAGGAGATATAAGCAGTCTTGGTTAGTACAATCCAAGAATCTCAAGTTGATTGAACCATTCACAAGAGCTGGAATAGGATATCATGAAGCTAAACTTGTCAATTTAAAGCTGTTGAACTTCACACTTGCTGATAGTCCTGGTCAGGAAGTGACTGCTGATCATCTGGATAGACTTGAAGCCGTGAAGATTATTCTTGACAAACATGATGGTTCTGAACCTAAACAGAAGATCTTACTCTTATTGGAAAATGATCAAATTCAAGTTCTTTCATTTGATGAACTGATGATCATGTCTTCAAAGGAATTGAAATATATTCAATGTTTGCTAAGAGTTGAAGATGAAACTTCAAAGTTATGGTCAAACAAGATTCTTGCCAATATCAGAAGAAGGATAATGGATGATGGTCAATATTAATTTGGATCATATGTTCCTATATACATAAATTTCAGAGGGCAAGAAGTCAACTTGAAGAAAGGAGGAGCTGTCATTGAAAGTGTTTTTACTCAGAGGCATATAATCATGAATCCTGATGGAAGAAAAACTTGCTATGTGTCACTGGAAGACATAATGACCATAAGAGCTCAAATCAGAAATCTGAGAGCTGCTGTCTATCAATTATCTGATAAAACAGAGTATGAGAAGAATTTGAAGATCAAGTTAGTAGATATTCTATAGAAAAAGATTGATGACAGGGTTAAAACTTTTGTTTAGAGATACTACATAATTTATCAAGAAATACGAAGATCAAAGTCTGAAACAAAGTAAGATTTACAGTACTTATTTTGTCTATCAGGTTTTCAGCACTAGACAATTCTATTAGAATTTATGCTTATTCTGGAAAGCATAAATTGGGGAAGATTGTTGAGAATTGGCTAAGTCGAGAATCAGGATCTGTCTAACAATCAGGATATGATCAACTATTGTGATATGATTATTCGTTGGAAGCTTCATTATCATCCGTTGACAATCTTTAATCATCCTTTGATATATACAAATGATTATCTGTTAAAGCTATAACATATATCTGTTGATCAGGTTATCCATTGAGAATGACTTGGAGGACAAGTCAGGACTGCGAGATAAATATGAAGGTGCTGATTTATATGATCGTAGTTGATTTAGATATGTATAGAAAGTGTTAGAAAAAATACTGTTACATATCTTATAATTGATATAAGATTGATTGTAGCTGTGTGGTATAAAAACACATAATAGGTTATTACTTTGTAAGAGCTTAACTCGAGTATTCGCATAACCTAGAAGCTCTTATGAATATTATTCTTGAGAGAGTTTTGTAACAGTTTTTTAAAGATAAATATAAACTATTATTTGATTCATCTGTTCTTACTTTACTTTCCTAATACATCGATTTGTTTAGTATTTGTATCCAACCCACTTAAACAATTTCTTTATTGGGCAACAAATATCTCTTTAGTCCAGGAACGTACCTTACATCTTTCAATGTCCAGGTAATTTCCAAAGAGGTTTTGAAATTAATATCTCCCATGCCCGCGATATCCAAAATCTCATCATCAGCAAGACATACTTTACCAAAATTTCCAACTCTAAAATTTAACATCAAATCTTTGCAAGGGTTACCATGGAATGATGTTCCTGAATCAATAACCCATGATTAAACTAAAAATTCAACATAACAAATTAAAGCATCATTCTACACCACTTCTTCAACTATGTTAGCTGAATTATCCTCTTTACTTCGGAGTCGCGGGAGCTGTGCACTGATTCCTGAATTGACCTTTTTTCTGACAATTCCAACAAATAATATCCTTGCGATATTTGGATTGTCCTATCTTCTATGACATTGATCTGCTACGTCCCTTATCTTGCCCCTTTCGAACTTTCTGCCTATACTGTTAGCACTCAACAAGGAACCTGATGACTCTCCCAAGTTTCTCCTATGAATATCTTTTCCAAGAATCGAATCTCGAACTCCCTCAAAAGTCATCTCCAACTTATAACAATGATAAATCTTGACCAATTGTCTGGTGATAAGAATACCAACAACAAGGCTTGTACTTCATCATTGAATTTAATATCCACCAAAACCAATCTTGCTAGGATAAATTAAATTCATTCACATGATCAGCAATATAATCATCTTTATTCAATCTCGTAGCAACAAACAAGAGAATCAAATACACCTTATTTGAAGCTGACGGCTTCTCATACATGTTTGACAAAGCTTTGATCAAAACATAAGTTATCATTTCCTTGATGATATTTCTTTGAGAGAGAATATTTTATGATTATTAAAATTTGAGAGAGAATATTTTATGATTATTATTTTTTTGAGAGAGAATATTTAATGATTATTAAAATTTGAAAATATAAACCAGTGTACCAGATTTTTTTGGGATGAGTCACGGATCACACTCACTTTATGATGTTTTGTGGCTATGTTCGAAAAGTGTTGAATTATCTCATTTGCCACACCGTCCCAAGGATAAAACAGCCCAAAAAAACTTCTTACGATAATTATTTGCACCAATAATCAGCATTTAAACCATAAATTATACTGCTCAAAAGTTATATAGGGCCCCTTTAGGGTTTCCTAAAATATATGACTTATGACTTAAAATTGAAAAGTGTCATATAAGTGATATGAATATCGTAACTTATAAGTTATATAGCTGTTTGGATAATTTTACGTATAAGTTAGTTGATAATGTGTTTGGTAAATCTTAACTTATAACTTTGAAATCAAATTAAAATATAAATTACAAATTACAGAATTTACTAATTTTGATACATGAATATAAAAAAAGAAAATTTAAAAATAAGAATAATGAAATAAAATAATTCTAAAAAGAAAAAGATAAAGTAGAATTTAAAACGTTTATGTAATTTAAGGAGTATAATAAAGTCAAAATAAAACAAAGTCAAAATAATTAAACAATTGAAATGGGTTTAAAAAACCATATACCTAATAAGCAACTACAAGAATTTCAAATAAATAATTACTATAAAAACTAAGGATAAAAAATTATGTAACAAAAGAATAATAAGTAATAAAAAATAATGAGTTGATGAAGAATGAAAATATGAAATCTAGAATGTTAGATTTCCTAACTTTCCACTTATCAACGAAAATGAAACAAGACAAATCTTCTAATTAGCCAAATAGCGTACTATAATGTGAAATGGGTTATTAGCCCGTATAAGCTCAAATACATTGCCCCCAAACATGCACATAATATTGTATAAATATTGTAAGTTTCGGGAAGAAAAACACTGCAGCCTTCGTTTGACACTTATATTATTATTATTATTATTATTATTATTATTATTATTATTATTATTATTATTATAATTTATACTAATTCACACTAAAAACCAACAATCCCGACTTGAATATTTTTAAAAATAATATTATTTTTTAAGCAGTACTATAAAGAACTAAGGCTACACATAAATAATGGTGTCTTTAGACATGAAACATCGCATAATGAGTAACAACCCGAGTTAAACAAGAGTTATCTATAGTCTTGAACTCTATCCGAGGCATTAAAACACGCACATGCCATAAGGGTATAGTCAAATAACCCGTGTATTTTAGGCCATGCACTATCCAAGTATGTGAACGCTTTAGGAATTAATTCCCTTTAATTTCATAAGAAGCGGCCCCCACTACTATATTCACATCACTGAGTCTATCAAGAGTATTCCTAAAGTTAGGTACTCCCTCCAAATAGAGTATAGATCTCATTTTGAGTTTTAAAATATTTCAACCTCTCATCATTTTAGGAAACATGTTTTTTAATATGACATGTTATTCACATATCACTTCATGACTTGTTATTCCCATATTGAACCTATTTCTTGAGATCTTCAATCAGTTAGATTGGGTTACCTTCACGAGTGAAAAGTCTTTACTAGAAATAGTCCCATATTAACCAAAGTTTTATAAATTTTTGCTTTGGCTAATCCTTTCATCAAAGAATTTTCCAAATTATTATCTCATCTTATGTGATATACTCTAATGGCTCCTCTATAGAGATACTCTCTAATATTTTCATGCTTATGACATATATGTCATTTTTTACCTTAAAAATAACGGTTCTGAACCTTATCGATAGCCGCGGTACTATCCCAATGGATCAAGAAACATGGAACCGGTCTTTACCATAAAAGGACCTCTACTAGCAAGTTTCTTAACCAACTTGCTATTTCACTAGCTATGGCTAGTGCTATCAATTATTCTTCCATAGTGGACTCATCTAAGATAGTCCGTTTCTTTGTTTCCAAGAAACAACACCACCAGTTATATTGAAAATATAGCTACCGGTTGCCTTGAAGTCTTCTGACAAGGTATTCCAATCAGCATCACTGTATTGTTCAAGAACAGCGGGAAACTTACCATAGTGTAATTCAAAGATATTTTATTTAAACTTACCTAGTAATCTTGACAACAGGGATTACACCCGCTTCTCCAAGATCATTCATTTTAAAATTGGCATTCAACAATGATCTCACTTTAGTTACTGCATGAATATTTAAACCAAATGTCAATAGGTCATCCACATACACAGACATAATAGTACAAATGTCATTTTCAAATTTGTAATAATTACATTTATCACCTTCATTTACTCTTAAGTCATCCGACATGATAAGTTTATCAAACCTTTCATGCTAAAAAGTAGGTGATTGCTTACGACTATATATAGTCTTATCTAACTTGCGAACTTTCCTTTTCTGCCAGTAGATCACGAAACCTCCGAGTTGATCCATGTAAATTGCCTTCTCTAATTCACCGTTTAAGAAGGCAGTCTTAATTTCCATCTAGTGGATCACTAGATTATGGATGAAAGTTATAGAATTTAAAAATCTGATGGAGGTCATCCTAGAGACTGGTGAAAATATGTCAAAGAAATCCATATTTTCTCTCTGTCGAAAGCCTTTAACCACTAAACGACCCTTATACCTTTCAACAGTACCATCGGGTCTCAACTTCTTCTTAAAGGTCCATTTACATCCTATTTACTTATAGCTATGAGGTAAATCAACCAAATGCCAAGTCTTATTGGATTCCAAAGAATCCATCTCGATTTTAAGGGTTTCTTGCCAAAGATCGGCTTCTAAAGAAGTCAAGACTTCTTTAAAACTGGTAGGATCTTCCTCTAGATTATAAGCATTGAAGTTAGGGTTAAAATATTTGGTGACTCTAGCTCTCGTGCTCCTTCTTGGTCAGATATCTGAGTCCTCATTATGTTCTATCTCCTTTAATAAAGGAGCGATACTCAATGACACACTCCCACTATTCCACAATTTAAATGGAAACTCATCTTCATAGAAATCAGCATCAACTAATTCTACTATAACTCGTGCATTTAAGTCAAATAATTTGTACCGCACTGACTATTTTAATTTGAGAAACAAAATCACGTCAATGAAATGGATACCTCGCAAACTAGTATAGACTTTCATTTGATAAATTTTTACGTTAGAATGTAATTAAAAATTAAAAATATACGTACGTACCTATTAGTCCGAAAATTAGGGTCAAATGAAACAATATCACCAAACACATCAAAATTTTCTTTCCCAATTGCATTTGTCCAAATAAGATAGGTCAAGTGCCCTTTCCTATCAACCTTGTAGTCATTGTAAAAGGAATTCTGAGAGGCCTCCTTCTTTAGTTTAAACCTAGACCAAATTATATCAGAATCAAGCTTTCCAATAAGAGTTTTTACATTTCAAGTAATTTTTTTTAAAATCGGTTAAATTAGTACCCACATTTTTTTACAATCCATCCTGTTCTTTTTCTAAAAGGAATGGTTTTGTTGCACGTATATTGACTCTTATTGACTCTTCCACGGTCCATTATAAGGTTCTGGTGATAAATAGACACCTTCTTATTGCCCTTTAAAAATATTTTCATAGCTCAAAATGCTAGAGGATGATTATTTTCTTCATTAAAACCCATTATAACCAAACCTCTTGTTGTTGCAGGTTTTAAAACTATCTGAGATTTGCAGTTGCATCTACGAGATGTGGTTCTTTTGGTTTTGTTCAGACCGATTACCAACACTTTCAGTTCAGACTTTAGAATTGCTCCTACTTGGGTTGCCACCATAGTTATAAATAACATGTCTAGCCAATAAATACCACAACTATTACTTATCGTAATCGACTATCGAAAAATAAATCCATAAGTGTGACCATATTTTTTGCAAAATTTAATAGCTTTTTCCAAAATTGAAAAATACTGATTTGTTTTTGGTATTTGCTTGTTATCGCATTCTATTGTCCAAAATTTGCTAGCACCCATAGCGAAAAAAACTTATAGACTCACGACCATTTTCCTTATTTGATTCATCCAAATCTTCATTGAGCTTTTACTAGTGGTTTCTCCTTTTGATTGTTCAGAATCTTGTTCATATTCCGATTATTCAAAATCTTTTTACATTCCAATTATTCGTCAGAGTTTTCAAATGTGATAAATGTTGAATAAGAATAGGCGGGATACTATAAGAGTTGATAGATAAGTTCATATCTACAAACATGATAATAAATCATATAACCACTTGTTGTAACTGTCACGATGTTCTATTTTTAGGAACCTAAGGGTGTATATGAAAAATTAGTCGTGGACGTGTATAACTCTTTAATTATTAATTAATAATTAAAAAGACTATAATTGATGTATGTAGGATTAAGTAGAAATGAATGGTCACCCTCTCGGTGTTTGCTATCTTGTATTTTTACTTGTGCGTACTACCTTTTTACATACAACTATATAGTACATATAACTAGAGACCTTATTTATTGGCTTGGTAAATATAACTTAACATAACTATGTACATCTTCCTAAATTTATTATTACAGCCTAAAATGAAGCTTCTGCCTCTGACTGCTACAAATTTTTTCTCAGCCTAGCTTGGTTTATGGTTTCCTTTTAAAAATGGCCTCCTCCATTTTTATGTAGAGTTGGTGCTACCTTTACCACATGCAAGTGTCCTTCTTTTTATTTGAAAATGTTCATTTCATCAACCCGCAGTGTTGGCCAGCAAATTTGAATATCCAAAAAATGTAAATAGTATTTTGATAAGCCTTCTAATCAAATATTAATATTTGCTATTTTCTTTAATTCATATCAATTATGGTTATATTTATAATTGAATATATCTTCACACCAGGCTAGTTTATTTGAATAATTTTTTTGAAAACTTTTGTTTCCATATTTTGAGAAAAATTGATAACTCGATAAAACATTAGCAAGTGTGAATCCTTGTAAGAACAATTATTATTTATAGAGGGTTTGAATTCTAACACACCTCATCAAACCCGAATTTGCATTTTCAGCTTCTGCTTCAATTTATAAAATACATCTGGCTTAATTGGCTAACGAAAATATCCGCTAAATTTTCTTCAGCCAGGCAATGCACGAGCTTTATAATTTTCTTGTTCACCTGTTCTCAAATAAAATGATATCTTATATTTATTTGCTTTCTCCAACCTTGTGATAATAGATAGTCATATTGATTCAACAAGGGTTATATGCCACTCTGAAAAAGAAGTAGGCTAGTCATGTTCATGATACAAATTAGGAAGACAAGAAGTTATGTACCTTATTTACAATCCCGTTGGCTTCTACACCGAAAATCATGTCAAATGTTTTTGATGTGGATAATCTCAAGTGGTTTTGGGATAAATTAATGAAAACTTATCTCTCAAAGTCTTTGTTTAACAAGCTATTTCTCAAGATTTTTTTTCGGGTTCAAGATAGAAAAATATGGAACAACAGAATAAATCTGAATTATTTCAATGACTTGATCAGCCAGCTGAATAATTTGGATGAAAAATTGTTGGATGAAAATTCTAGTATGTGAGAAAAGTTGTTCTTTTACGGGTGTCTCTACTGAAAAATTATAGTAATATGATTACTTCATTATTGGTTGAGAAAATCAATTTTTCTTTGGATGAGAATATTGTGGTTCTCCTAAAGGCGGAAAAATTGGTGATGTAAAGAAATATTGTCATTCTCGTGGAGGCCGAAAAGTTGATTAAGTAAGAATTAAGTGATACATATAATGAAAGTGTACTATTGGTAGATGCACCTCGTAGGAAAATGAAGTATGGTAAGAAACATAACACTAATATAAACTTTTATTGTGAGAAGTTTCGTCATATACAATCCACGTGTCCAAAATTAAAAGAAGACTTGAAGGTTTTCGCCCTATATAAAAGTAAAATATCTCACTTATTTATTTTCATCATAACACACAAAAAAGTATGTTTAGTTGATGTTACAGGTACAATTAGGTTTTTTAATTTTACGGGTTATTTTTTTCTATCGAGTATTTATTTTCATAATTAATGGTCTTTTTTCCCCACTTACTAATTCTTTATAAATTAGTGATTAGTAATAATATTTGAAGCTTTGGTCTAAGAAATCTCCCACTCACTAATTCCTTATAATTTAGTAATTAGTAATAATATTTGCAGCCTGTCTATGCTAATTTAGATGCTAAACATTGGTATGTTTTTTAAACCAGTAAAAAAAGTTGCTTAATTTTTTAATTATTATTTTATAACATTTTCCATATCTTTCAGCATGAAAAGGAAGAAATATATGAGTTTTTTATCCATTTATATATAATTTTATGATGGATCTTCAAATATATTATGATAATTTCTCACTTATTTCAACATTTTTTTATTAAATTTATAATGTCAGCAATGGTTACTCTTTAGATAAAATTGATTGAGAACCATTACCTGATATTGATGAGGTGGCCCACATGGTAGAATGGCTCCTTAGCAATATTTGTTGGGAGTTTTATGAGCAACTTCATGGACCATTGCCATAAAACCGTGATGGAAGTGTACAAGTAGTGTACTTGAAGGCTTTATGTTGTTTGCTGGCGGACCTTCTAGGCCATCAATTCCCCAGTTGCACCACCCATGATCCAAATCAAGTACATGTGGCATTTATTCCTATCAAACTAGAGTAAGCTTGTTGTGTTTTAATCTGAATCTTATGATTTCAGTTGTTCATCTAGCGGGTTCTTTAGCATACATGAATTAGTCTGAATCACATAGAGAAATTGTAGGAGCTTTATTGAATAAAAGTTAGAGGTTGAACATTATTAGGGGTGTTGGTTTAGTTGTATCTAGTTTTTAGCCATTACTTTATATTTTCATTCATCAAGTTTATTGAAGCTATACTACTTCCAGAAAATAAAAAAGGTGACTTTTATGTCCATACTTCTTAGTTTTTATCAGTTTCAAAGAAAATAATTATATATGTATAAATATACACTTGGTAATTCATATACAATAGTTGGTATCAGAGCTTTGGACTCATTGAATACCCAAGTATATTCCTATTTAAGAAGATAGAGATGGAGATAAGTAAAAATAAGGAATGCGTTGGTTTGAGTTACCGGTTGTTAGCTAGGGGCAACTATACAGCTTGTTCAATGGGAATAAAAGTGTTTATGTAAGAAAATAAATAGTAAAAAACCATTAGCCTTAGGATCCAAATGCTTTCATTGATAAACAGACATAAAATATTTTATCAGCTATAATTAATCAAGGCTTACTAGAGGACATGTTGGTAGTAGCAAAAGAGGAGACTCCTAAGGAGGCTTGGAAAACTATATAGACTTTGTGTTTGGGTTTCGAACATATGAAAAAAGCCAAAGTGTAAATTCATAAGATTGAGTTCAAATCATTATTTATAAAGGAAATACAATAATTAAATGATATCTATATGAAAATGAATGGGTTGATGAATATATTCATGCACTAGGAGAAAAAGTTGAGCGAATTATGTTTTTTAAAAGTAACTTCATGCAATACCACCAAAATTCTTGCAAATTATTTTGACGATTGAGCAATTTGGTGAACTTTAGTCAAATTACTGACAGAGGTTTCTATGTTATCTTCTATGATACGCACTGTGAAGTAGTTTATAAGATCACAAAAAAAACTATTTTCAAAGCTTACAAACATGGAAACATTTATGAAGCCAAACTTTATGCAAATACTGATGGTCCTGAAACTTGTCTGGTAACCAAGGCATCGGTAGATGAATGTTAGAATTGGCAGAAGAAGCTTTTTCATCTCAACTTCAATAATCTCAATGACTTGGTGAGAGAAAAATGCAATCATGAAAATGTTGTACTTGTGGACAAATATCTTAAATCAGGAAAGAAGGCAAATCCTGATGATAATGCACAAATTGAGGGGAGAAACGTTAAATTATCAGGAACTGACAACACAGTTATAGGGGGAGCTTTGCATGGAACCATTCTTGGAGATTACCCAGTGAGAAGATTTCTATGGAATCTACTTAGACTTTAGCTGATCATGCTGTTCAATTAATTTCAATTCTGATATGAAAACATCTATCAAGTCCACAATAGTTTTAGTCAAAGGACTGCATTCTTTTGTGTCTACCCTCAAGCAAGATAATATTGATCTTAGAGAAGAGGTTGCTGATCTTTTTGTGACTATTAAAGGTATAAACAAATACAGTGGCTTGATAAAGAGAATGTTTAGCTTGGAAGCAAAATAAGATCACATGTCTGAGAAGCTGACAACTTTGGAAGCTAGTCAGAATGCTACAAATTCCAGTGTTGACGATATTTTATATCTTCTACAAAGTCTAGATACCAAAAAGAGGGAGAGTACCCAAGACAAAATGTCAACCTGAATCAGTTTTGAGGAGAAATACCAATTCTGATGATGATGGTGATAAACAAGAGAAGGAGACCTCTGATGTTGTTAAAGTTCAAACTGGAACTGGAATTCAAGTCAAAAGATACAGTCAACTCAAGTCTCTAAGGATATATCACATGGATCTAATATAGAGCCTAATCTTATTACTCATAGTTCAATTCCTGACGAAAAAATTACAAGTTCTGATTCTTTTCCTGACACTGAAAGAGTGATAGTGATTCCTGATTCTGTGAAAACTGAAGAAGAAGAAATTCTATTTCGGATGGATTTACAGATTCTCTCAGCTTATATTGAAGCTGTTAATGATAAAAATTTCAAGGAAGAAGAAATGGTTTTTGACAGAGAAGAAAGGGCACAGGAAGGAAAAATCAGACTTGCTGTTGACAAAGCAGATCAAGTATACAAAAATATGCTTAAAAGATTTGAGAGGAATAGGTGGAGGAGTATAGATATGAAGATGTTACATGAATGAGCATAAAGGTGAGCTCAAGTATTTACAAAGATCAAGAATAAATACAAGTGGAGAAAAATTGTTGATCTCATTTATAATGATAAATTGAGCTTTACTTCCGGAGGAATACAGATGGATGGTTTACTTGGTTCTAATACGACAGGAGATATAAGCAGTCTTGGTTAGTACAATCCAAGAATCTCAAGTTGATTGAACCATTCACAAGAGCTGGAATAGGATATCATGAAGCTAAACTTGTCAATTTAAAGCTGTTGAACTTCACACTTGCTGATAGTCCTGGTCAGGAAGTGACTGCTGATCATCTGGATAGACTTGAAGCCGTGAAGATTATTCTTGACAAACATGATGGTTCTGAACCTAAACAGAAGATCTTACTCTTATTGGAAAATGATCAAATTCAAGTTCTTTCATTTGATGAACTGATGATCATGTCTTCAAAGGAATTGAAATATATTCAATGTTTGCTAAGAGTTGAAGATGAAACTTCAAAGTTATGGTCAAACAAGATTCTTTCCAATATCAGAAGAAGGATAATGGATGATGGTCAATATTAATTTGGATCATATGTTCCTATATACATAAATTTCAGAGGGCAAGAAGTCAACTTGAAGAAATGAGGAGCTGTCATTGAAAGTGTTTTTTACTCAGAGGCATATAATCATGAATCCTGATGGAAGAAAAACTTGCTATGTGTCACTGGAAGACATAATGACCATAAGAGCTCAAATCAGAAATCTGAGAGCTGCTGTCTATCAATTATCTGATAAAACAGAGTATGAGAAGAATTTGAAGATCAAGTTAGTAGATATTCTATTGAAAAAGATTGATGACAGGGTTAAAACTTTTGTTTAGAGATACTGCATAATTTATCAAGAAATACGAAGATCAAAGTCTGAAACAAAGTAAGATTTACAGTACTTATTTTGTCTATCAGGTTTTCAGCACTAGACAATTCTATTAGAATTTATGCTTATTCTGGAAAGCATAAATTGGGGAAGATTGTTGAGAATTGGCTAAGTCGAGAATCAGGATCTGTCTAACAATCAGGATATGATCAACTATTGTGATATGATTATTCGTTGGAAGCTTCATTATCATCCGTTGACAATCTTTAATCATCCTTTGATATATACAAATGATTATCTGTTAAAGCTATAACATATATCTGTTGATCAGGTTATCCATTGAGAATGACTTGGAGGACAAGTCAGGACTGTGAGATAAATATGAAGGTGCTGATTTATATGATCGTAGTTGATTTAGATATGTATAGAAAGTGTTAGAAAAAATACTGTTACATATCTTATAATTGATATAAGATTGATTGTAGCTGTGTGGTATAAAAACACATAATAGGTTATTACTTTGTAAGAGCTTAACTCGAGTATTCGCATAACCTAGAAGCTCTTATGAATATTATTCTTGAGAGAGTTTTGTAACAGTTTTTTAAAGATAAATATAAACTATTATTTGATTCATCTGTTCTTACTTTACTTTCCTAATACATCGATTTGTTTAGTATTTGTATCCAACCCACTTAAACAATTTCTTTATTGGGCAACAAATATCTCTTTAGTCCAGGAACGTACCTTACATCTTTCAATGTCCAGGTAATTTCCAAAGAGGTTTTGAAATTAATATCTCCCATGCCCGCGATATCCAAAATCTCATCATCAGCAAGACATACTTTACCAAAATTTCCAACTCTAAAATTTAACATCAAATCTTTGCAAGGGTTACCATGGAATGATGTTCCTGAATCAATAACCCATGATTAAACTAAAAATTCAACATAACAAATTAAAGCATCATTCTACACCACTTCTTCAACTATGTTAGCTGAATTATCCTCTTTACTTCGGAGTCGCGGGAGCTGTGCACTGATTCCTGAATTGACCTTTTTTCTGACAATTCCAACAAATAATATCCTTGCGATATTTGGATTGTCCTATCTTCTATGACATTGATCTGCTACGTCCCTTATCTTGCCCCTTTCGAACTTTCTGCCTATACTGTTAGCACTCAACAAGGAACCTGATGACTCTCCCAAGTTTCTCCTATGAATATCTTTTCCAAGAATCGAATCTCGAACTCCCTCAAAAGTCATCTCCAACTTATAACAATGATAAATCTTGACCAATTGTCTGGTGATAAGAATACCAACAACAAGGCTTGTACTTCATCATTGAATTTAATATCCACCAAAACCAATCTTGCTAGGATAAATTAAATTCATTCACATGATCAGCAATATAATCATCTTTATTCAATCTCGTAGCAACAAACAAGAGAATCAAATACACCTTATTTGAAGCTGACGGCTTCTCATACATGTTTGACAAAGCTTTGATCAAAACATAAGTTATCATTTCCTTGATGATATTTCTTTGAGAGAGAATATTTTATGATTATTAAAATTTGAGAGAGAATATTTTATGATTATTATTTTTTTGAGAGAGAATATTTAATGATTATTAAAATTTGAAAATATAAACCAGTGTACCAGATTTTTTTGGGATGAGTCACGGATCACACTCACTTTATGATGTTTTGTGGCTATGTTCGAAAAGTGTTGAATTATCTCATTTGCCACACCGTCCCAAGGATAAAACAGCCCAAAAAAACTTCTTACGATAATTATTTGCACCAATAATCAGCATTTAAACCATAAATTATACTGCTCAAAAGTTATATAGGGCCCCTTTAGGGTTTCCTAAAATATATGACTTATGACTTAAAATTGAAAAGTGTCATATAAGTGATATGAATATCGTAACTTATAAGTTATATAGCTGTTTGGATAATTTTACGTATAAGTTAGTTGATAATGTGTTTGGTAAATCTTAACTTATAACTTTGAAATCAAATTAAAATATAAATTACAAATTACAGGATTTACTAATTTTGATACATGAATATAAAAAAAGAAAATTTAAAAATAAGAATAATGAAATAAAATAATTCTAAAAAGAAAAAGATAAAGTAGAATTTAAAACGTTTATGTAATTTAAGGAGTATAATAAAGTCAAAATAAAACAAAGTCAAAATAATTAAACAATTGAAATGGGTTTAAAAAACCATATACCTAATAAGCAACTACAAGAATTTCAAATAAATAATTACTATAAAAACTAAGGATAAAAAATTATGTAACAAAAGAATAATAAGTAATAAAAAATAATGAGTTGATGAAGAATGAAAATATGAAATCTAGAATGTTAGATTTCCTAACTTTCCACTTATCAACGAAAATGAAACAAGACAAATCTTCTAATTAGCCAAATAGCGTACTATAATGTGAAATGGGTTATTAGCCCGTATAAGCTCAAATACATTGCCCCCAAACATGCACATAATATTGTATAAATATTGTAAGTTTCAGGAAGAAAAACACTGCAGCCTTCGTTTGACACTTATATTATTATTATTATTATTATTATTATTATTATTATTATTATTATTATTATTATTATTATTATTATTATTATTATTATTATTATTATTATTATTATTATAATTTATACTAATTCACACTAAAAACCAACAATCCCGACTTGAATATTTTTAAAAATAATATTATTTTTTAAGCAGTACTATAAAGAACTAAGGCTACACATAAATAATGGTGTCTTTAGACATGAAACATCGCATAATGAGTAACAACCCGAGTTAAACAAGAGTTATCTATAGTCTTGAACTCTATCCGAGGCATTAAAACACGCACATGCCATAAGGGTATAGTCAAATAACGCGTGTATTTTAGGCCATGCACTATCCAAGTATGTGAACGCTTTAGGAATTAATTCCCTTTAATTTTATAAGAAGCGGCCCCCCACTACTATATTCACATCACTGAGTCTATCAAGAGTATTCCTAAAGTTAGGTACTCCCTCCAAATAGAGTATAGATCTCATTTTGAGTTTTAAAATATTTCAACCTCTCATCATTTTAGGAAACATGCTTTTTAATATTACATGTTATTCACATATCACTTCATGACTTGTTATTCCCATATTGAACCTATTTCTTGAGATCTTCAATCAGTTAGGTTGGGTTACCTTTACGAGTGAAAAGTCTTTACTAGAAATAGTCCCATATTAACCAAAGTTTTATAAATTTTTGCTTTGGCTAATCCTTTCATCAAAGAATTTTCCAAATTATTATCTCATCTTATGTGATATACTCTAATGGCTCCTCTATAGAGATACTCTCTAATATTGTCATGCTTATGACATATATGTCATTTTTTACCTTAAAAATAACGGTTCTGAACCTTATCGATAGCCGCGGTACTATCCCAATGGATCAAGAAACATGGAACCGGTCTTTACCATAAAAGGACCTCTACTAGCAAGTTTCTTAACCAACTTGCTATTTCACTAGCTATGGCTAGTGCTATCAATTATTCTTCCATAGTGGACTCATCTAAGATAGTCCGTTTCTTTGTTTCCAAGAAACAACACCACCAGTTATATTGAAAATATAGCTACCGGTTGCCTTGAAGTCTTTTGACAAGGTATTCCAATCAGCATCACTGTATTGTTCAAGAACAGCGGGAAACTTACCATAGTGTAATTCAAAGATATTTTATTTAAACTTACCTAGTAATCTTGACAACAGGGATTACACCCGCTTCTCCAAGATCATTCATTTTAAAATTGGCATTCAACAATGATCTCACTTTAGTTACTGCATGAATATTTAAACCAAATGTCAATAGGTCATCCACATACACAGACATAATAGTACAAATGTCATTTTCAAATTTGTAATAATTACATTTATCACCTTCATTTACTCTTAAGTCATCCGACATGATAAGTTTATCAAACCTTTCATGCTAAAAAGTAGGTGATTGCTTACTACTATATATAGTCTTATCTAACTTGTGAACTTTCCTTTTCTGCCAGTAGATCACAAAACCTCCGAGTTGATCCATGTAAATTGCCTTCTCTAATTCACCGTTTAAGAAGGCAGTCTTAATTTCCATCTAGTGGATCACTAGATTATGGATGAAAGTTATAGAATTTAAAAATCTGATGGAGGTCATCCTAGAGACTGGTGAAAATATGTCAAAGAAATCCATATTTTCTCTTTGTCGAAAGCCTTTAACCACTAAACGACCCTTATACCTTTCAACAGTACCATCGGGTCTCAACTTCTTCTTAAAGGTCCATTTACATCCTATTTACTTATAGCTATGAGGTAAATCAACCAAATGCCAAGTCTTATTGGATTCCAAAGAATCCATCTCGATTTTAAGGGTTTCTTGCCAAAGATCGGCTTCTAAAGAAGTCAAGACTTCTTTAAAACTGGTAGGATCTTCCTCTAGATTATAAGCATTGAAGTTAGGGTTAAAATATTTGGTGACTCTAGCTCTCGTGCTCCTTCTTGGTCAGATATCTGAGTCCTCATTATGTTCTATCTCCTTTAATAAAGGAGCGATACTCAATGACACACTCCCACTATTCCACAATTTAAATGGAAACTTATCTTCATAGAAATCAGCATCAACTAATTCTACTATAACTCGTGCATTTAAGTCAAATAATTTGTACTGCACTGACTATTTTAATTTGAGAAACAAAATCACGTCAATGAAATGGATACCTCGCAAACTAGTATAGACTTTCATTTGATAAATTTTTACGTTAGAATGTAATTAAAAATTAAAAATATACGTACGTACCTATTAGTCCGAAAATTAGGGTCAAATGAAACAATATCACCAAACACATCAAAATTTTCTTTCCCAATTGCATTTGTCCAAATAAGATAGGTCAAGTGCCCTTTCCTATCAACCTTGTAGTCATTGTAAAAGGAATTCTGAGAGGCCTCCTTCTTTAGTTTAAACCTAGACCAAATTATATCAGAATCAAGCTTTCCAATAAGAGTTTTTACATTTCAAGTAAATTTTTTTAAAATCGGTTAAATTAGTACCCACATTTTTTTACAATCCATCCTGTTCTTTTTCTAAAAGGAATGGTTTTGTTGCACGTATATTGACTCTTATTGACTCTTCCACCGTCCATTATAAGGTTCTGGTGATAAATAGACACCTTCCTATTGCCCTTTAAAAATATTTTCATAGCTCAAAATGCTAGAGGATGATTATTTTCTTCATTAAAACCCATTATAACCAAACCTCTTGTTGTTGCAGGTTTTAAAACTATCTGAGATTTGCAGTTGCATCTACGAGATGTGGTTCTTTTGGTTTTGTTCAGACCGATTACCAACACTTTCAGTTCAGACTTTAGAATTGCTCCTACTTGGGTTGCCACCATAGTTATAAATAACATGTCTAGCCAATAAATACCACAACTATTACTTATCGTAATCGACTATCGAAAAATAAATCCATAAGTGTGACCATATTTTTTGCAAAATTTAATAGCTTTTTCCAAAATTGAAAAATACTGATTTGTTTTTGGTATTTGCTTGTTATCGCATTCTATTGTCCAATATTTGCTAGCACCCATAGCGAAAAAAACTTATAGACTCACGACCATTTTCCTTATTTGATTCATCCAAATCTTTATTGAGCTTTTACTAGTGGTTTCTCCTTTTGATTGTTCAGAATCTTGTTCATATTCCGATTATTCAAAATCTTTTTACATTCCAATTATTCGTCAGAGTTTTCAAATGTGATAAATGTTGAATAAGAATAGGCGGGATACTATAAGAGTTGATAGATAAGTTCATATCTACAAACATGATAATAAATCATATAACCACTTGTTGTAACTGTCCCGATGTTCTATTTTTAGGAACCTAAGGGTGTATATGCAAAATTAGTCGTGGACGTGTATAACTCTTTAATTATTAATTAATAATTAAAAAGACTATAATTGATGTATGTAGGATTAAGTAGAAATGAATGGTCACCCTCTCGGTGTTTGCTATCTTGTATTTTTACTTGAGCGTACTACCTTTTTACATACAACTATATAGTACATACAACTAGAGACCTTATTTATTGGCTTGGTAAATATAACTTAACATAACTATGTACATCTTCCTAAATTTATTATTACAGCCTAAAATGAAGCTTCTGCCTCTGACTGCTACAAATTTTTTCTCAGCCTAGCTTGGTTTATGGTTTCCTTTTAAAAATGGCCTCCTCCATTTTTATGTAGAGTTGGTGCTACCTTTACCACATGCAAGTGTCCTTCTTTTTATTTGAAAATGTTCATTTCATCAACCCGCAGTGTTGCCCAGCAAATTTGAATATCCAAAAAATGTAAATAGTATTTTGATAAGCCTTCTAATCAAATATTAATATTTGCTATTTTCTTTAATTCATATCAATTATGGTTATATTTATAATTGAATATATCTTCACACCAGGCTAGTTTATTTGAATAATTTTTTTGAAAACTTTTGTTTCCATATTTTGAGAAAAATTGATAACTCGATAAAACATTAGCAAGTGTGAATCCTTGTAAGAACAATTATTATTTATAGAGGGTTTGAATTCTAACACACCTCATCAAACCCGAATTTGCATTTTCAGCTTCTGCTTCAATTTATAAAATACATCTGGCTTAATTGGCTAACGAAAATATCCGCTAAATTTTCTTCGGCCAGGCAATGCACGAGCTTTATAATTTTCTTGTTCACCTGTTCTCAAATAAAATGATATCTTATATTTATTTGCTTTCTCCAACCTTGTGATAATAGATAGTCATATTGATTCAACAAGGGTTATATGCCACTCTGAAAAAGAAGTAGGCTAGTCATGTTCATGATACAAATTAGGAAGACAAGAAGTTATGTACCTTATTTACAATCCGGTTGGCTTCTACACCGCAAATCATGTCAAATGTTTTTGATGTGGATAATCTCAAGTGGTTTTGGGATAAATTAATGAAAACTTATCTCTCAAAGTCTTTGTTTAACAAGCTATTTCTCAAGATTTTTTTTCGGGTTCAAGATAGAAAAATATGGAACAACAGAATAAATCTGAATTATTTCAATGACTTGATCAGCCAGCTGAATAATTTGGATGAAAAATTGTTGGATGAAAATTCTAGTATGTGAGAAAAGTTGTTCATTTACGGGTGTCTCTACTGAAAAATTATAGTAATATGATTACTTCATTATTGGTTGAGAAAATCAATTTTTCTTTGGATGAGAATATTGTGGTTCTCCTAAAGGCGGAAAAATTGGTGATGTAAAGAAATATTGTCATTCTCGTGGAGGCCGAAAAGTTGATTAAGTAAGAATTAAGTGATACATATAATGAAAGTGTACTATTGGTAGATGCACCTCGTAGGAAAATGAAGTATGGTAAGAAACATAACACTAATATAAACTTTTATTGTGAGAAGTTTCGTCATATACAATCCACGTGTCCAAAATTAAAAGAAGACTTGAAGGTTTTCGCCCTATATAAAAGTAAAATATCTCACTTATTTATTTTCATCATAACACACAAAAAAGTATGTTTAGTTAATGTTACAGGTACAATTAGGTTTTTTAATTTTACGGGTTATTTTTTTCTATCGAGTATTTATTTTCATAATTAATGGTCTTTTTTCCCCACTTACTAATTCTTTATAAATTAGTGATTAGTAATAATATTTGAAGCTTTGGTCTAAGAAATCTCCCACTCACTAATTCCTTATAATTTAGTAATTAGTAATAATATTTGCAGCCTGTCTATGCTAATTTAGATGCTAAACATTGGTATGTTTTTTAAACCAGTAAAAAAAGTTGCTTAATTTTTTAATTATTATTTTATAACATTTTTCATATCTTTCAGCATGAAAAGGAAGAAATATATGAGTCTTTTATCCATTTATATACAATTTTATGATGGATCTTCAAATATATTATGATAATTTCTCACTTATTTGAACATTTTTTTATTAAATTTATAATGTCAGCAATGGTTACTCTTTAGATAAAATTGATTGAGAACCATTACCTGATATTGATGAGGTGGCCCACATGGTAGAATGGCTCCTTAGCAATATTTGTTGGGAGTTTTATGAGCAACTTCATGGACCATTGCCATAAAACCGTGATGGAAGTGTACAAGTAGTGTACTTGAAGGCTTTATGTTGTTTGCTGGCGGACCTTCTAGGCCATCAATTCCCCAGTTGCACCACTCATGATCCAAATCAAGTATATGTGGCATTTATTCCTATCAAACTAGAGTAAGCTTGTTGTGTTTTAATCTGAATCTTATGATTTCAGTTGTTCATCTAGCGGGTTCTTTAGCATACATGAATTAGTCTGAATCACATAGAGAAATTGTAGGAGCTTTATTGAATAAAAGTTAGAGGTTGAACATTATTAGGGGTGTTGGTTTAGTTTTATCTAGTTTTTAGCCATTACTTTATATTTTCATTCATCAAGTTTATTGAAGCTATACTACTTCCAGAAAATAAAAAAGGTGACTTTTATGTCCATACTTCTTAGTTTTTATCAGTTTCAAAGAAAATAATTATATATGTATAAATATACACTTGGTAATTCATATACAATAGTTGGTATCAGAGCTTTGGACTCATTGAATACCCAAGTATATTCCTATTTAAGAAGATAGAGATGGAGATAAGTAAAAATAAGGAATGCGTTGGTTTGAGTTACCGGTTGTTAGCTAGGGGCAACTATACAGCTTGTTCAATGGGAATAAAAGTGTTTATGTAAGAAAATAAATAGTAAAAAACCATTAGCCTTAGGATCCAAATGCTTTCATTGATAAACAGACATAAACTATTTTATCATCTATAATTAATCAAGGTTTACTAGAGGACATGTTGGTAGTAGCAAAAGAGGAGACTCCTAAGGAGGCTTGGAAAACTATATAAACTTTGTGTTTGGGTTTCGAACATATGAAAAAAGCCAAAGTGTAAATTCATAAGATTGAGTTCAAATCATTATTTATAAAGGAAATACAATAATTAAATGATATCTATATGAAAATGAATGGGTTGATGAATATATTCATGCACTAGGAGAAAAAGTTGAGCAAATTATGTTTTTTAAAAGTAACTTCATGCAATACCACCAAAATTCTTGCAAATTATTTTGACGATTGAGCAATTTGGTGACCTTGAGAACATGAGTTTGGATGATGCTATTGGATCTCTCAAGGCTTATGAGAAACGACTTAAAGGGCAAACTGATGCTAATTAAGGGCAATTGTTAATTAGAGAGGAGGACTGTTAGAAGAAATGAAGTGATGCTGGTAAGCCGTTGGTGACTAGATAGGAATGAATCAAGCGATATAACAAGTGTTGATGTAACTTCAAGCCAAAAAGGTCAAGAAGGAGGTAGTTATCAAGGTCATGAACGTGGCACCCGAGACAAAAGAAAAATTAAAAGTTACTATAACATCCCACATCAATAAAATAAGAATGTTTAGTACCTTTATTGATACAAGTGAACAACTATTATGTATTAAATTGCTAGCTTTTTTGGATTGACTGTGGTTGGTTGTTGGGTCCGATATGCATTCTGTTATAGGCTTGGATGTTATAAATAGTACCAGAGCTCTTCCCGGCCGAAAAAATAGAGGCACTGCCCAAGTTTTGTTTGTGTGTTTGTAAGATCGAAGAGGATGTCGATCCAATAATTGGGGGTGTTGGTAACATCCCATATCGATAAGAATAAGAGTGCTTGGTATTATAGATACAAGTCACCAACTAACATGTACTAAATTGCTCACTTTTTCAGACTGACTTATGGTGGATTGTTGGCTCCGGTATGCATTCAGTTGTGGGCTTGGATCAAATCCTCAGTCTTTTTTGAAAACTGGCTCAAGTTCCAATACCCACTACGCCATAAGTGCTCAAATACTATGCTCTTCTGATGTTGCCTTATGACGGAAAAGCGTTGCATTTTCAATAATGCAACACCAAGGGGCGTTACATCTGCGGTTGTTGTATTAGAGGCCTAATGCAACGCTTTTTAGGTGTCTAAAGCAACACCAATAAGCATTGCCTAATAGATGTAATGCAACAGTAAATACATCAAATGCAACACCAAGCAGCGTTGCATCTGCCATAAGAGAGATGTAAAACTCCACGTCATCTGTGGGGCCCACATTAAGGCCACGTCAGCATGTGACACGTGGATGCCACATCAACACTGGTCCCCATAGAAATTACACGTGGATGCCACGTAAGCAGTTGGGGGCCCACATGCCATATCAGCAGTGATCCCCATGCCACGTTAGTGGTATGTAATGCAACGCTTTTTCTCTTATTTTAGCATAGTAAAACATAATTGAAGGCAACACTTAGATAGTTAATGCAATACCACAATTTCTGGTAAAAACAGTAATAGTAATTTATAATACAACACCCAAATATCAAATGCAACGCTTTAATTAAAAATATTGCAAGATACTGTTTGATAATTACATAAACCCATGAAAATCATCCAACAACCATTCAACAATTCAACTACAACCATTCAACAATTCAACTAGCCATCCAACAACTATCATCCAACCCCAGTACAAGCCCATCCACAAAATACATCTAACCCCAACATCATACTAACTATTAAATTCATTACAAGTTGTCCAATGTGCCAAAAATCACACAAAATTAAGTCTAACATTTAAAAGAAATGACAATCTCTATATATTAGGTCGAGTGACCTAAGGATAGTCTAAATTTCGGTGCCGCCTATGCAGTGGCACACAAGTCTCTAATGTCGAACTTAAGACTTGGATTAGCTTCACCTAGCTTTTTCAACATCCACGATATATTCTCCTGCACTTTTGCGTTCACATTGGCCTCCAAATCAGATTCAAGTTCTTGCTTTATTTTTGCAGACAACTTCTGCACATACTGGTCTGAAGGAGCAGCATAAGTCATGTCATTTGTAAGTTTTTTACCCTTTCTTCCCACTAACCAATTTTGTCCATGAGGTTTACCACCATGGACAAGTGCATTAGCCTCAACAATATTTCCATCATTCACCAATTCCTGAACTTGCCTCTAGAAGAAATGACTATATTAATATTTGAAGCCTAGCATGCACTCAAATGACAGCAGTATAATATAATATTATACTTATATATTTTTTCTCAGTTCTTCAGTAATCGTCTTGTAAGTTCTCCCTGGTTCTCGTTTATACATTTCCAAGTAGATTTCAGCATAAGATGGCTTGGTAATATTCAGGTCCTTCTTTTTCTATCATGTATCAATACAATAAAATTTTAGTGCATAAATGATGGACCAATTAATATTCGACCGAACAAAAATATACTTTAAACTAACAGTGAAAACAAGAAAATCATACCAGCTTTTCTTTAGCTTGTGCATGAGTTCTGGGCCCCATGGTATGTGTCTCAGTTATTGTATTACGACGTGCAACATTATCCTCGGCTAGGGACTTAAAATTAAAAAGCAATAAAAAATATATTAACAAATGTATCCAACCATTATTATTTAAATATCATTAATTTAATTTACATTGAATTATATTATTATCATGAATTTTCCTCATTTCAACTTTTATGTTCCACATGAAATAATATTAACATTATATAAATTGGGCATAGTACCTGAACTGATTCATCCCCCCAGTACTTCAAAAGCATTTTAAAATCTTCAAGCGGAATTGTGTCGGGCCTGTTCTCAATCCTTTTCTCATCAGTACTATATTTCCTATAATGTGCCTTTTTCATCAGAGACTTAAACCGCCTCCAAGACTCATTAAGTGTGTGCATGACCCACATGTGCCCTTCTTCCGGAATAACATACCTAGCCTACCATATACATATATAAAGAAATAAATCAGTTAATTTAAAAGTAGAAATTAATATCTACCCAAGTTTTGATAATATGTTCTGATGATGCAATAAGTTCTGATGATGCAATAATAAATTAGTTAATTTAAAAGCAGAAATTAATATCTACCCAAGTTTTGATAATAAGTTCTGATGATGCAATAAGTTCTGATGATACAATAATAAATCAGTTAATTTAAAAGCAAAAATTAATATCTACCAAAGTTTTGATAATAAGTTCTGATGATGCAATAAGTTCTGATGATGTAATAATAAATCAGTTAATTTAAAAGCAGAATTTAATATGCTCGACCTTTATAGTAACAACAAATTCACAAGTAAAAAAAAATTACTAAAGTGCCAACTAAAATTCACAAGTAAGTCTTAGAGATTTACCAAAGTATATTCCCGCATTTGGTTCTTTAATTGCACAGGAACAACATGCCAGTTGATGTAAGTGAGAGATACATTATCCTTGGATAGTGTTCCAAGAAAATTAGTGAACTCCATCACAACTTTCTGCTAATCAGAAATTGGCTGACCCTCTTCATTAAAATTAATGACTACTTTTTCATTAGGACCTCTGGCATGAACTGCACTCATTTTTAACGGCCCTCTAGGCTTTCTTGGAGCTTGTACTTTGCATAAATACCAGGTTTATAGAAAATGAATACAAGTCAATGTATAACCTTACAAAAAACATGTAAATAATCCAAAAACATATACCTATTTCAACTTCTTCGGTTTCCATCCCTTCTTGGCCTAGTTCAGGAACATTTTCCAATGTTGGAGCTGCAAGATTCTGCTTTTTGACACTCACACATTGCTAAATAAGCAGCAACTGAACCAGCTTCTTCATGATTGCCAAATTGTTTAAACATTTTGCTACATGTTGGATTTAGAACTGGTGGATTAAACGAGCTAGTCACTTCCCTGTTATTCCCAGCTTTGTTGGGCTACTTCTTTGTTGCAGTGACAATGGCATCACTTTGAACTACTGCATTAGCTCGTGACCGAGTTGTCGGTCCAACTTCCCTGTTAGTTCTAGCTTTCTTTCACTTGACAATTTCTTTTCTCTAAAATAAAAAATGATAGTTAGTACCAGCATGGAAAAATTACTTGCACTTGATTAATAATGAAAATTGAACTTATTTATATATAGATGCTAAAACGCGGAGACCATGTGGAAACTGTGTAAAGGAAATTAATCCTTAGCATTTAAATATCCTAATTAATGATTATGAAATATTATATAAATTCAATACTACAAAAAATCCTGTTCATCAATATTTAATAATGTTAAATGATATATAGATTATAACTATCAGGGGTCGTAATAATATGTTTTTTTATGATTTAATTATGGCTATTGGCAAGAATTGATTGAAACTTAAGCGTCATTACATACTGTGTTTTGTTCTAGATTGCTATAAAGGAGCTGCGACAGAGAAAGATACCTTTTATCAACTAAGCATTACAAAATCCTTTAACCCTAAATTGTGTACTAATACAAAAGCTCTAAAAAATCTTTCCGAAAGATTTAGTAATGATCTAGTACCTTTAATGAATCATCGCTGGCATCTTCACTCTCATTTTCTGAAAAATATTCATCGCCTTCCTCTGGATATCGATCTTTATTTTTTGTTTTTTTAATCTGTTCATCTTGCTTTCCCTTATCAGCAACTAAAGTGGGCAACCCAAGTGATTTATAAACTACATCATTTTCTTTCATACGTTGTATTCTCCCTAGTTCATAGTCTGTCACTGGTAGTGGTGGCGGGGGAGGCAACTGCAACCATAGTTATAAGGTGTAAAGTAATTAAACCATAGAAATTAAATCACCTGAAGAGAGCAAAAAATCAAAAGTACCTCAATATCAAGGTCATTCTCTGCGGTGTCTTCATCATCACCTGGTTCAGTTGCTAACTGTAATTTCCTCCTTGCCGATCCTTTTTCTTTCAGACTTGCTTCTTGTTTACTTGAACTCATCTCAGGCACGGGGGAAATTTTCGTCCTGTTACTCCTTCTTTGCTGTTGAAGCAAATGAGTTGTAGTGTACTTACGCTTCGATTGTTTCTTAGCAGAACCTGGATTAGCTACACATAAATACAAATTAAGGAGGCTTCGAATCAGTATACACAAAATGGGACTGCTTCACAAAGATTACAAAGAAATGCAATTAATTACCTTCAATTATATTTTTCCTTGCTCGTATTTTAACATGTGGCTGCATCTGGCAAGTGGGCTCAATGTCCAGGTCAACAGTGTTGTCAATGTAAAAATGAATTTCTTCGTCATTCTCGCAGCCAAGTACATGTTGATTTACATCCTTGTCATCCAACAAAAGATTCTAGCCACCCCTCTTTCCTTTACTTATATAGATTCCTCCAATTTCTGAGAAATTGAGGTAATCTTTCACAAACTCAATAAGGACGGTGTAGGAAAATCTTTCCACGTCCACGCGTGTTAGCAACCTCGACTTTCGTGCTTCATAGTGTAGCCTCACATTTATCATTTTATCCATTCTGTAGAAAAAAATATTAGAACTCTATGACCAGCATCGAAATGGACATGAAGGTAATTAAATAAAGAACAGAGAACAAATGTACAAAAAGGACAAAAACAGAAGCAATAAAAGTAGACTAAAACAAATGGACATGAAGGTAATTAAATAAAGAAAAGAAACTTATATAGTTCGGCAGATATAAACTACACTTCAAACACATAATTAAAGACCTTACATAAAAATAGAGAACAACATGAAAATACATAGTTAACCACTATTATGTTATACAAATACATAATCTAAGGAGATGGAACATGGATTTGTGTTAAAGGAACATCGTCCCTAATCCAAACCCCTTCAGTTTCACAATTTATTCCAATATTATATGAATGATAAATGCTGAAGTCTTCTTCCATTGCGTTCTGATTTTCAGTGTCGCACCAGTCCCTCGGTAATTTGGATAGGTAATTGTTTGATAACATATTGACAGTTTTTCTCAACTGGATCATCCATATAAAACACTTGCTGAACTTGTGAAGATAGGACAAAAGGATCAGATTTTTGGCGTAACTTATTAAAGTTTACTCGAGTAAGACCAAAATGATCTTTTTCTTCTTTGTACCAGCAACATTTAAACAGGACCACTGTAAAAACTCCTCAATAGTCAAGTTCGAATATTTATTCGATTGATTCGTAGTAATTGACACCCCCAACTACTGGATTCTGGTCTTTCGAGCTTGCGAAGGTAGTGGTCTCGGCTGTTAAAAATACCCCACTAATTTGTGTTGTACATCGGGAATCTCTAAATTTGGTATGGAATCTGTATCCATTTATTACATAGCCCGTAAACTTCCTAGCTAGTCGATTAGGCCCCAAAGCAAACACCTCTAAATTCCTTGAAATATTTTCTTTTTTTAGAACCTCATCTTTTAACCATTTCCAAAAGTCTTCCATGTGTGCTTGTTCCCTTTTATATTTTTGCTGACTTGCAAGACCATCCATGAAAGCTCGATGCTCCCTGAATAATTAATAAGGTCGAATAATATATATAGATATCAATACTTAACTGGTGAGTAAACTAAAAGGGAAATTAGAACTTACTCGATTAAACTTTCTATTTCCTTATTATTGAAATTAAAAAGAATATAACGATGCGCTGCCTTCCAATCTGCATCTTTCATTTTGAATATCCTGCCATCCTTATTCTTTTTTATTCTGATGTGATATTCCACATTTGTTCCAAATTTTCCAAAATCATTTGAATTATTTTCTACTACTCCATCGACGTCCAGAAACCTTGAACAAAATATGACACACTCTTTAGCCAAGTACCCTTCTGCAATAGAACCTTCTGGCCTACTTCTATTTCTAACATAGCCTTTCAACTTTCCTAGATATCGTTCAATTGTAAACATGCAACATAGGTGCTCAGGTCCACCGTATTCTACTTCTCTGCATAGATGTACAGGCAAGTGGACCATAATATCGAAAAATGGCTCTGTGAAAATCATTTCAAATTCACAAAGTATTACCACAATTTCTCTTTGCAACTTCTTAATATCATCTAATTCTACCACCTTGCTCCACAGACCGCGAAGAAATGAACCCAACCTGATCATCGGTAATGCGACCTTGGGTTTTAATGTATTTTTTACGGCAAATTGCAATAAATAGTGGAGTATGAAATGAGCATCATGGCTCTTATACCCCACCACCCTTCTCTCTTTTATGTGCACATACCGACTTACATTTGAGCCACAACCATGAGGAAGTTTAGCATTTTTCAATAGGCTGCAGAAATTTTCTTTTTCCTTATTTGTCATGTCAAATATCGCTGCCATAATTTCAATATGCTTTCTATCGTCACTTTTAATAGGATAAAGAGGCTTTCTTATGCCCCGATCCCGTAAATCATAACGAGTATTTAGGTGATCCTTCGACTTGCCACTTATATTAAACAAAGTACCTAATATTTTATCACATATGTTCTTCTCTATATGCATGGCGTCCAAGTTATGTCGAAGCGGATTATGACACCAGTAGGGCAGATAAAAAAATATTGATTTTTTTTGAAAGGGCCAACCCTTTTACGCTTCCTCCGGGTCTTATCTCCAAACTGATTTTCATACCCCCATAATAACTCTTCAATTTGTGTTCCTGTTAAAGGCACTAGACTATTCCCCATTTCCATTTCACCATTAAATCTCTTCTTATCTAGCCTCCACTCGTGTGTCGGATCAAGAATGTTTCTATGATTCATGTAGATAGTTTTTTTTGCTATGTTTCAAATAAACAGAAGAAGTCTCGTAATGGCACTCTGGACTTGCTAGTTTCCCCTTCGTACTCCAGCCTGATAACATAGCGTACCCCAGAAAATCGCTTATTGTCCACAACGCGCTTGCTCGTAAATTAAAATTCTCGCTGGTCAGGGAATCATAAGTTTCGACACCATCTTTCCACAATGCTTTTAAATCCAAAATTAAGGGCTGCATATAAACATCAATATTGTTCTTGGGAGAATCTGGACCGGATATTAACGTGGACAGAATCATATTTTCTTGTTTCATACATAGCCAGGGGGAAGGTTATAATTTACCAACACGATTGTCCATGTACTATGACTTAAATTCATTGAACGATATGGGTTAAAACCATTAGCTGGTACACCCAATCTAATATTTCGATTTTCCACTGCAAAATCAGAATAATGAGCATCAATCGCCTTCCAAGCCAAAGCATCAGCCGGATGTCTTAATTTTCCATCTTTTGTTCATCCTAATGCGTGCCATCTCATAAGTCTGGAAAAGTCTTTGCACAGGAACATCCTCTATAACCTTGGTTGTAGTGGGAAGTACCTCATCACATTTGCTGCTACTTTATGAATCAACTTCGGTGGATCATTATTTTCAATGATGCCATCTTTTTCATGTACAACCCACCTCGACACACCACAAGTTTCATATTCATTTTTTTCTTTATTTTTACCCCAATACAATATGCAGCTGTTGGGGCACACATGTATTTTCTCGTAGTGAAGGCCTAAATCCCTAATGACACTCTTTGCAGCATTAAAAGTCAAAGGGAGATTGGCATCAGGAAACGCTTCTTTGATCAGCTTTAGTAATTCTCCAAATGCTGACTCACTAATTCCGTAAACGCATTTTAAATGATAAAATTTGATCAGGAAACTTAATCGAGAAACGTAGTACAACCTGAACATAATGGTTGTTTTCCTTCTTCAATATGTCGAAAAAAATTCTTAGCGTCTGCATTTGGTTCGTCTTTATAGCCTCCTTGATTTTCAAAATTCTTACGCGTGTAATTAAACATTGCATCTAAATTGTCTTCAAATTCAATCCCCATTTCACAATCTTTAAAGTCATCAGTACCTCCTAATTTTGTCTGTGAAACCTCACAGATCCAATCGGCATGTAACAGAGAAGGGCCATTGCAAACAAGATGATCGTAGATGACATCTTGACAGTACCAATTACGTTTAATACATTTTTTGCACGAACACTTCATTTGATCGCCATTTTTCTAGATGGGAAATGCATTTTTAAAAAATGCTTTTATCCCTCTTATATACTCTGGACTAGATCTTGGAAAACCTATCCAAATGTAATACTCGTCTATTTTTACGAACCCTGTGACCTATTAATAAAGTCGATAGGAGATTCAACACTTTTGTAATTCTTAGTACATATTTTATCTAAACAGGTTCTGTTCATACAGTGTTACCTACTCATTAATACTATTTTAAATCATATAAAGTACTATAATTAGAGGAAAGTACGCTAATTAAACAGTGTTACCTATCATACTATCATACTATAATTAGAGGAAAGTACTATCATACTATTTATATGGTTTTACCTATTCATTTTATCTAAACAGGTTCAGAACGCTAATTCTACCATCCGCATTCATAATTTCGTCATCAAAAGTACGCTAATTCTACCATCAAAAATTACACCCCTCACTGTCATTCTTATCAGTTTAACGGTTTACACACAATCTTGAAAGAACAAGACTGAATACAATATAACATAATAACAAGTAATATAAATCCTCAAAGTAAACCACATGGTGTAAAAAATATAAATTACTTATAAACCATAATATAACAAGTAACATAAATCCTCAAACTAACAAAACTTTCCCATATATAATCAATTATGTATACATTCACATACATACAATAACTAACAAATAATCTCAGAAAAAGCAGGAGCAATGAGTGCAGCTACAAGTAAACATAATAAAAAAACATAACAAATTAATATAAAAAACAGAATGCAGACTAAATCGAACCCAATAAAGACATGTAGTGATGAAAACATGAAAAACATCCAAAATCAAAATCAAACATCAACCACAAACATCAAACACAAACATATCAAAATCAAACCCTAAATCGAATTCCCCTAAATCAACAAAAACCCTAAATCAAAAATTAGAAGCTTTTTAGAAATTACCTGCAAAAGCTTTTTAGAGTATGCAAATCCAAAAGCCCCTAAATAAAAGTAAAACCAAAAGCCCCAAAGCGACAATGGTGCAGGAATTGAGAGTTTGAGAGAAGTCACTGAGAGTTTGAGCAGAAATTGCGATACAAAAGCGAGCGGAGGTGTGGTACAAATTGTGAAACTATAAATTGAGAGAGTTTTTCACTGAGAGAGTTTGAGAAATTGAAACTAAAAACTAAAATGGTACTTTTTCACCGAGAGAGTCGAAAGAAGGGGGAAATGTTGAGAATTGGGTGGAAATTTTGGCCGCCTCGGTACTATAAACGTATATCTGTGTCTGAGTGCTTTTTCATTAAATTTATTTATTTACTGTATAGTTAAAGTATAAGTTATGCATATAAAAACACACCAACTAAGTTGGTGCAGTGGTTGTGAACATCTTTGTTGAAGTGGGAGGTGTTGGGTTCAATTCCCATGGCTAGCAAACCTTCTTGACAATTTTTTTTAATATTACTATTAATATTAAGTGAGGTCACGTGGAACTCACATTATACGAAAGCACTCTCTGTCCGATCGAGAGTGTTTCTGACCCGTCAGAGAGTGTTTCCGGATAAAATGGGTACCCACATGTTGGCCCAACACCCCCTCTTTTTGCATTTTATATTTTATTAAAAAATAAAAAATATTTTGCATTTTTTATTTAATTGAATATTAAAATATAATTATTTTAATTTATTTTTTTCTTTAAGTACGTCGAAGGTCTTGAATTCGATTCTCCGGTCCCACAACAGGGCACCGCCACGTCAGCACCAACTCTAGTATTGCTTGTTGCATAACACTGTCAATAACTAGCAACAGTAACTTAACTATAATGCAACGCTTATTCTACTCTGTTGCAAAAAACCAAAAAATTTGTAGATAATGAAACGCTTTTGGTGCAACGCTTCTTAAAAGGCATTACATTTGAGCACTTATGGCGTAGTGCCCGAGTCCAAAATAAGCCGAAGCTTATTATCCCAAATATAACCAACATGGGTAAATGTCAAGCCCAACACAGGCCCCTAAAAGATCATGATTTGTTGGTGCACTTAGTAGTAGTACTTTTCTTTATTAAAACTAAACAAAACTCCTAAATCTTCTCGATGTGGGACTGATGTGTTATAAACTCCCCCACTTAAACTCCTCACATGCTCGTTAGGCCCGAACAGACAGCCCATAGGTCTGGATCTTTGCCTCTCTAGCTGTTGTGGGATAATACTGACAGGCTTCATGTCCTCACCTCTGATTTTTATCCATTGTAGGATAATACCACCAGGATTCGTGTCCCCACATCCTGCAGCTTGACGCATCGAACTTTCGAGAGTCAATTCTGATCCCATATATGATAACCTGGGTCAAATCCCAAGTCTTTTTTAAAAAACCGAGTCAAGCCCCGATTCCGAGTCCGAAATAAGCCGAAGCCTACTATCCCAAATATAACCAACTTGGGTAAATAACAAGCCCACCACAGGTCCCTAAAAGATCATGATTTGTTGATGCACTTAGTAGTAGTACTTTTCCTTATATAAACTGAATAGATTCCAAAATCTCCTCGATGTGGGTCTGGGATATTATAGTTACAACTGCATCATTTACGGACAATACACTGCTGAGTGTCATAAATCTTAAAGAGGCAAAGATCAGAAACAGGAGGTCAACATTGCACAGATTGAAGATGACGAGCCAACCCTTTAACTACCAAAATATGATGGAAAGGAGAGTAAGGTGATATTGTTGAATGAAGAAGGTATAGTTACCAAGCTAAAAAAAGAGCTGTAATAGGAGAATCAAAGTTATGGTATCTTGTTAATGGAGTGAACAATTAAATGACAAGTCATAAGTTAATATTCAAGGAACTAGATGAAGGATTAACTGAAGAGGTAAGGTTTAGTGATGGATCAACGAAGAACATAAAAGGAAAAGAATATGTAACATTCACTTGTGAAAATGGGAAAAAACGCACTCTTAATGAGGTATATTATATACGTAATTTGTGTAATAATATAATAAGTCTTGGTCAATTCTCAAAAGACGGAAATAAGGCAGTTTCTAATGCTGAGATTCTTTGAGTGCACGATAATTATCTTATGTCCCTATATATTAACATAGTAAAAACCTTTTTTAATCGTTGTGTTAAAGATTTACAACAATACTACATTTAAAAAATTATTTCCTGACTTGATGAGAGGATACAACATGTACAACAGTTTAAAAAAAGATGGATAACCATTGTTTTTCAGGAGCTAACACAACTATTTTTTCTGCAAAATCAATTCACCTTTATATGATTTTTTAGGATAACGGTTTTTTAACCATTTTTTGTTAACCGTTGTCTGATTGCAAATTTCTTGTAGTTCAAGGAAGGAAAGTTTTTTATGAAATTTAAACATTTACCAAATAGATTATACCGGAGATAATTATTGAGACTTGTAAGGTCTGTTATATGCTTGTCAAAGGGAAATGAAGCTTCTTGGCTGTGGCACTCTTGCCTAAAACATGTAAATTTTTAGTCTATGTATTTGGTGTCAAAAAGTTAGATGATGCACGGTTTGCCCCGGATCATCATACCAAAGAAGTTATGTAGAGGCTGCTTGATGCCTAAACAATCGAGAAAAAATGTTTCCATCCAAATCAATCTAGTGTACATAGAGAGTTTTGGAGTTAGTACATGATGACCTCTGTTGGCCAATATCTTTTACAACCAAGATGGGTACTAGTTATTTTTCTTGATTGTTGATGACAATAGTCGAGTAATATGGGTAAGAAATTCAGAGTGCAAGTTGAGAATATTGGAGAGAAATAGTGGAGCTAAGGACATATATGGGTGGTGAGTTTTGCTCAAAACAATTTGATTGTGTACTAGGAAGAGTCAGGGTTTAGAAGGAATTTGGCTGCTCCCTATTTCCCGAAGTAGAATTGGGCACTACAACGTAGAAATAAAATAATAGTTGCCTTGGCTGGAAGTTTTCTCAAGCAAATGGAGTTACCATCTACTTTATGGGGAAAATAATTCAACACTTAGTGTACATACTCAACATGTTACCTACTTGAGCTCTAAGTGGGAGGATGTCATATAAAGCCTAGTCTGAATAGAAACCAAATGTAGGAACAACATGTAGACACTCTAATAAAGGTTCTTACCACCATTAAGTTCAAGAAAATACGAAAGTGATTAGAGTTAAGGATCTTCGTGGACAAGCTTCAGATTAAGGTTGTGATTACTAGGTTTTAATCTCAGTCTTATGATTTAAATTATTCAGATGGTGGGTTAGTTTTTATATAGAAATTAGTCATGATAACATAACAAAATTGTAAGAGCTACATTGAACGAGCATAAGTAGGAATGTTGGTTTAGTTGGTCCTAGAATGTTGATTTAGTTGGTCCTAAATTTTTATCCGTGTATATATATATGAACATACATTTATTTGAAGATAATATTTTTTTCATTAATATTTATTATCCAAAATACAATAATCATTTTTAGATTATATCATCCATTTACGAAACTCTTATCATGTAAGAAGGTCATGCATATATTTTAGCTTAAATTTAGAGTAATAAAGGTTCTTACCACCATTAAGTTCAAAAGAATACGAAAGTGATTAGAGTTAAGGATCTTCGTGGACAAGCTTCAGATTAAGGTTGTGATTATTAGGTTTTAATCTCAGTCTTATGATTTAAATTGTTCAGATGGTGGGTTATTTTTCATATAGAAATTAGTCATGATAACATAACAAAATTGTAAGAGCTATATTGAACGAGCATAAGTAGGAATGTTGGTTTAGTTGGTCCTAGAATGTTGATTTAGTTGGTCCTAAATTTTTATCCGTGTATATATATATGAACATACATATATTTGAACATAATATTTTTTTCATTAATAATATTTATCCAAAATATAATAATCATTTTTAGATTATATCATCCATTTACGGAACTCTTATCATGTAAGAAGGTCATGCATATATTTTAGCTTAAATTTAAAGTAATAAAACCTTAATATAAACTATGCAAAAAGAAGTGTCCTCTACACAATATATTTTTTATAAACTAATAAAATGCTAGTGTTTAGATAGTTATAAGAAATCCTGGTATTATCAAAATTAGTTGACTAGTACTCCTAGGTCCTGAGTGTATAATTATGTTTTAAAGTCTCAAAACTCTTCCACCTGAAAATAAGAACAAATGAAAAGAAAATTATATTAAAAATAATAAAAGAAGATTATATCCGATAATAATTTATGATAAGAAAGGAATGTACATATAATAAGTATTTAAAAAGAAAAAAAATTAAATCTAATTAAAAATATCTTTAATTAGACACTACAAGAAATTTGGCTAAATTTCACCGAATTTTTTTGGTCGAATTTAGCTAAAATTCGACCGATTTTTATCGAAAATAGCTATTTTCAACCAACCAGTTGTTGGTCGAACAAAGACTAGTCGAAAATAAGGGGTGCAGTCGAATTTAACTAAATTCGACCGAAATTGGTTGCAAAAACTCATCCCCAATTTTTTTTGATAAAATTTCAAAATTTCGTAAAAATTCACAAATCCCTCCCATAAATACTAAATTCGACCAAATCTGGTCGAAATTACTACGCTAAATTCGACTAAATTTTGTAGAATTTAGTAAGCGCCAGATTTTTAAAAAACAGCAGCAAAATGCAGCAGAATGCATTTTGTTGCTTAAAATTTTTTTTTTTTGGAATTTTTTACTAGGTTTTCCATAATCTAATATTATAAAATAATAACGGACACAATAGTAATTATTATTTACTAATATTAAAATTACATAAATATGTATAGATTTAAAAATATAAAAATTTCTATCCTTTAGTAACATATTGAAAATCAAATATTATAAAATTAACTCACCCAAATGATAAACAAATATGAAAAAAATTAAAAATAAACTTAAATTGGGTCATATACATGAACTAATTAATACAAGTCTTATTTTAATTCTAAGTTTTTGGAAATGAATTTGCCGATGTGATGACATAAACTCTCGTCGGAGGTCATGGAGTTGAACTCGCCGGAATTGTTGTCAAATGATTAAATCGCCGAAATTGGTGTAAATCGAATGAATTCACCGGAATTGGTTTAAATTAATTTTCCATTTAGAGAAATATAATTAGAGGAAATTTAAGATGTGTGCGTGTATGTATGTATTTACATATATTTATATATACAAAAAAATATGGATGCGTGTGTATGTAGTTAGAGAGTAAGGTTAAGTATGAGTGTAATTTTTTATAAGAGAATGAAATTGAATGAGGAATATAAAGAGAAAGAGATGAGGGTGAAAAATTGAATGGTTGGGATGAACGGATTGAGAAATAAATGAATGATCAAGATTAATTTAAGTTCGCAATCCATGTGCTTTCTTCTCAGCCAATAGAAACGTGACATATATATTTGTTAAAATATTTAAGATTTTAATATTTAAATAGATTAATTTTCACATACACTCTTAATTTAAATATATATTTTTGTGATATGAAAAAATGTAAAAAAAAATTTATTTGGTTTTCTATTTTAACAGTCAGCCATTAGTTTAATCGTCATTTATTACTAGTGTCTAACCCTATATTGATATTTTAATTTTTTTAAAAACATATATATGAATGATCGAAACATAAGGATGTGACAAAATATATATGAATTATTTGGATGTGACAAAAGTTTTAGAAAAAATAAATTACTTTTGCTTGTTATTTTTCAAAATAGTTTGAATAGTACTTCTAACTATTGTTTAGTTGCGTATTCATGTTTCAATTTTTTTAAAAATATATATGAATAATCCAACCATACGGATGTTAAGATTTATATATTTTAATGATATCACAAAACTTCTAGAAAAATATAAATTTATTTAGTTTGCTATTATAACAGTTAACAAGTAGTCTCATTTGTATTTCTTACTAGTATTTAATCCTATATTGATGTTTCGATTTAAAAAAAATATTTATGAATGATCTAACCGTACAGATGTCAAGATATATATATATATAGATATATATATATATATAATTTATTTTGTTTGTTATGTTAATAATCAACAAATAGTTTGAATAATACTTCAAAGTAGTGTTTACTCCCATATTGAGGTTAATATATTTTAAAAAATATTTATAAATAATTCAATCACACGGATGTTAAGATCCATATAATTTAGTGGTATGACAAAATTTTTTAAAAAAATAATTGTTTTTATTTCGCTATTTTAACAGCCAATCGTTTGACCAGTATTTCTTACGAATGTTTAATATATAAGTAAATTATTTTTTATGTACATTCTTTATTTTTGACAATCTTCTCATTTGTATGTTCGATTCACTTAAAAAATTAAAAATAAATATTATAACCCTAATAAACTTCATGTTTAGTTATGAAAACTTGTTCTTCATAATTATTTAATTAGAAGATTTTTTTTCACCATGATAACATGTACTGTAAATTTATATTTAAGAATATGTCTTCTTGATATATCAATTTTTTTGTATTTGTTTTAACTAATTAATATTTTTTAAATTTTTATCAAATATAAAAGAAATAGAAATTCAACCTACATTATATGTATATATATGTATATATCTATATATATTACTAAATAATTTTTTTAAATAATGAAAGTGTCCTTAAATTTAAATTTTTTCTTTACATGATATGTACTAACCATTTAAAAAACAAAAACAATTTTTTTTAAAAAAAATTAGAAATTTAAACTGATTGCGGTCGCTTTTAGCTAAATTCTACCATTTTTGGTCGAATTTAGTTAAAAACTTTTGGTGCATTATCTTTAGCGGCATATTTGTTATTTCCATTCATTTTGAAAAAAAGGCGGAAAATTTCCCGCCCAAACCATTTACTAAATTCGACCAAAAATGGTTGAATTTATTTTTCCAAAATTCAAGTTATTGGTGGGAAGTTTCCCCCCTTTTTTGGCAAAGTACGAAATTCGACTGAAAAAAAGTCGTTAAATTCGAACGAATAAAAAATCGGTTGAATTTAGCTGCTAAATTCGACCGATTAAAAACGACTGCTCCTAAATTCGACCATAAATGGTTGAATTTACCCGTGTCCCTTAAAATCGACCAAATACAGTAGAATTTAGCCGCAGTCGTTTTTAGTTAGTCGAAAATACCCGGACTTTGTTATAGTGGACACCAAAAAAAATATAATTAAAAGATATAAAAAAAGAAGCCAAAAAAATGTCACACAATCGCCAAAATATATGCCATTAAAATTGATCACCATAAATGGTACAATGGGTCCAAATATTTCATGAGCTACTTCACCACCATGACTTTTTAGGTGTACCGTTCAGTGACTTCCCAGAGAAATACAGTGGAACAGCCTGTGTACCGTATTGGGTAAAAACAAGCCTGCTTGAAAGAGGAAAATCATCAAAAACTCTTTTCTATCTTATCATAAAATGAATTCAGTTAGTAATTCAAACAAATCATACATTATTACTTTTGCTAACTATCTAAATTAAGTACTAAACAAATGTATTGAAATGTAGTAAAATAAACTATCTAGCATTTAACTGGCACCACAAGACTGCATTGGCATCACATGCTCCTCTTTACTAGATCAATTTAAAAATTATACATCCCTATAATAATAAATTAACTCACCATACTATTTAAAAAATTTACACTGATCAAAAAGGTATAAAAATGTCAACACATATAGGAGCATTTTCTTCATTGATTCCTGTAAATATTTAATCAACATAAATATAAGTAAATTTTCAATTATGATAATCATTATAATAAATCAATTTAATTATATACATGAGTAACAATTGTCAATTTATTGTCCCTGAATCCTCAATTGATCATTTTTACTAAACTAATTCTTTAATATGGATCAATTGTATAATAATAATGATAATCAACAAGATCTCTTATAATTACATGAAAATATTATAAGTCAAATAAAAAATTTAGAAATGAAACATGGATAAAGAAAACATACCTTAATTGAACAACAAAAATTGTAATATTTATTTTTTTTTACTTGAAACAACTAATTAGAAATTATTATGTGATATGCTCTATGCTGATGAATTGATATAAGCTAGGGAGAGAAAAAATTAGGAGAAAATGAAACCATTTTGTTGAGTAAAGGGGTCTACTGAGAAAAGATTTCAAAAGAAGGTGTCTTAACAATAACAGTTGTTGAACCTCTTAGCTGTTATTTTGAACTTATATAATCATGAAATTTAACTATGTAGAATGTTCTGGATATGGACCCTTTAACCACAATCTACTAACGAGGCCCAAAGCTATTAAGTATTTATGTTATTTAATATGACAAGGTACAAGGCCCCAAAATATAAGGCACTTTTCATGTAAATGAGGATAAAAAATAGATTATAATAATTAATTTTAATCAGCAAAGTTGTATTTGAAATCTATTTATTTCCAATAAAATATTTATTTTTGATATATTCTCATTTTTAATAAGATTTTCTTTTACTAAAATGATATTAATATTATTTATAAGTAAAAAATTAAAATTATGATTTTGATCAATTTTATGATAAATACCATTAACAAGAGTGTGCGGTGAAATTTATAATAATGTTTATTTATACTTTATTTGTAAAATTAATCGAGATCTAATGATTAAAATATATTTATTTTTTATATTTTTTTATTATATCACTAAAATATATAGATGTTAATATCTATAATGTTGGATCATTCATAAACATATTTAAAAAAATAAAACATCATTATGGGACTAAAACTAGTAAAAAGTACAGGTCAAACTACTACTTGTCCCTTAAAATAGCAAACCAAATACATTTATTTTATTCTAAATTTTTTATCATATCACTAAAATATATAAATATTGACATCTGTAAGATTATATCATTCAGAAACACTTTTTAAAAAATCAAACCATGGGTATGGGACTATCACTAGTAAGAAGTGTTGTCACTGTTAAAATATCAAACCAAATGCATTTATTTTTTCTAAAAATTTTATCATATCACTAAAATATTTTAATATTGACATTTTTTAAGTTAGATCATTCATAAACATTTTTTAAAAAAATTGAAACATCGATATTGCATTAAAACTAGTAAGAAGTACTGGTCAAACTACTAGTTGACTGTTAAAATATCAAATAAAATGCATTTATTTTTTTCTAAATTTTTTATTATATCACTAAAATATATATATATTGACATCCTTACGGTTGGATCATTCATAAACATTTTTTTTTTTAAAATTGAACTTCAGTATGTGACTAAACACTAGTAAGAAGTATTGGTCAAACTACATGTTCACTGTTAAAATAATAAACCAAATATATTTATTTTTTTTCTAAAAATGTTATCATATCACTAAAATGTATAGATCTTGACATCCTTACGGTTGGATCATTTATAAACATTTTTAAAAAAATCGAAACAGCGTACGGGACTAAACACCAGTAAGAATAACTGGTCAAACTAGTAGACTGTTAAAATAGCAAACCAAATATATTTATTTTTTTTCTAAAAATTTTATCTATCACTAAAATATATAGATCTTGACATCCTTACGGTTGGATTATTCATAAATATTTTTTAAAAAATCGAAACATCGGTACAGAACTAAACACCTGTAAGAATAACTAGTCAAACTACTAGTAGAGTACTGTTAAAATATCAAACCAAATACATTTATTTTTTTTCTAATTTTTTTTATCATATCACTAAAATATATAGATCTTGACATCGGTTGAATCATTCCACTACACCATAGATTGCCTATCACAATGGTTTAATCATGCATGTTACAAAATTATATTACCTTAGGTATGCTCATCTTAGCCAACCGCAACGTAATAATTTTGATGTTACCATAGCCTTTATAATATGTTACTATAGATTCAAAGTGTTACATACGAGTAACATGTAGGAATTTATGTTACAATAGAGTGTTAATGGATAAAAAAAGTAGTACATTTTACAAAAAATTAAATATATATAATTATTTGACATGAAAATTAATGAATTTTTATAATATAATTAAGAAAAAATATTAATATTAGTTAAGATTGATAAAATATTTTTTTATAAACTCTATTAATTATTAATTGATAATTTTTGATCAATATAAAATTTAAACACTATTAAAATTTAAAATTTATTAAAAAAAGAAATGAAATTAGCTGGAATTTCAATCAGGCGGGCTCAAAATTTCAGACATATTCTTATTTCCCTCTCATTCTCTCTTATTCTCCCTCATTCTATCTCACTCTCTCATTCTCTCTCCCGGTCGCTAATTGGACTCGAGCTAGGGTTTCTATCCGTCTAAACATATCTCTGTCTCGGTATCTCTCAGTTTTCAATTGAACTGAATTATAAATTAGCTAGGATTTGGGGCTTCACTGCAGAAGGATTCAACCGGGCCTTCTTGTTTCTCAACACAATTGGTTTGGGGCTTCATTAATATCGGGTCTTCTTGTTTTATAATCGGTTCTTCTTCTCCAATCGGGTTTCTCAATTGGGTATTTTTCAAAATTGGGTCTTACAATTAGGGTTTTTGTGTGTTATTGTTTTTATTTGTTTATTTGTTTATAGATGTTTGTGGAGATTGGTGGTCTGAAATGCTAAGTGGTGCTCAAAGATTCTAGCGACAGAGTTCTACATCTTCTCCATCGTCTCGTTTCGTTTACAACCACTCACTGGCAAAGTGCTCAAGGAAATTCTCTAATTTAGTTCTGAATGTCAATGTACATATGTATTTTTGTGTATTTTGGGAGGGTTTTCTCGATACTAGTTTCGTATTTTGTGTGTTTGGAACTCTTTCTGAGAGTTATATGTCTTTATATTCAGGTTATAACCCTTGATATGGGTCTTCTTATTGCTGGAACAAAATATCGTGGAGAATTTGAAGTGGTGTTGCTGCTACTGGGACAGTGCTTATACCTACAAGATTTGTGTGGCCTTATGAAGGCAGAAGTGTTTATCTCAGCGGTTCATTTACGGGGTGATAGTTTAGGATTTTTGTTTGTAACTAGCGTTGCTACTTTTCGGCAGTTTTAAATGTGGTTGAATTGTTGTATTTTTTACTTGTTTTCATTTAACTGATTGTGCTGAATTTATTTAAGGTGGACTGAGCATTTTCAAATGTCTCCGGTTGAGGGTTGCCCTACTGTTTTTTAAACAATTTGCAGTTTACCTCCCGGTTTCCACCAGGTTTGGTTACGGACCTAGTCCTTTATGTCATGATCAGGTTTCGAGTACTCTTGTACTATTGTTGCGAGTGAAAAAAATCTGGTTTATCGGTATGATTACGCTCCTTACATACCAATTCAATTTGTTTGTTCTCCTCTGTTAATTGTTCATATTTAAAGATGTTGATATTGCCCAATGTCTCCAATCATGTTTTGTTTAGATTTAGGGTACTCGTACTCCAAAAGGATAAAAATCCTAAATTATTAGGAAATACTAATTTGTCCATCATAAACCGTGCTTACTGATTAATTGGTTACAGTAACAAAAAAAGGGTAAGCAGACTACATGTTTTTAACTTTCCACACAACTGTACCGCCAAAAGACACGATCCTTTAACAAGTACTGACATATAGTAGCCAGTAATTCCATCTTAGAGCTGTATGTCTGCGCTATTATAAGTCTTAGGGGATATCCTATATAGACGTTAGTTCATACTTCAGACCATATAAGTAATATATGACAAACATAAAGAACATAAGCTAGCAAATATGAAGTCTTTATTCATTCAGCCACGAGTGATATCAGCAGCAGCAACAGGCATCTGATGTCTACTTGACACACACAAGGTAAAAGAGGTACATTACCTTTTTTTTCTTGTTGATTGGTTCCCCCTGCATCAACTATGTATTCTGCAATAGAAGCACTAGTGTTGCTGCATCGCCTGCTTCCAACAGAAATACTGTGAATTCTTCTCTAGCTAGTTCCACCCATTAGATGTGCATTTAGAACAAATTACTCCACGTCCTTATAATCTATTTCTCCATGTCTTGGTTACAAATTGAGATGTATAATTGAAGCTATACAAAGATACATCATAAGATAATATTGTATATGAATATTGGAGTTAAGCAGGTAACATCATGCATGATAAAACCAACTCAAAGAACCATTTTCCTTGGAGTAGGTGCAGGATTTGCCATGATATCTGGGACTAGCATGGATGCACCACATATAGCAGGAATTGCTGCTCTGGTAAAGCAGAAACACTTTCACGAGAGTCGTGCTACCATTAAATCAGCATTAATGACGACATCAATTACACTTCACAGGGCAGGGACGCCTCTTCAAGCCCAACAATATTCTGGATCTGAGATTTTGTCGCTTGTCCCAGCTACACCTTTTGATTATGGAAGTGGCCATGTAAATCCTAGAGCTGCTTTTGATCCAGGGCTCATATTTGATGCTGGTAATTTTCATTTTTTTTTAATTTCCTCTTTTTGCATCTATATGATTAGCCTACCTGCTTATCATTAAATGCAAATCCTAAATAGGAGTTTGACTGCTGACTAACATGGGTAAACCAATGATTATGGATCGATTTGATTACTTCATTTATTAATTCTAATCTAAGTGTAGTTTAGATTAGTTGGTTGCAGACATGATTGCTACACATTAATACTTCCGAGCTATATGAAAAAATAGTTTTACTTTTGTTCCAGGATTAATTTTACATGATTATCTAAGCCTACCAGGATGTCCATGTTAAACAAATGATGTTCTATGTTTTCTTAAGCAATTAACTTTCTTCAATCTCATGTTCTAGAAGGTAGCATATCCTCTGTATTAATACTTGCAATATGCTAGTCCAATCTCATGTTCTAGAAGGAAGCATATCAATTATGTATTCTGCAACAAAAGCACTAGTGTTGATAGGTTCCTCAGCATCAACTGTGAATTATATTGCTATGAATGCTCGATCATATCTTAGAACTGGTGGTCATTACTGTTAGTGTAGGTGCCCTAGAGGCAATACATTATTCTTTTATAATCTTTATGTCAGTCGATCATTCAATAAATGTATTTATTATGACCTTAATTACTGCGATATTTTGTTAGCATAATAAATGTCCTTAGAATCATGATACAAATTGTATAGTTTAAGTACATGACTTGAACTTGAGATTATATAATATATCATATTCTTAAAGGTCCCTAGTCGAGTATTATTATATAGGACAATAATAATACATAGATAGACTAGTATGTTGTTTGACAAGATAACCATATCTCATTGGTTATAAGTATGGGGATACTAAAGTCAATACATAGGTACATGTGAGAGTACATGGTACTGGACAGACCCACAGTGAGATTCTTCATGTTTAATAAAGTCATAAGAAAGACTCACAGTGATAATGGTGTAACGATCCTTTGACTTGAAATCATTATATTTCTATATGAGGATTAATATACTTTGACTACATTAAAAGTTACTTTTGATCGGGTGATGATAAAAGTTGACATCGGGTATATCATGAGTCGTATGAGAAATATGAATGGTAGATAAAGGATTTAACCCTCCTATAATTAGGAGAGATATTATTGGCCTCTTGATTGAGTGAGATTATAAAAGCATGGCCATGCTCAAATAATGATTTGTCTCGATAATCTACTCATGGATCAAGTAAACCCGAATTAAATGTTGAAGAGGATGACTAAATACATGCCTCGAGTTTAATCTATAATATGTATGGTTAAAGGGATTATATTACATGAAAAACATTAATCACGAAAGGTTTTATCTAATCACGATTTAATTATTGTTTAATTGGGTAACAATGATGTATTACTATATACCGCTCATTGTTTATAATTTTATTAGAGAATAAAATTATGGCCAATTAAATAATAGCCTATAGGGTCGCACAAATAGAGCACTTAATGGAATAGTTAATTTAAATTATGGATTTAAATTAATTGATGATTATTTGAATTTTATTATAATTAAGTAAGACTTAATTGAGATAATATAAATTCGAATTAAAAGGAATGTTTTTTGCCCATAATAATTTAGAATGACTTAGTTATTAATTAAATAATAGAAATTCGTTTTTATTATTTAATCCAATACCTACTAGGGTTGGGCTTTGCTGTTATGGGCCTTTTTAATCAACCATTATAAATACATAATGATAGGTTAAAGAGGCTTGTATGTTTTTGAGAAAACCCTAGCAGCAAAGAGAGGCAGAGGCAGTTCAGATCGTCAAGAAGGAGGCTAGTACATCCATTCCGTAGTCAAGTTCGTGAGACGTTCTTGAAGGTGCTCGTGTGGATACCATAGAGGTGTTTCTCCGAGAGGTTGACACAAAGCGTGATAGCTAGGATATCCGTTGAGTTCATGAAAGTTAAGCTCTTGAAAGGTATGATTCGTTATCTCCATAATTTGCCCATAATTATACATGGATCCTGTTTTTGGGTTTCGAAATTTTTGTATTATTTACGTTTATCCGCTGCATTTTATGCCTTCGAAACCCAACAATGGCATCAGAGCTACGTGTATTAGGGGCTGATTTGGTAATGTGTTTACTGTATTTTTACAAGTATGCATGTGTGATGAGTCTTCCATGATAACAGTTATGTTATATGAGTCTGCCATGATAACAGTTATGTTATATGAATGATATGATGAATCTGTTAATGATCTATATGATGATACTAGTATGTTTAAGATCTGCCATAACTCATATGTATTCGATCTCTTAAAATATGTATACTGATACATGTTTTTGGTAACTGGGATATGAATCGTGTGTATACTGATATATGCTTTTAGAATAGTATTCTGATATATGTTTTGCTAGTATTCTGATACTTGATTTTGCAAAAATTTCCGCGTGCTTAGGGTTTCATTTTTAATTTGTGCTTATGACATATGCTTTACTTATTTATTATTCTTGATTGGATCATGATAAGTGACAAATAGTATGTCATCTTTATATGATCTATCATATTCTTTAATGGTTACTTGAGCATGGTGCATAGTTATGGCCTTAAGACCTTAGTTGTAATGGTTTATTCTTTTGGTTTGTAATAAATACGACTTGCATGTCGTTTTCTATTTGTAGTAGTTTTATCTCGAATGTAACTCGAGTTCTTTTGTAATTTCATTAGTATAATTCTTATTGTAATATCCAAGAAGGATAAGGGAAAGATGAGGCATCCTATGGAGGCCAAGGAGACAATGGAAGCAATAGAGAAGACATATGTAATAGTTATTTTTACACCATAGACTGACCTTGATCTTTTCATTAGCCTGAAAAGATCACATAGGATTGGGCCATAACTATTGCACGTTTACTTTACGCACTTTTCATATGATGTATAAATAGTATGTGTAGAGTAGAAAATGCATGTATTAATTAGATTAATGATGCATGTATGTATTAGATACATCACCCATGCCATGCCTTTAAACAAGATAAAATCTGTAACGACTCAAGATTTAAAATTAACAAACGATCATGAGATTCTTGTGTTTATGAAACACGGAACAAAATATGAATTTTCTTTATTTCTGACATGGGGCGATTTTGTCAACAACGGGTTCATAGAACTTGTAAGGGTGTGGGTTTTAAGCGAGATCGATGTGACTCCTCCACTACCTGGAAATCAAACCATTGACGAGTATTGATTTGAAGTATTTTATTCAAGGAAAAATTGGAAATCTCTTTATGATGGGATCATGATCGTTCTAAATTAAAAATCCCTAAGTAAAAATATTAAGTTTTAATCAGATGCTTTCCAATGAATGAACACTCATTAAATCCTAGATCGATAAGGGGAAGGGCTGTCAGTGGCAGGGGACTCCTATCTATCATGGTGAAATGCGACGAATATAAACGGTTATATTCGGACGTTGTATCATTGGGTCTAACTTAACTGAGTCATCATAATAAGGTGAATATAAACGGTTATATTCAACTATTATGAACTTAGAAGCATAGAGTTTGGTTAAAAATCTATTAGATAGATAAGATCAATTGTTGTTCACCAAATTATCCAAGAATTATATATGATATAATTGACAACTGTTGTCTACCTAAATAATCATGTTTTAAGGATACCAGTGGTTGACTTAGAACATGACGTAATATGGATCTTGGCTCACTAGAAAGATTTATGGGATATACTTTCCGAATTAATAGTTAGGGCTATTAATTTGATAAAAAAAATAGTGGGAGATATACTATGAATATATCATAATCATATGAACATAAAATTTTAACTCAGACAATCTAATGTTTATTTTGCACTTTTATTATTGTAGATACTGAGTAATGGCAAACAACACAAACACACTATCCGTACGTTCAGTCCTTGAGAAGGACAAGCTGACAGGAGGAAACAACTTCCTAGACTGGCAGAGGAATTTGAGGATTGTCCTCAGGCAGGAGCGCAAGCTTCATGTCATTGATATTCCTCCTCCAGGCACCCTTCCTGAGGGTGCTACTGCTGATGAACGAGCAGCACGCACAAGGGATGAGAATGATGCAAATGATGTTGCATGTCTTATGTTGGCAACTATGAGTGCTGAGCTTCAAAGACAGCATGTGCATATGGATGCATATACTTTCAATGAGCACTTGCAAAGCATGTTTGCAAGCCAAACTCGTCAAGAAAGGTTCAACACGAGTAAGTCACTTTTTAATTGCAAACAAGGGGCGAGTGAACCAGTTGGCCCACATGTTCTGAAGATGATTGGTTACATTGAGTACCTTGAAACTTTGGGTTTCTCGATTGGTCCGGAAACTGGTATTGACTTAATCATGAATTCTTTGAATAACAAATTCACTCAGTTTGTTGTGAACTACAATATGAATGAATTTGACAAAACATCTACTGAATTGTTGCATATGTTGAGAACATATGAGACCAACATGAAGACAGCTGAACCTGCTCCCATACTGATGGTGGGAAATAAAGGTAAGGCCAAAGGGAAGGGCAAATGGAAGGGTAAGAAGAAGATTGTATCTGATTCTACACCCAAGCCAAAGTCCGGTCCCAAACAGGCTTTAAAGCCTAAAGGTGGTGTGGCCAAGGGTGAATGTCACTACTGTAAGAAAGATGGTCACAGGAAGAGAAACTGTCCAATTTACTTGGAGGATATGAAGAAAAAGAAAGCAGTTTAGATTTCTCGATCAGGTATTTATGTTATAGAAGTCAATTTGTCTATTTTTACATCTTGGGTATTTGATACTGGATGTGCTTCTCACATTTGTATAAATGTGCAGGGCCTGCAGAGAAGTAGAACTTTGGCTAAGGGAGAAGTGGACCTAAGAGTAGGCAATGGAGCAAAAGTTGCTGCTTTAGCTGTAGGGACTTATTATTTATCTATGCCCTCTGGGCTTGTTTTAGAACTAGAAGATTGTTTTTACGTGCCTGCGATTTGTAGAAACATTATTTCTGTTTCTTGTTTGGACAAGAAAGGTTTTTCGTTTACAATAAAGAACAACAGTTGTTCTTTTGCTTTGAATGATTTAACCTATGGTGTTGCGCGTTTATTTAATGGTTTATATGTTCTTGATTTAGATAACCATGTCTGTAATATAGAAAATAAACGACTTAAAATGAATGACTCAAATCAAACATACCTCTGGCATTGTCGTCTAGGCCACATAAATGAGAAACGCATATCCAAATTACATAAGGATGGATACTTGGATAAGTTTGATTTTGAATCATACCAAGAATACGAATCTTGTTTGCTTGGTAAGATGACTAAAGCCCCTTTTACTGGTAAGGGTGAAAGGGCCACTAAACGTCTGGAGCTAATACATAGTGATGTATGTGGCCCAATGCGTGTAATGGCTAGAGGAGGCTACTACTACTTCATACCATTTACTGATGATTTCAGTAGATATGGATATATATATCTTATGAAGAACAAATCCGATTCTTTTGAAAAATTTAAAGAATACAAGGTTGAAGTAGAGAAGCAAATTGGCGGAGATGCAAGTATTAAGATCTTACGATCCGATCGTGGGGGTGAATACTTAAGCACCGAATTTAGAGAGTATTTGAAAGAGTATGGTATTGTATCACAACTCAATCCGCCAGGAACACCTCAATGGAATGGAGTTTCAGAGAGGAGAAATCGCACCTTGTTGGACATGGTGCGATCGATGATGAGTCATGCAGATCTTCCAATTAGTTTCTGGGGTTACGCTCTAGAAACAGCGGCTTTCACACTTAACCGTGTTCCTACTAAGAAGGTTCAAAAGACTCCATATGAGATATGGAAGGAGAAATGGTCAGGCATGAACTTTATGAAAGTTTGGGGATGTAAGGCGTTTGTGAAACGTCAAGAATCTGACAAGCTTGGACCTAAATCCGAAGAGTGCATTTTTGTAGGATACCCTAATGAAACAAAGGCGTATTATTTTTATAGTCCTTCTGAGCAGAAAGTGTTTATTGCTCGAGATGTTGTCTTCATGGAAAGAGATTTTATTTCCAAAATAAACAGTGGGAGAACTATAGATCTCGATGAAGATCGAGAACCGCAAAATAGCATTGAACCTGAAGTGGAACAAGAGCAGAATAATGATAATGCTCAACAAACACAGGTTGTTCGTAGATCTGGTAGATTTCGGCTTGAGCCAGATAGATATGGATTTCTCATGACTCAGTGTGGTGATTTGATGCTCATAGATGAAGATGAGCCTCTCACATACCAAGATGTTATGAACAGTTCAGACTTTAAGAGATGGCTTGAAGCCATGAAATCCGAGATAGATTCCATGTACGAAAACCAAGTATGGACTTTGGTTGATTCACCTGAAGGGGTAAAACCCATAGGGTGCAAATGGATTTTTAAGAAGAAAAAGGGCAGGGATGGAAATGTTCAGACCTATAAAGCTAGGTTGGTTGCAAAAGGTTTTAAACAAATTCATGGTATTGACTATGATGAAACTTTCTCACCTGTGGCTATGGTCAAGTCTATAAGGATTTTACTTGCCATTGCAGCATTCCATGATTATGAAATCTGGCAAATGGATGTCAAAACAGCCTTCCTTAATGGAAGCCTTGAAGAGGATGTGTACATGACACAACCTGAGGGTTTTGTCGATCCAAGGAATGCTGGAAAGGTATGTAAATTGCGTCGATCCATTTATGGATTGAAGAAATCCTATAGGAGATGGAATATCCGTTTTGATGAAATAGTCACAGAGTACAGCTTTGTTCAAAACGAAGATGAACCGTGTGTTTACAAGAAGGTTAGTGAGAGCTATGTGGCATTCATAGTACTATATGTTGATGATATACTACTAATGGGGAATGGCATACCTTCTCTAAAGGCTGTTAAGACTTGGTTAGGGAGCAATTTCTCCATTAAAGACTTAGGAGAGGCATCCTACATTCTAGGAATGAGGATCTATAGAGAAAGATCTAGAAGGATGATCGGTCTAAGCCAGAGCACATACATTGATAAGGTTTTGCATCATTTTGGAATGCAAAATGCAAAAAAGGGATATGTCCCCGTGTCTCAAGGGATAACGATCTCCAAGGACCAGTGTCCGAAATCATTGGATGAGAAGGACCACATGAATAAAGTTCCATATGCTTCAGCAATTGGATCTATCATGTATTTAATGGTATGTACTCGCCCAGATGTCTCGTATGCTTTGAGCATGACGAGCAGATACCAGTCTAATCCGGGTGAAGGTTACTGGATGACAGTTAAGAATATTCTTAAGTACCTGAAAAGAACTAAAGATTCATTCTTGGTGTATGGAGGAGAAGAGAAACTCGTTGTAAAAGGTTACACCGATGCAAGTTTCCAAACAGACAGAGATGATACTGTATCACAATCTGGTTTTATGTTTTATCTAAACGGAGGTGCTGTAAGCTGGAAGAGTTCAAAGCAAGAAACAGTAGCTGATTCTACAATGGAGGCTGAGTACATTGCAGCTTGTGAAGCAGCTAAGGAGGCCGTTTGGATTCGAAAGTTCATTTCTAATTTAGGAGTGGTTCCATCGATCGTAGATCTCATTGATCTATACTGCGATAATAATAGAGCCATTGCACAGGCTAAAGAACCTAGATCACACTCCCGGGCTAAACATATACTCAGGAGATTTCACCTTATTCGAGAGATTAATGAAAGGGGTGATATACACATATGAAAAGTGCACACAAATGATAACATTGCGGATCCACTGACCAAAGGCTTATCGCAGCAGAAGCACGATGGTCACACTAGTTCCATGGGTATTAGATATATGGGTGATTGGCTCTAGTGCAAGCGGGAGATTGTTAGTGTAGGTGCCCTAGAGGCAATACATTATTCTTTTATAATCTTTATGTCAGGTGATCATTCAATAAATGTATTTATTATGACCTTAATTACTGTGATATTTTGTTAGCATAATAAATGTCCTTAGAATCATGATACAAATTGTATAGTTTAAGTACATGACTTGAACTTGAGATTATATAATATATCATATTCTTAAAGGTCCCTAGTCGAGTATTATTATATAAGACAATAATAATACATAAATAGACTAGTATGTTGTTTGACAAGATAACCACATCTCATTGGTTATAAGTATGGGGATACTAAAGTCAATACATAGGTACATGTGAGAGTACATGGTACTGGACAGACCCACAGTGAGATTCTTCATGTTTAATAAAGTCATAAGAAAGACTCACAGTGATCATGGTGTAACGATCCTTTGACTTGAAATCATTATATTTCTATACGAGGATTAATATACTTTGACTACATTAAAAGTTACTTTTGATCGGGTGATGATAAAAGTGGACATCGGGTATATCATGAGTCGTGTGAGAAATATGAATGGTAGATAAAGGATTTAACCCTCCTATAATTAGGAGAGATATTATTGGCCTCTTGATTGAGTGAGATTATAAAAGCATGGTCATGCTCAAATAATGATTTGTCTCGATAATCTACTCATGGATCAAGTAAACCCGGATTAAATATTGAAGAGGATGTCTAAATACATGCCTCGAGTTTAATCTATAATATGTATGGTTAAAGGGATTATATTACATGAAAAACATTAATCACAAAAGGTTTTATCTAATAACGATTTAATTATTGTTTAATTGGGTAACAATGATGTATTACTAGATACCGCTCATTATTTATAATTTTATTAGAGAATAAAATTATTGCCAATTAAATAATAGCCTATAGGGTCGTACAAATAGAGCACTTAATGGAATAGTTAATTTAAATTATGGATTTAAATTAATTGATGATTATTTGAATTTTATTATAATTAAGTAAGACTTAATTGAGATAATATAAATTCGAATTAAAAGGAATGTTTTTTGCCCATAATAATTAAGTATGACTTAGTTATTAATTAAATAATAGAAATTCGTTTTTATTATTTAATCCAATACCTACTAGGGTTGGGCTTTGCTGTTATGGGCCTTTTTAATCAGCCATTATAAATACATAATGATAGGTTAAAGAGGCTTGTACATTTTTGAGAAAACCCTAGCAGCAAAGAGAGGCAGAGGCAGTTCAGATCGTCAAGAAGGAGGCTAGTACATCCATTCCGTAGTCAAGTTCATGAGACGTTCTTGAAGGTGCTCGTGTGGATACCATAGAGGTGTTTCTCCGAGAGGTAGACACAAAGCGTGATAGCTAGGATCTCCGTTGAGTTCGTGAAAGTTAAGCTCTTGAAAGGTATGATTCGTTATCTCCATAATCTGCCCATAATTATACATGGATCATGTTTTTGGGTTTCGAAATTTTTGTATTATTTACGTTTATCCGCTGCATTTTATGCCTTCGAAACCTGACAATTACTTGATCTCCATACGGGTTTGTTAGTATTATGCATAGTATGTTTAACTCTTAAAGCAGTAAAGAACCATACTTGATTATTTTTTAGTACTTGATTCGTATCATTCTTTTAGATAATGAATGTACTTTCTTTATCTATACAAAGTTGTATAATATGTTTTGTGGAAGCTTCTGTGTTGATAGAGTTTTCTAATTGTGGTGCAATGGTGTTTGAGCAGGAGTTTTTCGTTCCTGAGGAGCACACCCAGAGTTACGAGGTCAAGGAGCAGCTTTTCAGTTTTTAGAGAATGAGCAGCAAATAAAACACCGAAAAATATCAATTGCTGCGTGCAAGTTGCAAAATCTTGATGAATAAAATAATTGTTGTTGTCATGGTTTTAGACATGTGATGGTTTGAATGTTTGAGTTGGTTTGGATGTAAGAAATTTTGTGGTATGTAATGATATTTTGGGATTGTTCGATTTCAAATAGCAGAATTTCATGTAGTATTGCTTTTTACGTATAAAAAACATGTTAATGATATATATGTTCAATTTACAAACAAATTATGTCAAATTAATATAATACAAATCATTATAAAAAATGGGGACCACATGTGGGGCCCATATTTGGGCCCCACATGTGGGCCCCATTCTTTTTTTTTGCAAATTCAAAGTCCAAAGGTAACATAAATAGTGTGATACTATAGACATACATTGATGTTACCTTTGATATCTATTGTAACAAAAAAGTCCATGTTGCACTAGGGCAAAGGAAATGTTACCTTAGGGGACAAAGGTATCGAAAAAAAGCAACTTAAATTTTATGTTACCTTAGGTCTTTTGGGTGGCTATGGTAACATTTTTTTGGCCCGTTGTAACATTTTTTGGGTGTTGCTGTAGGCCATCTATGGCGTAGTGTTCATAAACATTTTTAAAAAAATTGAAATATGCGTACGGGATTAAACACTAGTAAGAATAACTGGTCAAACTACTAGTTGGATATTTCGATATTTTGATATTTCAATTTTTTAAAAAATATTTATGAATGATCAAACCATAAGGATGTCAAGATCTATATATTTTAGTGATATGATAAAAATTTTAGAAAAAAATATATATATTTGGTTTGCCTTTTTAAGAGTCAAAGAGTAGTTTGACGATTACTTCTAACTAGTGTTTAATCTCATATTGATGTTTCGATATTTTTAAAAATATTAATGAATGATCCAACCGTACGGATGTCAAGGTCAGTATATTTTAATGATATGACAAAAATTTTAGAAAAAAAATAAATATATTTGGTTTGCCTTTTTAAGAGTCAAAGAGTAGTTTGACCGGTAGTTCTAACTAGTGTTTAATCCCATATTGATATTTTGATATCTTTAAAACTATTAATGAATGATCCAACCGTACGGATGTCAAGATCTGTATATTTTAGTGATATGATAAAAAATTTAGAAAAAAATAAATATATTTGGTTTTCTTTTTTAATACTCAACTAATAATTTGAGTAATTCTAACTAGTGTTTAATCTCATATTGTTGTTTTGATATTTTTAAAAATATTAATGAATGATCCAACCGTACGAATGTCAAAATCAATATATTTTAGTGATATGACAAAAAGTTTAGAAAAAAATAAATATATTTGGTTTGTATTTTTAACAGTCAACTAATAATTTGACCAGTACTTCTAACTAGTGTTTAATCCCATATTGATGATTCAATATTATTAAAAATATTAATGAATAATCCAACCGTACGGATGTCAAGATCAATATATTTTAGTGATATGACAAAAAATTTAGAAAAAAATAAATATATTCGGTTTGCCCTTTTAAGAGTCAAAGAGTAGTTTGACCTGTACTTCTAACTAGTGTTTAATCCCATATTGATGTTTCAATATTTTTAAAAATATTAATGAATGATCCAACCATACGGATGTCAAGATCTGTATATTTTAGTGATATGATAAAAAATTTAGAAAAAAATAAATATATTTGGTTTTCTTTTTTAATAGTCAACTAATAATTTGAGTAATTCTAACTAGTGTTTAATATCATATTGATGTTTCGATATTTTTAAAAATATTAATGAATGATCCAACCGGACGAATGTCAAAATTAATATATTTTAGTGATATGACAAAAAATTTAGAAAAAAATAAATATATTTGGTTTGTGTTTTTAACAGTCAACTAATAATTTGACCAGTACTTCTAACTAGTGTTTAATCCCATATTGATGATTCAATATTTTTAAAAATATTAATGAATGATCCAACCGTACGGATGTCAAGATCAATATATTTTAGTGATATGGCAAAAAATTTAGAAAAAAATAAATATATTCGGTTTACTTTTTTAACAGTCAACTAGTAATTTGACCAGTACCTCTAACTAGTGTTTAATCCCATATTGATGTTTTGATATTTTTAAAAATATTAATGAATGATCTAACCGTACAGATGTCAAAATTGTTAAAATTTAAATATTAAAATTACTTACATTTTTCTGTAAACTTTTTTTTTTGACAATTTTCATATTTGTATGGTTGGATTATAATTTAAAACAAATACAAAATAAATTGAAACTCAAACTATAATTATTAATTGAACGATAAATATCTAACTACATTAATAATTTTTTTTGCAAGAACTAAAATATAAATTTCGTGTAAATTTATTTTATATTTTTTTCCAGAAGTTTTCCGCCATTTTTAAAAATAATTCGTCCGAATCAGTTGAATTTAGTACAAAATTCGTTGGCGGGAAAATTCCCTCCATTTTTTGGCAAGGCTAAATTCGACCGAATGCGGTTGAATTTAGGAGCACACATAAACTCAGCCGTATACGGTTGTATATAAAAACTGTTGTATTTATTCGGTTGTAATTAGTAAGGCTAAATTCGACCGCGTAAATACGACCGTATTCAAATACGACCGCATGCGGTTGTATTTAGCCGCGCCCTTAATTTCAACCGAAAACGGTTGAATTTGGTGTCGGTTGTATTTATGCGGTTGTATTTAGCCTTGTTTTCTTGTAGTGGTAATAGTAATTTTTTAATTAATAATTATAGTTTATTAAATTAACACATTCCTGTTTTGAAAATATTTACCTTACTTTTAATGGGACATGCTGCTCTAGAATGCCTTGAATGTTTTCTTATATATACTATTTTATTGGTGATTGAAGAATATAATGTATTAGTGAGTTGTATAAAATTTGTTAAAGATTGAAAGATATAACTCAATACAGTGCGAGTCCTTAAAAATTCTACTTAATTCAACTTTCTTATTATAGTGTAGCACTAAAAATGTCCTAATTCTAGATCTGGGAAGTTGTGAACACATGAGAGAAAATAAGACACTGCTATCACAATTTGAGAGCAAGGCTGACCTAAATGTTTGTGGGGAGATGTAAATGTGACAATATCATCGTTCAAATTTAAAATGTCATTATTCAAAATATGGCTATGGTGGACCGACTAAATTAAGATCTTCTGAACATAACAAAGATTATCATGGTGTATTTTATGACTTTCACTGGTTCATAAAAAATAAATGAAAATTACAATAGTTGGATAGAGACATGAAAATATATATGAAGCCAATCAACTTCAACATGTCTTATCAGCAAAGCACCACTAGATAAAAGTTAGAACTTCTAACAACATCAATGAGTTGGTACATAATTATTCGGTAGGGGATTACCAAAAATATTATATTCTCTAGTACTTGTCACAAAGCAAATCAAAAGAAGACATCATTCAAGAGTAAAACGGAATTGTCAGTTGACAAATCATATAGCTATTTCATCTTGTGATAGAATCTAATAATTCTATAAACACATAACTCTCTAAAATAGAGACAAGGACCGTAATCATCATATCTAATTATCGATATTAAATCGAAGGCTGAAGCGTACCTGAATCCATAACGAGATAATTGTGACGGTATCTGAATCTGTATAACGTTCTTGATTATTGTGTTCCTCAACCAAGTACTACTTAGGGTTTCTCAATAGCTCTCTCTTATGGGTAGAAGAAAAGCCGTATAACATGTACTTGATATATTGGGGACTATAACCCTTTTTATATACCACCTAATTAAATCTCCCATTATAATTTAATTGGGCCTCGTATTAGGTATCTACTTATTAGGTCCATGCAATAAATTAAAATCTAATTGAGTTTCTTATTTGATCACTTAATTTAACCCATATATAATAATTAGAAAATATAATTGTTATATTTATATGTAGCCCATAAAATTATCATTATTATAAAAATTAAATTAACAATCTCCCACTTGGGCTTCATATGAATCCAGAACCAATTATACCAAACTTTAGTGCACAACTTTATGCTATTCATCGTCCTTAGATTTTACCAAAACAATTATATCTGTCTACTATATATGCATGGGATTCTGGCAACATTCATCACAAACTTTACGTGACTAAACCTTCCATGATCACCACACAAATATATTCAACGACATGAATCAATGCATGGATAAATGGCATGGAAATTACATATAATGTGATCTATATAATGTCTATATCCAACTAGTCCTTATTCAATCTCTAACGAGATTGATTCCAATTTTCTCAACTCAATGTTAAACCACAATAAGAAAATTGAACAAAAGTAGAGTGCCATTTAATAAAATTCCATCAAGTGTATTCTACAAAACATAAACAACTCAATATTTATTACATAAAATACCAAAATACAAACTCCCACTAAACCAAAGTATCACATAAGGTAACACCCATATGAGAAGTATGTTCATGAAAAACCTTAGGTGTTAATGCCTTAGTGAGCGGATCCGCAATCATGGAGTTAGTGCCAATATGTTCTATCGAAATTTGTCCACTCTGAATCTTTTCTTTAACAACTAGGAACTTAATATCTATATGTTTTGCATATGTAGTGATCCTATTATTGTTTGAATACTCCACTATTATTGTTTCAACACCATCAAGGATACACAAACCAGTGAAAAAGTTTCACAGCCATAAAGCTTGATTGGATGCCACAAAATAGCTATATATTCTGCAGCCATGGTGGATGAAGCTATGAGCGTCTGTTTGGTAGACCTTCATAAAATTGCTCCACCAGCAAGCAGATAAACATAGCCCGAAGTAGACTTTCTTTCATATTTGCATCCTTCAAAGTCAGAATCTGAATATCTAATGATTTCTAGATGATCTGATTTCCTATATGTGAGCATATAGTCTTTTGTTTTCTTCAAATACCGTAAAACTCGTTTCACTACTTTCCAATGCTCCATTCCCGAATTACTCAAATATCTTCCCAACATTCCAACAATGAATGCTATATCAGGACGAATATAAACTTGAGCATACATTAGGCTTCCCACTGCCGATGCATATGGTATCCTTTGCATTTCCCTTATCTCAAGTTCATTCTTGGGACACTGTTTGAGACTAAATTTGTCTCCCTTAGACACGGGTGTATCCACTGGTTCACAATCGTTCATGCCATACATTTCAAGGATCTTTTTAATATAGCTCTTTTGTGACAATCCAAGAATACCTCGATAGCGATCTCGATGTATCTGAATTCCTAATACAAAAGAGGCGTTACCAAGGTCCTTCATCTCAAATTCATCAGTGAGAAATTTCTTGGTATCGTGCAATAAGCCTGTATCATTAGTAGCAAGTAAGATGTCATCAACGTATAAGAGAAGAAAGATAAATTTGCTCCCACTGAACTTGTGATATACACAATGTTCCACCAAGTTCACTTCGAAACCATATGATGTGATTACATGATGAAATTTGTGATATCATTCACAAGAAGCCTGCTTGAGACCATAGATGGACTTCTTTAATTTGCAAACCACAGTCTTTGGATCTCCAATAACAATGTTTTCTGTTTGCACCATATAAATTGTCTCGCCAATGTTTCCATTGAGAAACTCCGTCTTTATGTCCATATGATGTAGCTCTAAATCATAATGAGCCATAAGTGCCATAAAAATTCTAAATGAGTCTTTCGTGGAAACTGGAGAGAAAGTCTCAATGTAGTCGATACCTTTCTTTTGAGTGAATCCTTCAGCGACTAGACGAGCCTTATATCTTTCGATGTTACCATTTGAATCCCTTTTGGTTTTAAATACCCATTTGTAACCAATAGGTTTTGAGCCTTTAGGCAACTCGATAAGATCCCAAACATCATTGTCTTTCATGGATTGCATCTCTTCATTCATGGCATCAATCCACTTTTGAGAGTTAGGACTCTGTATGGCTTGTTGAAGATTTACAGGATCATTTTCCCCAATGCCAATTCCACCTTCATATTCCTAAAGAAAAACAACATAATCATCTGGAATTGCGCTCTTTCACTCTCTAGTGGATCTCCTTAGTGGAAATTCTTGTGATTCATGAGGTTATTGAGTTTGCTCAATTGGTTCCTCATGGGGAATTTCAGTGTTGTCTTGAACCGGAGGGCCTTAAACAATGATAGGTATCATAATCTGATCACTGCTCTCGGTAGAGTCATAAATAGGATCATGACTATCTTCTTCAAAGACAATACTTTTACCTATATCTTCCCTCCCAAAATCAACATCCTCAAAAAATATTGCATTATCAGTCTCAAAGAAGGATCTAGTAGCGGGATCATAAAATTTAAATCCACGAGTACGTTTCGGATACCCAACAAAATAGCAACTGACCATCCTGGAGTCCGGTTTCTTTTCATTTGGCCTATATGGCCTTGCCTCAGCTGGACAACCCCAAACATGTAAATGCTTAATACTAAGTGTTTTCTTAGTCCAAAGTTTGTAAGGAGTTTCAGCCACTGCTCTAGTTGGAACCCAATTAAGGATATAAATTGCAGTCTTTAGTGCATCTCCCCAAAGTGACTCAGGAAAGGAATAATGACTTATCATACTTCTCATCATAGCTTTAAGAGTACGGTTTCGCCTTTCGACAACACCATATAAATTTGGTTTTCCTGGGATAGTGTACTGAGGGACAATTCCACACTCCTTTAGGAAGTTAGCAGAGGGTCCTGGACGTTGCTCACCTGATCCATCATATCTACTGTGGTATTCACCACCACGATCAGATCTGACAAATTTAATACTACTGTTTAGCTAAAGTTCAAGTTCAGCTTTATACTCTTTAAATACGTCCAGAGCTTGTGACTTCTTATGTATCAAGTATAGGGAACCATAGTTAGAGTAATCATCTATGAACGTGATAAAATACCGTTGACCGTTCCAAGAGGCCGTAGGGAATGGTCCAAATATATCGGTATGAATCAGTTCCAAGACACATTTAGCTCTATTGGCACCTAACTTTCTGGAGTTTGTTTGTTTTCCCTTAATGTATTCAACACAGACTTGAAAGTCACTTAAATCTAAGGGATCAAGAATTCTATCATTCACAAACCTCTGAATTCTCTGTTTAGAGATATAACCTAATCGCTTGTGCCACAACATAACAAAATTCTCATTTAACTTACGCTTTGTACCTCTTGCACTTGAGGGCACAATTTCATTATTAAAGGCAACAATATCAAGCATATAAAGATTATCAATCAAAGAACCCGTGGCAACCATATTTGAATTTAAAGAGAAATACACTTTATTATTTCCAAAAGAACAAGTGTAGCCATATTTGTCCAAACAGGAAATAGAAATAATATTTCGTCTAAAAGACGGTGTAATTAATATCTCAAATAAATCAAATAAACACTAGTTTTTAATAATAATCTGAATGTTCCAACAGCTTCAACTGAAACTTTATTGCCGTCACCCACATAGATGAATCTTTCAGCATCAATTGGTGGTCGGCTCAATAGGCAACCTTGCATAGATACACTTATGTGAGTTGTAGCACCAGAATCTACCCACAAAGTATCCTTTGGTACAAAAGCCACATTAACTTCAGAACAAACAAAAACAGAAGTCTTACCCTTCTTCACATGTCAAGCAACATATTTGGAACACTCTTTCTTCATGTGTCCAGCCTTCTTACAAAAGTAGCAGGTTGTTCCGTTATCCTGCTTCTCTTACAACTGATTATTGGGTTTTCCACTTACAATATCCTTATCTCTATTTCTTTTCTTATCATGAGAGCTTGATTCCAAGGGAGCACTCCCAGTCTACTCTCGCAAAATCCTCTCTTCCTCTTGCACAAAATGTGAAATGAGCTCATTAAGAGTCCATTTTTCCTTTTGAGTATTATAACTCACCACAAAGTGTCCAAACTGAGGAGGCGGAGAAATAAGAACCAAGTGAACAAGTAACTCATCCGAAAGTTCTAACTTGAGTTCCTTGAGTTTTCCAGCAAGATTAGACATCCCAATTGTTAGTGTTTGTGCCCTAGAGACAACACTATTATGTTTTGTTAATGACATTTGGATTATTAATATTTATGTTATGTCAATTATTCTTTTAAATAATTTATTAAGTCTCAATTTACTGTGATATAAATATTAGATTAATAAATGTCCTTGGAATATGATGTAGATTCCATATCTCTAAGTACGTGACTTAGAAATGAGATTATGTAAATAGTATCGATATTCCCAAATATCCCTAGTCGAGTATTATTATTAAGGGACAAGAATAATTCATTAAGACTAGCGTGATTGTTGACCGATGATCATATCTCATTGATCATAGGTATAGTGATACTAAAGTCAAAAACACAGGAAAATATAAATATACATGGTGTTAGATAGACCCAATGTGAGATTCTACATGTCTGTTGTGCCATAAATAATTCTTACAGTGATAATGATGTAATGGTCCTTCGACTTGAAATCATTATATTTCTATACGATGATTAATATACTTTGATTACATCAAAAGTTGACTTTGACCAGGTAATGATAAAAGTGGACTTGGGTATATCAAGAATCATGTGAGAAATATGAATGATCTAGAAAGGATTTAACCCTTCTAATTATTGCAGAGATATGATGGTATAATGCATGTATTGATGATCTTCCATGATAAATATGATGGTATTATGTATGTCGATGATCTGCCATGATAGATATTTGATATTATGTATGTATTGATGATCTGAGATGATTGTTGTTATGATTAATTGTGTATGGACACAATAGGGGACATTAACATGCTGTATGTATATGATACGATGATACAGATATGAAAAATCAAGCAGAAAGGTTCTATCCCCGAACCCCGGAAAGGGGCGCGTGACCCCCTGTACAAAATAGTGTTTCGTATATGTTCCACTTCATATGGTTAATTACATTAATCATAATAAGTATATGATAAATTATATTATTATATGTTATTTGGGCATGGTGGATGGTTATGGCCTTTAGACCTTAGATTAATGGTTTTTATTGTGGTTTTGGTTTTTAAATACAACTTGCATGTCATTTTGATTCTTGTAATATTATATCTCGAATGTAACTCCAGTTCTTCTTGTAAGTTCATTAGATTAGGTTTTTATATTTCATTTATGTAATGTACTTGAAGAATTGAAGACTAGAAGAAGGAATCCATTGGAAGTGATCTAAGGAAGCTATAAAAGGAAGCAAATAAAATAAGAAGGCATATGATGTAGTAGATAGTTGTATTTATATACTTAACCACCTTAGATTGACCATGATAATTATCATGAGCTTGATGAAGATCAGATAGGATTGGTCCATACATACATACCACATTTATTTTATTGCACTTTACATATATCATGTGATGAATGAATGTGTAGAGTGGTTAGAATGATGCATGCTTAATTAGATTAGAAGTATATGTATGTATATTAGATACATCACCCATGACATGCCTGCTAAACAAGATAAAATATATAACGATTCAAGATTTTTAAATTTAACAAATGATCATGAGATTCTCGTGTTTCAGAAACATATAATAAAATATGAATTTTCTTTGTTTCTGATATGGGGCGATTTTTTCAAAAGCGGGGTCATTAAACTTGTAAAGTTGTGGGTTTTAAGCGAGACCGTTGTGACTCCCTCACTACTTGGAAACCAAACCATTGACGAATATTGTTTTGAAGTATTTCATTCAAGGGAAAATTAGGAATCTCTTTATGATGGGATCATGATCATTTTAATATTAACAAAACCCTAAAGTTTATATTAAGTTGTTTAGATGCCTTCCAATATGTCCAACGCGTTAACCCCTAGATCGATAAGGAGTAAGTTCGCCAGAGCGAAGTACTCCCATCTATCGTGGGAGATGCATTGAAGTATACTGATACTTTCTGATTATTGGGTTTGACTCAACTAAGTTACCACAATAGGATTGTGAACTTGGAGGCATGGAGTTTGGCGAGAATTTTTAGATAAATATGAACAAATATTGTTCCACCGAACTATCCAAAAGTTATATAGTTGATATAATTGACAAATGTTGTCTACCTTATTGAATCATATTTAAGGAGTAAAGCCAAAGATGAACTAAAACGTTGTGAAATTTGGATCTTGGCTCACTAGAAAGGATATAGAAGATATTCTTTCCGAATTAATAGTTAGGGCTATTGATTTGATAAAATTAGCGGGAGATATATATTATGAATATATATGAATAATCACTTGAACATAATTTAATGATCATCTTTAGACTAATTCATTTTATGCATTTTAATATTGTAGATATCAAATGGCAAACAACTCAAACAACTTCTCTGTGCGATTAGTCCTTGAGAAGGACAAGCTGAAAGGCACTAGTATAGAAAGATCCTTCTGCGTCGCATATTTTGCATCTGTTGAATATAGAACCGAAACTTAAACACACTTTAAGCATCGGTTGTAACTTTAAGCGATGCCTTAAGGCATTTGTGTATGATCTGTTGCGTCAGTCTTTGATACAACCGATGCTTTTGATAATCTGTAGCGTCAGGCTTTAAAACGCCGATGCCTAAAATCCTATATAGCGTCGGTCCTTATAATGCCGAAGCTATAACTTCTACGTACAGCATCGGCATTTAAAATGCCGACGCTGTAGGTCTGGTTTATAACATCGGCTTGTAAATGCCGACACTATAGATTTGGTTTAGAGCGTTGGCGTTTAATTGTCGATGCTGTAGATTTGATTCAAACAATTGAGATAACAAATTTAGATACACAAATAATTTAATAAATTATTTTATCGTTAAAAGTTAGTAGTTCTGCAGGTCACAGGCAAAAGCTATTGTTTTTTTTCTTTCATATCTTCTTTTCATTCAGTTAGTCTTCCTGGCTTACATGTTCAAGATGGCATAGTAATTTCACTGTATAGTTGCTTATCCTGTCATTTTCTGTTTTGCAAATGCTGCTGTTATTTTGGCCAGGGGGTTAGTCAGATTCAGTGTTCAAATACCTTGTTATGTCATTCTGTTTGTCGGCTATATATCTCCATCTCCCTCTGTTTTCTGTCTAAATTGTTTGTTGCCCTTATGTTACTGCTGTATGTGCTGTTATATTTTGTCAGGATATTATGTCATTGTATTCTGTCAGGATATTTATATTCTGAAATATTTTTTCAGGATATTTTGTCATTGTATGGGTTTTACTAGTCTTGGTAAGTGTTTCGGTAATAATGAATGACCTGTCGGTATTGTTGGATTTCGTGGATTATCGAGACATAATTAAGGTGGCAGTTTCTCTCAAATACGAGATTGGACAATTTGATGCTGCCTCTGTATAGGCTGGAACAGGAAGTTGACAGTGCCATGATTAAACAACCGCCCTCCTTTTTTATTTGTACTAAGCTTTTGCTTGATACTCGTAATATATGCAGGGGAAATTTACATGGGTTATGAGAAGAGAGCCATGGTAGTATGCAGGGTTTTGAAGCTACTATATAAGGCATATATTGTTCTAGTTTGAAGATTACTTAGGGTTATTTCCATACTGTTGTTTAGGGCTGTTGTTTTTGGTTGTAGTTTGTGTTTCTGTATTGTTGTTTCCCTATACTACAAATGGGGGTTCTTTTAATACACTGACCTTTAAAAAATAGCAGGAGTGAATCAATTTCATTTCAGAGGAACAAAATAGCATGCTGCTTAGGCCAATCAAAGAAGAAGAGGTGAAAACAGTGCTATTTACGTATATTTCCTAAGTTTTGAATGATGCGGTTTGAGCCGCACAGTGAATCCTGCTCCACCAGAGACCAGCATATGCTTATCCCTGTTGCGAGAGATGGTTGCAATGAGCTGATAATATTTTTGACTAAAATTAATAACGCTTTTGGATGAGGTTAACATTTAATTTACAATGGGGACTACCTATTGCAGTATGTGTGATGTTGTAATGCTTCTCTTGAACTCTGCTTTACTGGTTTGTTATTTTTAAATCATGTTTTATTATTGTTACTGAATGTTTATATAGTAATTAAGCTTTAAAGTCTGGAAAGTAGTTTTTTGGAGTAAGCTTAGTGAATTATTTTTATGCATAGTTACCATTTGTTGTCATTATATTTCTTATTCTTTGTAAGGTACATACTTGTTCACACGCACATTGCATGTCTGCATATTAGATTCAATATGTAATTTTATCTTTATGTTTAGAGTCGTTGGAAACTGATGATTCGTGTAAAAATAACGTCTTAGAAAGAGCAGGGAAGCAGTGGAGGGATTTCAAGAGTAAGTTGACCAAAAATTACTTGTACAAAGGGAATGATCCATGTGAAAAATACAATTTCATCAGCGAGGAGATGTGGGAATTATTTAAAAAAAGACGTGAAACAGAGGAGTTTAAGGTAAAATGATGCACCTAAAATTCTCAAGTGTCTTGTTTACTTGTGGAAGTTTATGGTTCTCCCCTGTCCTATTTTCTGCCTTTACTCACACCTTTTTTTGTGTTAAATAGGAAATAAGTGAAAAATCAAAACTAAGTCTACAACATAATGAACATGTACATTATCTTGGACTTAGTGGATATGCGGATTGGAGGACAAAGTGGTGTGTTGATGACCCCATAGCTTCTTTGAGTGGTTATGAATCCACTAATTCATCAACTTTATCGAGTGAGCTTACCGGACGTAGCTATGATTGGATTAAAGCACGTATAAAACCTCGGTAGGGCGGAGGTTATTACTTTCCAAATGATAAGATGAAGGAAGTGTTTGACAAAATGGTAAATTACTAAACTATTCTTGTGTTAAATTACATATAGTACTGATGGCTAATGTTGCTTCACTTTTGGATGAATATTATGAACAGGGAGGGTTGCAGAGGCAGGTTTCAGATGGTTCATGGACTCCAGAAGGCCACGATGACATTTTGTCACATGTACTTGGTCAGAAGGAGCATGGAGGACGTGTTAGAGGGGTTGGTTAAGGAGCCAAAATTAAAGATGTATTCAGATCAGGGAAAACTAAACATAGTGGCCTCATCTCGGTGGATGAGTTGGCCACAATTACACAAGAAATTACTAAGAACGGAAACAAGAACGAAAAATATGCTTGGCAACACCTGCCCTGACGTAAGTTAAATATGAATTTTAGTTTTGCATAATGTATTGTTCTAATTTCATAATAAATGTGAATATATATGCTTCATTCACAGGGCGTATAAATTATACATACGAGAAGGTGGATTAATGAATAATATAAAATAATTTCTCTGGCATCATTCTGAGGTTCAAGTATTACTTGTTTACATGTTTGATATTTTTTTTGTTTTTTTATACATAACTTGAAAAAATGATGTTGCTTTATGCACAGTTTCCCCAACAAGAAGGAGGCACGGAGTTTGTTTTTTTCGTTATGAGGTACATGCAAGACATAATCATGCTTTCTCAAAAAAATTCCACCATAAATTGGAAAGTGGTAAGAAAAATAATCTCCAAATTATTTTACAAATATTGATCAAATATAGAATTTTTTAATACTTTGTCATTCATATTTTGAAAGGTCTTGGTTCAAGGAACTATACCAAAAAGGAAATTAAAGAGATACGAGAGCTTTGGGCACAATTTTTTACTTTAGAATGTTTCTAACAAGGTAATTTCTTTTAAATTTTTAGATCCTCCATTTGTGTTATAAGTACTAGATAGAAGCATATAACCATTTTATAATTTGATGTGTTGGTTGATTTTATTTATTTACAATATGTATGGAGAAGCATAAAAGCATTTTTTACCTTGCTATTTAAAACATTTAGCTGAAATATAGAAGCTTCGTGTTGGTTATAATTTGCATGATTGTGAATTTATTTTTTATTGAACATTTTAGAGAAAAATGCGAATGGATGGGCAAGCATTTAAAAGCATCTCATGTTCATGTCAAAAGATAATATGCAGTTTTGCGATCTCGATTTACAGAAAGAAAAGGGGGACTTGAAGATTTTGAATTACTTTTTAGGGGAGACACATTATGTGTTATTTTATCTGTAAGGGAAATATAATAGAAAGAGTTGGATGGTATTTGTAATTCAATATATACTTTTCTTCCAAGATTGGTATATTTAAATTTTCTAAATTTATTGTAATATATAATTTTTAAGTTGTACAATTTAATTTTTTTGTTATACTGTATTTTTGGGATTTTAGTATTAATTCTATAATGAAACAGGTTTATAGGAAATATATAAAATATCAATAGAAAACAGGGAAAAAATTATTTTTTCAGTGACAAAAAGCGTCGGCATTCCATCTAACCGATGCTATTGATGAGAAGCAAATGTGTCGGCATTTCTGCTAACTGATGCATTTGGTGAGAAGCAATTGTGTCGGTTAACAAACAAGTGAACCAGCGCAACAGGTGACAAGCAAGTGCATCGGTGTTTTAGTGAACCGACGCAACAGGTGAGAACCAATAGTGTAAGTATTGGATATAACCGATGCAATTAATCAAACCAAAAGCGTCGGCGTTTTGTCCAACCAACGCATTGCAAGGTGACAAATAGTGTCGGTTATATCTATAACACCGACGCTATAAGTCAACCAACAGCGTCGGTTGATTACCCTATGACGTGTGTCGTTTAACCGACGTAATTAATGTTTCTGTGTCACTCGTTTAACCGATGCTATAGGTCAATACCTATAGCGTCTCCCACACTTACTTCGCCACTTGACCGACGCCTTAGTGTTATTTTAACCGACGCTAAAAGTCCAGTTTGCATTAGTGAGGAACAAACTTCCTTGATTGGTAAGGGAACTTGAGGATAGTCCTCAGGCATGAGCAAAAGCTCCATGTCATTGATGTTCCTCGCCCTGGACCTCTTTCTGAAGGTGCAACGCGTGTTCAACAGGCTGCTTAGTAGAAGCATATAGATGATGACACGGATGTCACCTATTTGATGCTAGCGACTATGAGTCCTGAGCTTCAGAAAGAACATGACCATATGGATACTTATATCATGATTGAGTACTTTAAATGTATGTTTGAAGGACGGGCTCATCAAGACAGGTTTGACACAATCAAAGCTTTGTATACATGCAAACAGGGTGATCGTGATCCGGTTGGACCGTATGTTCTGAAGATGATTGGATATATGGAGTACCTTACTACTCTGGGTTCTGCGATTGGTCCGGAAGCCTAGATAGATCTAATCTTACAATCTTTGAACAACAACTATGCTCAGTTTGTAATGAATTACAACATGAATGAGATAGATAAGACACCTACCGAATTGTTGGCTATGTTAAAAACTACTGAGACCAACATTCAGAAGGCGTCCCCTGCTCCCATAATAATGGTGAATAAAGGGAGTGCCAAAGGAAAAGGTAAATGGAAAGGAAAGAAGAGGATGGGATCCAAATCTGTTGTTGCTCCTAAAACTACTCCCAAACAGGCTTTGAAGCCTGGAGGTGGTATTGCAAAGGGTGATACTTGTCACTACTGCAAGATACCGGGTCATTGGAAGAGAAACTGTCATGCTTATTTGGAGGATCTAAAGAAGAAGAAGAAGAAGGCTTCTGGCGCTTCTGATTCAGGTATTTATGTTATAGAAGTTAATTTGTCTACTTCTACTTCATGCGTTTTAGATACTGGACGTTTCTCACATTTGTATAAATGTGCAGGAACTGCGGGGAAGTAGGACATTGGAAAATAGAGAAGTCGACCTACATGTTGGTAATGGAGCAAAGGTTTCTTCTTTAGCTGTAAGGACTTATCATTTATCGTTGCCCACTGGGCTTATTTTAGAACTAGATAACTATTTTTACGTGCATGCGATTTGTAGAAACATTATTTCAGTTTCTTGTTTGGACAAGAAAGGTTTTTCATTTTTGATTTAGAACAATAGTTGTTCCTTTTCGATGAATAATGTTACCTACAGGGTTGCATGTTTGTTTAATGGTTTATATGTTCTTGATATTGATACTCCTGTCTATAATATAAATAGTAATGATAATTAATGTATTAAGACGATAGACTAAAATCAAACATACCTCTGGCATTGTCATTTAGGTCACATAAATGAGAAACGCATTTCCAAGTTACATCATGATGGCTACTTGGATACGTTTGATTTTGAATCATACGAAGAATGCCAATCTTGTCTAATTAGAAAAATGGTTAAAGATCATTTAACTAGATAAGGTGAAAGGGCCACTGAACGATTAGGACTTATACATAGTGATGTATGTGGTCCAATGCGTAAAATGGTGAGAGGTGGGTTTTACTACTTCCTTACATTTAATGATGATTTCAGTATATATGGATATGTGTATCTTTTGAAGAACAAATCCGATTCTTTTAAAAGTTCAAAGAATACAAGGGTGAAGTGGAAAAGCAAACCGGGGAAAGTATTAAAGTTCTACGATCAGATCGTGGAGCAGAATACTTAAGCCTCGAGTTTAAAGGTTTCTTGAAGGAGTGTGGTATCGTATCATAACTTACTCCTCCTAGAATGCCTCAATGGAATGGAGTTTCTGAGAGGAGGAATCGTACCTTTTTGGACATGGTACGATCGATGATGAGTCTAGCAGATCTTCCAATAAGTTTCTGGGGTTACGCTCTACAAACGGTTGCATATACACTAAACCGAGTTCCAAATAAATCGGTTCAAAAGACTCCATATGAGATATGGACTGAGAAACGTCATAGCATGTCATTTATGAAAGTATGGGGATGCGAAGCGATTGTGAAACGCTTGGTCTCAGACAAGTTAGGACCAAAATCAGATAAATGTTTTTTTTGTGGGATATCCTGAGGAAACAAATGGATCTAACTTCTATAATCCTACTGAGAACAAAGTGTTTGTTTCTCGGACCGCTATATTTCTTGAAAGAGAGTTACTTTCCAAGAAAAATAGTGGGAGGACTATAGATCTTGATGAAGATCGCGATGTACAAAATAATATTGAACCAGAGTTGGAAAGTGAGCAGGATGTAAATCAAGATGTTCCTGCTCCCGAAACACAGGTTGTTCATAGATCTAATAGGGCTCGTCATAAGCCAGAGAGATATTATGGATTTCTATTGACTCAAGATGATGATGTGATGCTCATAGACAATGATGAGCCTCTTACCTATCAAGAAACTCTGAACAGTCCAGACTTCGAGAGATGGCTAGAGGCCATGAAATCCGAGATGGAACCCATGTATCAAAATAAAGTATGGACTTTAGTTGATCCATCTGAAGGGGTAAAACCTATAGGGTGCAAGTGGGTTTTCAAGAAGAAAATTGGCATGGATGGTAAAGTATAGACCTATAAGGTGTGACTAGTGGCAAAAGGTTTCAAACAAATACATGGTATAGACTATGATGAGACTTTTTCACCAGTTTCTATGGTCAAGTCCATCAGGATCATGCTAGCAATAGCTGCTTACTACGACTATGAGATTTGGAAAATGGATGTCAAAACCGGTTTCTTAAATGGGGGCCTTCAAGAGGATGTTTAAATGATACAACCTGAGGGTTTTATCAGTCCAAAGTTTGCTAAGATGGTTTGTAAGTTGCTTTGATCTATTTATGGATTGAAGCAAGCCTCAAAGAGATGGAATCATCATTTTGATGAAACAGTCAAAGAGTTTGGCTTTATTCAAAACAAAGATGAACCATGTGTTTACAAGAAGGTTAGTGGGAGCCATGTGGCATTCCTAGTACTATATGTAGATGACATATTACTAATAGGGAATGACATACCTTCTCTACAGGCTGTTAAAACTTGGTTGGGAAATAGTTTCTTGATGAAGGACATAGGAGATGCTACCTATATATTAGGGATCAAGATCTATAGAGATAGATCAAGGAGATTAATCTGCCTAATTCAGAGTACATACATTGTCAATGTATTGCATCATTTTGGGATATAAGAGGCAAAAAGAGGATATGTCCCAATGTCTCATGGGATAGTGATCTCAAAAGATAACTGCCCTAAATCATTAGATGATTAGGGCCGTATAAGCAAAGTTCCATATGCTTCGGCAATTGGATCTATAATGTATGCGATGATATGTACTCGTCCTGATATTTCGTATGCCTTGAGCATGACGAGCAGATACCTGTCTAATCCAGGTGAGGGTGACTAGACAACTATCAAGAATATTCTTAAGTACTTAAATGAGACTAAAGATTCATTTTTGGTGTATGGAGGAGATGAAAAGCTAGTTGTAAAGGGTTACACTAATGCTAGCTTACAGACAGATAGAGATGATTCAGTATCTCAGTCAGGTTTTGTGTTTTGCCTTACTAGAGGTGCTGTAAGCTGGAAGATTTCAAAGCAAGAGACAGTAGCTGATTCTACAATGGAAGCTGAGTTTATTGCTGCTAGTGAAGCAGGCAAAGAGGCTGTTTGGATGTAGAAATTCATAACAGGACTTGGTGTGGTTTCATCGATGACAGATCCAGCTGATCTCTATTATGATAACAATGGAGCCATTGCGCAGGCTAAAGAACCAAGGGCCCATTCTGTGGCACCCTCCAAACCCGGGTCAGAAGTTTGGGGTCCACACACACACCTTAAGTATAACCTGCTTATAACATTAATAAAGATAATAATAATATATGCAGTGACCCTACTTATCAACCACCACGGACCGCGACAGGTTAAAGTATGCACACAAGCCAACACACTAATATATTACAAACCGTTCAAATCCCAACTATTTCAAACTCACACTGAGTATCAAACATTATTATAAACTTTTACAAACTTAAATTATCCCAAAAGAAGTCTACTAGCTCAACTTCCTCAACCTGAACCCCTAGCTCTCGCGCTGGACTGGGGATCCTTGCTACCAACTGGTTCCTTTTTAACTGGAAAGAATATAAACAACATCGCACAAATGAGCTAACTAGCTCAGCAAGTCACAATAACAAAACTGAGAATAATGATCATCAGGTGACTATGATTATGATATCAAGTGAACATTGGATTATGATTTAGAATTGGATAATATACTTTTAATTTAAAAACCAAGGTTAGGCTGCTGATCAGTCACGCACTAACCCCGAGCAAAGCACACAGCATTGCTCTAACTACTGGATCCAAGGCACAAATTGGCCTAACTTGACCATTATATGGTCTGACCACGAATCTGGTCCACAATTTTATAAAAACAATCCAATTCTAACATAATAACAAAATATGCAATAATAAACAATAACCAGAATCATTAACAACAATGAGTGTTTAATAATGAAAGGGTTTCAATCTTTGTAAGGATCAATAAAGTAGTTTAAAAGCTTAAATGCTGGTTAATGAAAGAATTGGATAACAAAAGAATCAATATTTCAGGGTTTCAAAGATTTGGGCTCTCAAAGCATAGGATACAATGGTTGAATGTACAAGTAATTCAGTTCAGTGTTTGGGATTTTGTTTGCATGTATTTATGAAATATTATCGTATACTTGAGGTTCGAGTTTGGGTTTACAATAATCAATGGTTTAGGAAGAATATGGTTCATGGCTCAAAAACAATAACTAAAATCAGGGTTTCGGTTTCCGTGCTTCAAAGCACTTGCAATGTCAACAAGACTATCAAGAATTTCAATATCTCGAGAAAGTTCAGAACACTTGCCTGGAATTAGCTTACTACTCTGTACGCGCTTCCAATCAAAATTGTCTTAATCCTCAACTATCTGTTTCCCTTTCCTACGCCTTGCCTCTTCTGCTCACATATCATAAGCATCTATCAATTATCGACTCACAAAATTCTATTCAACGCACACTTCTATCTACCCTTCGTTTACCCAAATCCGATTAACGGATTGAAATCTATGCAATAACCAAGTAAATGTCGAGTATATAGACTGATAGTCAAACACCCAGTCACGTATAACACATAATACATCACGTAATCAAAGACATATCATTTATAAAGAGGTCTCGGTCATAAATAGGCTTTCTGGTATTTTAAAATAATTTTTAAAACATTTTTCGGAATTAAAACGGGTCGTTGGATCAATTTTGGGTTAATAAATAGGGTTCGATTGGCCAATTCTGGCTCCGAAACAATTTTAGAATAATTATCGAGCCTTGAAAATAATTTAGAATAATATTTTAAAGCTCAAAACTATTTTTCAGAATTTTTAAATCATTTTTAATAATTAAATCTAATTAAATAATTAATTAAAAATCAATTAATAATTAATTAAATCAATTAATCAATTAATTTTCGAATTAATTGACTAATTAATCAATTAAAAATTAACTGAAATTAATTAAATAATTAATTCAGATTTATTTGTGAATTAAAAATAATTTTAGGAATTAAAATAATAATTTTTAGAATTTTCAGAAATTAAAAACGAATTTTTATAATAAAAATAAATGGGAAATATGATTTTTAAACATTTTTAAAACAGGAATCCTATTTTTGCAAAGTCTGGAAACTACAGGGACCAAACTGCATCGTTTTCAAAAGTTCAGGGACCAAACTGCAATTTTTACAGTCAGTCGCCGGAAAATACAGGGGTGGCCGGAGAACACGATTCCGGCCTCCTCACCTTACCACAAGCTCCAGATCACATCTACACAATACCAGGAACACAACCATGCAATCAAAACAACCTAACAATCCCTGAGTTGGCCGGAATTTGGCCGTGAAATTTCCCAGTTTCCGGTGAACATCGGAAAACTTCAAAACACAACTCCCTTCTCTACAGACCTCGTTGGTTCATGAAACTTATACGACTGGATTGCAAATTTCACGGAGAACACAACCCACTATAATACAACATCAATCTATCACAGAATAAGAAACCCCCAAATTTCAATTAAGAACATTCATACGGGTTATAAACCCTAATTTTAAAATTCGAAAATCAAACTCAAATTTGAACATGTTATTGAACTCCAAATCAGACGTATGACATATGAAAATCATCAGGAAAACAAGCTCTACAACATGCAATCATCAAATCATACAAACAATCATCCGAACAAAAATTCATATTTTTAATAAAATAATTTCAAAAATAATTAAATTTTTAGAAATTCAACCTTTGATTCTGCAGGTGTATGGATTACAGATTCTGATAGAGCTTCTCAAGACCTTCAAATCCAGTACTCGAGCTTTTCAAACAAAGATCACTAACACCTTCAAAAGTTGGTTTGATTCTCAGAAAGGTTTATGAATATATGATTTTTTTCTCTGTAAAATTATATATTTATCTGTCTGCAATTGATTTTTATACGAAATAAAATACGGTAAAAGGCTATTTATAATTACGGAAAATTAGTATCCCGTTGGATCATTCCAGATATAAAATGGTACGTTTATTTATAAAAACTGATCCAAACGGTATCGGTTTTCGGGATAATTATCCAAATCAGTACAACTTGTACTGCGGTCTTGGTCTCAGCACCCAGTTACACGTACTACGAAGTGATAATTGGGATAGTTTAATAAAAAGCTCCCGTTTATCGAAAATACGGGTTTTATTAATTTACCGAAACGAATATTGTATCGAAAATGTTGTGCCGGGACCCGCGCAGGACAAACCGTACGCCGGATCGAAAAAGTCGAAACATGGAAAATGCCCGGAATATTACAAATAGGTTAGGAAGGAGTTCTCGGTAGAGTTTCGGGTTCCAAAAACGTAACAACGGTTGACGTCGGTTGGTTCCCGTTTTATAAAATAGATTTTAATTACCCGGAAAAAGATTTTAAAAAAATTTCATATGATTCTTATAAATCTATAAATCAACATAAAAATAATTAGGAAGATATAACAATTATCTATATTTTATTTTGGACATATAAAAATTAAAATATTCAATTAACATTATTTTTGAATATTCAAGTACATATATCACTTAACAATTAACCCACAGAATAGATACTGAACACACATATTAATTATTTAATAGTAAAAATAATTACACGTTATATCCCGGATATTACATCCTTCCCCCCTTAAAAGGATTCTGTCCTCAGAATCTCCTAAGAAAACAAATGAGGGTACTTTTCTCTCATATCACTTTCTAATTCCCAGGTTGACTCTTCAACCTTTGGGTTTCTCCACAATACTCTTACTAACTTTATCACTTTATTTCTTAATATTTTCTCTCTTTCCTCTAAAATCTCTATTGGATTCTCTATATATGATAAGTCTGCCTGAAGCTCTATTGGCTCATATTCTATTACATGCCTGGAGTCTGGATTATATTTCTTGAGCATCGATACATGAAAAACATTGTGAATGTGCTCCATGTGCGGAGGTAACGCCAATTCGTAAGCGACTTTGCCAACGCTCTTTAGGATCTCAAAAGGTCCGACATATCTTGGGTTTAGCTTCCCTTTCTTCCCAAACCTCGTTAGTCCTTTCCACGGTGATACTTTCAATAATACCAAGCTCCCTTCTTCAAATTCCATGTCTTTCCTTGACTGGTCTGCATACCTCCTCTGACGATTTTGTGCGGCTATTAATCTTTTCTGGATAAGTTCAACAACATCCTTTGTCTGCTGTACCAATTCAGGTCCGAGTATTTTGCGTTCTCCTACTTCGTCCCAATACAATGGAGATCTACATTTGCGTCCATAAAGGGCTTCATAAGGTGGCATCCCAATGCTGGCGTGATAACTGTTATTATAAGCAAATTCTACCAGGGATAAATGCTCATCCCAACTTCCTTTGAAATCAATAGCACAAACACGTAGCATGTCCTCGATTGTCTGGATTGTTCTTTCACTTTGGCCGTCCGTCTGCGGGTGATAGGCCGTACTCATATTCAATTTTGTTCCCAAACATTCTTAAAAACTCTTCCAAAATCTTGAATTAAACCTTGGATCTCGATCAGATACGATTGACACTGGAACTCCATGCCGAACTACAATTTCTTTTAGGTACATATGGACTAGCTTGTCGAGCGAAAATCTTTCATTTATAGGCAGAAAATGAGCTGACTTGGTAAGTCTATCCACTATAACCCAAATGGCATCATGATTAGCCCTTGTCCTTGGAAATCCAACTATGAAATCCATGGTAATATGTTCCCACTTCCATTCTGGAATCTCCAATGGCTGTAGCAATCCGCTTGGTCTCTGATGCTCTGCTTTAACTCTCTGACAAGTATAACATTTGCTAATCCATTCCGCAATTTCCCTCTTCATATTTGGCCACCAATAATTCTTCTTTAAATCTTTATACATTTTGGTACTCCCTGGATGGATGGAATATCTTGAACTATGTGCCTCTTGTAAAATTTCATTCTTTAACTCTGTCACTGGTGGAATCCAAACCCTTGAAGAAAACCTAAGAATACCTTGATCATCTTGTTGCGTGCATAATTCCTCACCTACCAAACTATTTACATCTTGATCCATTACCTCTTTCTGGCATCTCTTTATTTTCTCCAATAACTCCGGGTGGAAAATCATACTATACACTCTTGCTTCCTCAGGCTTGCAAACTCTAACCTCCAATTCTAATTTCTGAAATTCTTTATATATTTCTTCAGGTACAGATAACACATTTAACCTTTCCTTCTGACTTAACGCATCTGCTACAACGTTCGCCTTACCGGGATGATAATTAATCGAGCAATCATAATCCTTGATCAATTCTAACCATCTTCTTTGCCTCATATTAAGTTCCTTCTGGGTAAATATATATTTCAAACTTTTGTGATCCGTGAAAATCTCACACTTTTCTCCATACAAATAATGTCTCCAAATTTTCAAAGCAAAAACTATAGCTGCTAGCTCTAAGTCATGAGTAGGGTATTTCTGTTCGTGTGGTTTCAATTGTCTTGACGCATAAGCAATCACCTTGTCGTGCTGCATAAGAACACATCCTAGTCCTTTATGAGAAGCATCGCTATAAATTACGAAATTCCCTTGATCGTCTGGAAGTGACAAAACAGGTGCCGTGATTAATCTCTGCTTCAATTCTTGAAAACTTTCTTCGCACTTGTTGTTCCATATAAACTTTTCATTCTTTCGTGTAAGCTTTGTTAATGATGTGGCAATCCTTGAGAAATTCTGAACAAATCGACGATAATATCCCGCTAATCCTAGGAAACTTCTTACCTCAGTGGGTGTTCTCGGTCTCTCCCAATTCGTAATTGCTTCGATCTTTGCCGGGTCCACTTTGATCCCTTCGTTACTGACTATGTGTCCTAAGAACTGAACTTCCTGTAGCCAAAACTCACACTTCGACAGTTTAGCATATAACTTCTTTTTCCTTAAAATCTCCAAAGCCGTTTTCACATGTTCCGCATGATCCTCTTTTGTCTTGGAATAGATTAAAATATCGTCTATAAACACAATAACAAACTTATCCAAATACTCTTTGAAAATTCTATTCATCGGGTCCATAAACGCTGCTGGGGCGTTGGTCAATCCAAAAGACATCACTAGAAATTCATAATGCCCATACCTTGTTCTGAAAGCTGTCTTCGGTATATCTTCTGGCTTGATCTTTAGTTGATGATATTATCGATCTTAAATCAATTTTGGAGAAATACTTGGCTCCCTTCAATTGGTCAAACAAATCATCGATTCTAGGTAACGGATACTTGTTTTTGATTGTCAGCTTATTGAGCTCCCTATAGTCAATGCACAGTCTTATGCTTCCATCTTTCTTCTTGACAAATAATACCGGGGATACGCTGGGTCTAATTACTCCTTTTTCTAACAATTCTTGCAATTGTCTTGCTAGATCTTTCATCTCAACAGGCGCCATTCTGTACGGGGCTTTGGACACCGGTTCTGTTCCAGGTTCTAAGTCGATCGCAAATTCAATTTCTCTATCTGGAGGAAGTCCTGGTAATTCGTCGGGAAATACGTCTGGAAATTCATTCACTACTGGAATATCTTCAAGTTTTGCTGGCTCCTGACTCCTGTCGATTACATATGCTACGAAATGCTTACATCCTTGCCGTAATAACTTTTTGGCTTGAATCATTGTTAAAAACTTCTTTACTTGTTTCTGACCTTTGAACGTTACTATGCTTTCATCTGGCATTTTCACCATTACTTTCTTATTCCGACAATCTATCTGAGCATCATGCTTAGATAACCAATCCATCCCTAATATTACATCAAATTCTCCTAACTTAAATGGTATCAAATCTACACAAAACTTACTACCAGAAATCTCAACCTCACAATTTTCACAAACTTGGTTCACAGTTACACGTTCTTGATTTGCTAATTCCACAGTCATTATTTCATTTAAGCATTCAACTGGACAATTTAATTTACTAACAAAGTCTTGTGAAACAAACAATCGAGTTGCTCCCGAATCTATTAACACTTTGGCACATAAAGAATTCACATTAAGCGTACCTGCCACAACATCCGTATCCTGGATAGCATCCTTCACTGACATGTCAAAAACTCTAGCCCTTGGAGTTTCATTCACGGTTGGGGTAGATCCCATAATCCTTAATGCATTACTGACTGGGGCTGGTGTCTTGCAATCCCTAGCCATATGTCCTGGCTTCCCACATTTAAAACATGTAAATCCAATGGCTGGAACCTTCACTGCTGGATTCCGGATAGGCTGATCCTTATTTGCTGGCTGATTTCGGCACTCCCTTGAATAGTACCCTTTCTGGTTGCATTTAAAACATACCACATTCAACTTGTTACAAACTCCTCCATGCTTCTTTCCACAAACTTGACAATCTGGAAAAGTTAATCTCAACTGATTCGGCTGATTTACATTAGCTGGACGATTGCCTTGTCCTCCGTCTCCTGCATTTTGTCTTCTGAAAATAAAATTTCTTCCTGGCTGGAATTTGCCCTTCTTGAAGTTTGGAAACTTCCCTGTTTGTGACTGACCCTCACTTCCCTCAACTTTCCTTTTCTTGCTTTCCTTATCTTTCTGGAACATCTCACTCTCTGTCTCTGCGATCATAGCTTTCTGTACAACCCCGGCATAGGTATCCAATTCAAAAATAGCTACTTTCCCCCTGATCCATGGCTTCAAGCCTTGCTGGAATCTCTTAGCTTTCTTTCTATCAGTATCAACATACGACGGCACATACCTTGACAATTCCTCAAACTTCCCCTCATAATCTGTTACCGACATATTCCCTTGCTTTAACTCTAAAAAACTTCAGCTCCATTTGATCCTGAACAAACTGAGGAAAATACTTTTCTAGAAACAATTCCTTGAACCTTTCCCAAGTAATAACATCCGTACCTTCCAATGTCTTCACCATCTCCCACCAATAGGTGGCTTCATTCTTCAGATAATAACTTGCAAACTCAACCTTCTGTTCCTCCTTCACTTTCACTAAGGCAAATGCCTTCTCTATTTCCTTTAACCAAACATTTGCTTCAATTGGCTCTAAGGAACCCTTGAATTCTGGTGGGTTTATTGCCTGAAAAGTTTTGAAGGTTACCTGGGGATTGGTCTGTCTTTGTTGTTGTTGTGCTAGGTGAACTGTTTGTTGGGCCAAGATTTGAAGAATCTGGGCTACTGCTGGGTCCATAGGTCCTGGGTTCACATTCAGGTTTGTATCATCTTGATTGTTGTTGTTGTTGGTTTCTTCATTTCTGGTGTTGGTGCGGGTATTTCTTTTAGGAGGCATTTTCTGTAAAGAATCAATCAATTTATTTAGCTTTTAAATCAAGTATTTGCATAAAAGAAAAGTTTTGTAAAACAGGAATACCTCTTTTTGAAAACAGTTGTAACTAAGTAAATTGCATGCTTCTTTACAGAATATAAACAGTTATGGAAAACAGGGTACATGGTATCACAGGGTATAACTGGTGCAATAAAATAAATGACAGTGCTGGAAAGGAAAAAGGTACTGATATATATAGATCAAAAGTTTTAGGGTAGTACAAGCGTCAAGACGCTTCGAAAGTAAAAGCAAAAAGGGTACAATAACCTACTCACTAGTCATCATAGCTAGTCTATAAATACAACTCAAAAGTCTACTGATACACACTACACACTATTGTACATACTACATAACCATAACAACACTTCTCAGCATCTCCATCTCTGAATCTCTGACTCATGGCAAATCTGGACCTCCTATCTCCTCAAGCTCCTCTAGAACCCACTTAGCCCACTCGACTAGGAAATCAGGGGTGATGTCCTCATGTGTAGCCTCAGCAATCCTCACAGAGGCTGTTCTACGAAACGCCTGGAGCCTCTCTCTAAGTCGCCTCTCACCACTCCCCATCTCTCTGGTACGCATGATATGCAATAACTCCTGGATCTGACCCTGTAGGAATCGCTGCTCCATAAGGCAAGCCTCAAACTGATGATATGGGACAGGATAGGAAGAGAACTGGAAAGGTACTCCCGTGATTGAATGACTAGTAAAGCCTGAATCCGCAGGTGGGGGTCCTCTAACAGGTGGCCTCATGCCTGGAGGTGGAATAGCCTGCAGTGGTACGGGCTGCAACACCGGTGGAGGTAGAATAGCCAATGCTAGTGAAACAACAGGACGTGGATCCGAAAACGACACTCCAACTGAAGGCTCTGAATGATCAGCTGATACAGGAATAAAAGAGTCGGCCATCTCTGCTATCTGAAATCATATCGCAATATAAGAATCTCGTTCCATAACGTAAACTATACTAATACCTGATATACCGAAGCACTCAACCTCTCAACGTTCTCTCATCCTATGCCTTACTTCTAATCTTAACCCTCTACCCATTCCCGTTAACCTAGGCTTGTGTCAGTGACTTATAACCTGTAGCTCTGATACCATCCTGTGGCACCCTCCAAACCCGGGTCAGAAGTTTGGGGTCCACACACACACCTTAAGTATAACCTGCTTATAACATTAATAAAGATAATAATAATATATGCAGTGACCCTACTTATCAACCACCACGGACCGCGACAGGTTAAAGTATGCACACAAGCCAACACACTAATATATTACAAACCGTTCAAATCCTAACTATTTCAAACTCACACTGAGTATCAAACATTATTATAAACTTTTACAAACTTAAATTATCCCAAAAGAAGTCTACTAGCTCAACTTCCTCAACCTGAACCCCTAGCTCTCGCGCTGGACTGGGGATCCTTGCTACCAACTGGTTCCTTTTTAACTGGAAAGAATATAAACAACATCGCACAAATGAGCTAACTAGCTCAGCAAGTCACAATAACAAAACTGAGAATAATGATCATCAGGTGACTATGATTATGATATCAAGTGAACATTGGATTATGATTTAGAATTGGATAATATACTTTTAATTTAAAAACCAAGGTTAGGCTGCTGATCAGTCACGCACTAACCCCGAGCAAGGCACACAGCATTGCTCTAACTACTGGATCCAAGGCACACATTGGCCTAACTTGACCATTATATGGTCTGACCACGAATCTGGTCCACAATTTTATAAAAACAATCCAATTCTAACATAATAACAGAATATGCAATAATAAACAATAACCAGAATCATTAACAACAATGAGTGTTTAATAATGAAAGGGTTTCAATCTTTGTAAGGATCAATAAAGTAGTTTAAAAGCTTAAATGCTGGTTAATGAAAGAATTGGATAACAAAAGAATCAATATTTCAGGGTTTCAAAGATTTGGGCTCTCAAAGCATAGGATACAATGGTTGAATGTACAAGTAATTCAGTTCAGTGTTTGGGATTTTGTTTGCATGTATTTATGAAATAGTATCGTATACTTGAGGTTCGAGTTTGGGTTTACAATAATCAATGGTTTAGAAAGAATATGGTTCATGGCTCAAAAACAATAACTAAAATCAGGGTTTCGGTTTCCGTGCTTCAAAGCACTTGCAATGTCAACAAGACTATCAAGAATTTCAATATCTCGAGAAAGTTCAGAACACTTGCCTGGAATTAGCTTACTACTCTGTACGCGCTTCCAATCACAATCGTCTTAATCCTCAACTATCTGTTTCCCTTTCCTACGCCTTGCCTCTTCTGCTCACATATCATAAGCATCTATCAATTATCGACTCACAAGATTCTATTCAACGCACACTTCTATCTACCCTTCGTTTACCCAAATCCGATTAACGGATTGAAATCTATGCAATAACCAAGTAAATGTCGAGTATATAGACTGATAGTCAAACACCCAGTCACGTATAACACATAATACATCACGTAATCAAAGACATATCATTTATAAAGAGGTCTCGGTCATAAATAGGCTTTCTGGTATTTTAAAATAATTTTTAAAACATTTTTCGGAATTAAAACGGGTCGTTGGATCAATTTTGAGTTAATAAATAGGGTTCGATTGGCCAATTCTGGCTCCGAAACAATTTTAGAATAATTATCGAGCCTTGAAAATAATTTAGAATAATATTTTAAAGCTCAAAACTATTTTTCAGAATTTTTAAATCATTTTTAATAATTAAATCTAATTAAATAATTAATTAAAAATCAATTAATAATTAATTAAATCAATTAATCAATTAATTTTCGAATTAATTGACTAATTAATCAATTAAAAATTAACTGAAATTAATTAAATAATTAATTCAGATTTATTTGTGAATTAAAAATAATTTTAGGAATTAAAATAATAATTTTTAGAATTTTCAGAAATTAAAAACGAATTTTTATAATAAAAATAAATGGGAAATATGATTTTTAAACATTTTTAAAACAGGAATCCTATTTTTGCAAAGTCTGGAAACTACAGGGACCAAACTGCATCGTTTTCAAAAGTTCAGGGACCAAACTGCAATTTTTACAGTCAGTCGCCGGAAAATACAGGGGTGGCCGGAGAACACGATTCCGGCCTCCTCACCTTGCCACAAGCTCCAGATCACATCTACACAATACCAGGAACACAACCATGCAATCAAAACAACCTAACAATCCCTGAGTTGGCCGGAATTTGGTCGTGAAATTTCCCAGTTTCCGGTGAACATCGGAAAACTTCAAAACACAACTCCCTTCTCTACAGACCTCGTTGGTTCATGAAACTTATACGACTCGATTGCAAATTTCACAGAGAACACAACCCACTATAATACAACATCAATCTATCACAGAATAAGAAACCCCCAAATTTCAATTAAGAACATTCATACGGGTTATAAACCCTAATTTTAAAATTCGAAAATCAAACTCAAATTTGAACATGTTATTGAACTCCAAATCAGACGTATGATATATGAAAATCATCAGGAAAACAAGCTCTACAACATGCAATCATCAAATCATACAAACAATCATCCGAACAAAAAATCATATTTTTAATAAAATAATTTCGAAAATAATTAAATTTTTAGAAATTCAACCTTTGATTCTGCAGGTGTATGGATTACAGATTCTGATAGAGATTCTCAAGACCTTCAAATCCAGTACTCGAGCTTTTCAAACAAAGATCACTAACACCTTCAAAAGTTGGTTTGATTCTCAGAAAGGTTTATGAATATAAGATTTTTTTCTCTGTAAAATTATATATTTATCTGTCTGTAATTGATTTTTATACGAAATAAAATACGGTAAAAGGCTATTTATAATTACGGAAAATTAGTATCCCGTTGGATCATTCCAGATATAAAATGGTACGTTTATTTATAAAAACTGATCCAAACGGTATCGGTTTTCGGGATAATTATCCAAATCAGTACAACTTGTACTGCGGTCTTGGTCTCAGCACCCAGTTACACGTACTACGAAGTGATAATTGGGATAGTTTAATAAAAAGCTCCCGTTTATCGAAAATACGGGTTTTATTAATTTACCGAAACGAATATTGTATCGAAAATGTTGTGCCGGGACCCGCGCAGGACAAACCGTACGCCGGATCGAAAAAGTCGAAACATGGAAAATGCCCGGAATATTACAATTAGGTTAGGAAGGAGTTCTCGGTAGAGTTTCGGGTTCCAAAAACGTAACAACGGTTGACGTCGGTTGGTTCCCATTTTATAAAATAGATTTTAATTACCCGGAAAAAGATTTTAAAAAAATTTCATATGATTCTTATAAATCTATAAATCAACATAAAAATAATTAGGAAGATATAACAATTATCTATATTTTATTTTGGACATATAAATATTAAAATATTCAATTAACATTATTTTTGAATATTCAAGTACATATATCACTTAACAATTAACCCACAGAATATATACTGAACACACATATTAATTATTTAATAGTAAAAATAATTACACGTTATATCCCGGATATTACACATTCCAGAGCAAAGCATATACTTAGAAGATATCACCTTCTTCGAGAGATTAATAAGAGAGGAGATATACATATATGCAAAGTGCATACTGATGATAATGTTGCAGACCCACTTACTAAGGCTTTGGTACAGCAGAAGCACGACGGTCATAGTAGTTCCATGGGTATTAGATATATGGGTGATTGGCTCTAGTGCAAGTGGGAGATTGTTAGTGTTTTTGTCCTAGAGACAACACTATTATGTTTTGTTAATGACATTTGGATTATTAATATTTATGTTCTATCAATTATTCTTTTAAATAATTTATTAAGTCTTAATTTACTGCAATATAAATATTAGATTAATAAATGTCATGGGAATATGATATGAATTATATATCTCTAAGTACGTGACTTAAAAATGAGATTATGTGAATAATATCGATATCCCCAAATATCCCTAGTCGAGTATTATTAAGGGACAGTAATAATGCATTAAGACTAGTGTGTTTGTTGACTGATGATCACATCTCATTGATCATAGGTATAGTGATACTAAAGTCGAAAACATAGGCATATGTAAATATAAGTAATTCTACATGTCTATTGTGTCATAAGTAATTCTTATAGTGATAATGATGTAATGCTCCTTTGACTTGAAATCATTATATTTCTATACGATGATTAATATACTTTGATTACATCAAAAATTTCCTTTGACCGGGTAATGATAAAAGTGGACTTCGGGTATATTAAGAATTGTGTGAGAAATATGAATGTTCTAGAAAGAATTTAACCCTCCTAATTATTGGAGAGATATTATTGGCCTCTTGTGTGAACTAGACTATGAAATGCATGGCACCGGACTCAAATGTTGATTTGACATGATAGTCAACTCATTGATCAAGGAAACCTGGATTAAACCATGAAGAGGATGACACATAACATGCCTCAAGTTTAATCTATAATATTTGGTTAAAGGGATTATATTACTTTATACATTATTCAAAAAAGGTTTAATCGATCACAGATTTAATTATTATTACTTGGGTAGAAATGAGATATTACTAGATGCCACTCATTGTTTATAATTTAAATATAAGATATTTAAATTATTGTCAACGTAATAATAATCTAAAGGGTCGCCCAAAGAAAGCATGGAGGAATATTTAATTTAAATTCGAATTTGAGTTAAAAAGGAAATTTGAATTATTTATTATTAATTAAGTGGACATAATTAATGGGCTAAATGAATTTCAAATTTGTATATTATTAAATCCGAAATTCAGTTGTTATTTAGTAACTGAGTAAACTTAAATATTAAAAAAATAGAATTTCAGATTTTAATAAACTCTAACTTGGATTAGGGTTAGGACTGTTTTTGGCCTCTCTATATAAACATCCTTAAGGCTAAAATTAGGGTTACATTTTTATTAGATAAAACATAAAACCCTAGCAGCTAAAGGTGAGAGAAAGGGGAAAACAGGTTCGTTCTTGGTGCTAGTACACGCCTCCTTCGTACCAGCTTTCGTGTGGATACCTCTACGGCGTAAATCGTTAAGGCGAGATACGTGATGTTCGGTTAAAGCTAGTATCTCCTTTTGACAACCATAATCGTAAAGCTCTTTAAGGTAAACATCTCATCCACGAATTAAATACTATTTTTCACATGGATCCTACGGTAGGTTTCGATTTATTCTATTTTTACGGTTTTATTTATTATTTTCGCTGCGTTTTATGCCTCGAAACCCAACACCAATGATGTACTCCCTTATATTCCCCTTTCCTTTATAATTCATGGTCATGAGTTTTGACAAAAGATTACTCGTTTCCGCTTTCTCATTTTTACCAAAATATTTCTCAGTCTCGGAGAGGAACTTTTTGGCACTTGTGCTCTCAGCAATAGAGCCCCGAAAACCAGTTGGAATCGTTCGCTTCAAGATCGCTAGACACATGCGATTAGAGCGTTCCCATTTCTCGATTTGATCCGTTTTGGGATCATCCGTAGTGGGAAGTGGTTGCTCTTTCCTTAGCGCAAGGTCGAGATCCATATACCCAAGAACGATTTCAACATTCTCTTTCCACGTGACATAGTTTGTCCAATTCAACATTGGAATCATGCTCAATTGAGCGGAAGGAGAATTAACTGAAGCAGTAACTGAAATAGAAAACAAATATATGACATAATGCTCAAAACTAGTATATACAATAACGTGATAAATTTTAAATATTGGCCACACTATCTCAAGATAACTAGCGTAACATTAAATTTTAATCTTTGTCATATAATATGCCTTTCTTTGGACCGACTTATTATTCACATGAAAAACTTAATATTGTTACATATTTCTTATCACAAGAATATATTAATTTTGGCCAAACATTACCTTCCTTTGGGCCGATAAAATTTACATAAAATTAAATATTCCATTGTCATTATAATATTCTTAAATAAATTAATCTACACAAAAGAGGTCACTTTGGCGACATATTGCTTCAATCAAGTAACTCTAAAATATTTTACCACTTAAATAAATAAGTTAATATTTATTTGCTAAGAAAAAATGACTTACAAGCATAATATATTCTTAATTTATAGTCAACCACTATAGATATGAACCTTTAACTAATTACGTTAGATCCCCGAAAATCTAAAACTGAAGTATAATATAGTCTAACTTGTCAAACAGTACACTCAAAATAAAAGAAAGTTGCACATAAATACATGACTCTATGTTAGTTATTTGAAGGCGCTTAATTCATAGACATGAATAATAATACAATATGTCAAGTAATTACTATCCACAACAGTAGCATGGCATAACACTTAACATCGTAGAATAAAATATCATGTAATAGCACACCATATTAATGAAATTTAATAATAAACTATAACACAGACTTTAGTCATGGTCCTGACACAAAACAAATCTTAAAGGCTGAACTCACCATACTAACTGAACAATATATTGATCTGAATTGCTAATCAATTAATAACCATATACTATGGTCACATAGAAATTATTAACTACGTGCTCGAGTATCAAACAATATAAATTAAAACTCATGAAATCACTGTAGTGAACCCTACCAGACGTCATATGTACATGATCTTATAAAATAATAATCGAACAAATCAAAATAGCATGTCTAAAAAAAATGGCTCGAATTAATACACAATAATTAAATATGAATAGGCTCTGATGCCAATTGATAGAATCTAATAATTTTACAAACACATAATTCTCTAAAATAAAGATAAGGACCGTAATCATCATATCTAATTATCGATTCTAAACCGAAGGTCGAAGCGTACCTGATTCCATAAGGAGATAATTGTGACGGTACCCGAATCTGTATAGCGTTCTTGATTATTGTCTTCCTCAACCAAGTACTCCTTAGGGTTTCTCATTATCTCTCTCTTATGGGTAGAAGAAAAGTCGTATAGCGTGTACTTGATATATTGGGGACTATAACCCTTTTTATATACCACCTAATTAAATCTCCCATTATAATTTATTAGGTCCATATAATAAATTAAAATCTAATTGGGTTTCTTATTTGATCACTTAATTTAACCCAATATAATAAATAACAAATATAATTGATATATTTATATGTAACCCATAAAATAATCATTATTATTAAAATAATAATAACATCTTGATCTTTTTGGACTTGTCAACATAATGTCTATGAACAAACAGAGCTATATCGTAGTAAGTGTTGATGATTTTACTAAATTTACTTGGTGTATTTCTTACACAAGAAAGGGGAGGCTCAGAAGTGCTTTTGGATCATATGCGACTGATTGAAAATGGTTTAAATCAAAAAGCAAAAGTACTATGAAGAGATAATGATATTGAGTTTAATATTTTCAACATGGATGAACTCTATAAATATAAAGGAATTTCTCAACAATTTTCAGCACGTCACACTCTTCAGCAAAAACTGGTGGTGGAAAGAAAGAATTTGGTACTTACTGAAGCTGAAAGAGCTATGATAGTAGACACTAAATTTTCCTAACCTATTTCTCGGCTGAAGTTGTTAACACATCATATTATACTCAAAACCTAATACTTATCAACATACATGGTTTGACTTTTTATCAAATGATCAAGGAAAAAGCGCCAAGTTTGAAGCATTTTCACATTTTTGGATGCAAGTGTTTTGAACCAAGTACACATCATGAGCATCTTGGTAAGTTTGACACAAAAGTAGATGAATGTGTTTTTTGGTTATTCTCCATCTAATGCTTTTATTAATATGGGAATTAGGAAATTTTTTAAATCTATCCATGTTTTATTTAATGATAACAAGATTAGTGGTTTTGAAGAGGACTCCCATGAACAATAAATTTTTGTTGATGGAAAGGCAAAAATAGGAAATGTTACAAATCCTGATTAAGGCTCAAATATCGATAACGCGTGTGATCCTGATGATAGCTCAGATATTGATGCTGTTATTGGACATCCAAATATGGAGGGGAACAACTACTCAAAGTCAGTTAACTCCTAATAACATCAGGAGGAGACACTTGATTAGAAGGGACAAAAAATTCAAAAAATCGAAGCTCATCAAAAACTCTAACAAGTCAAATTGAGTCAATTTAGGAATTAACACCCAATCATGAAATGACACCAATCAGGACATGAAAGCTCCAACATACGGGGAGCGACATAATGAAATACACCCTAGTCAGAAAGTGACAATACTGATTAAGGGATATTTTCATATGGAAATGATTTTGAAAATGCATCCAATACATAGGAAGCATCAAGCTCAAGTAATCAGTTACCAACTTCTAGGGAAAGATAAGAAGTGCAACATAAGATGATTGTCTATATCACAAATTTTTGTCAAAGAAGGAGCCTAAGAAAGTTAAAGATGCACTCGAAGATGCTGATTGGGTTACTCCAATTTCAAGATGAACTAAATAAGTTGGAGAGGAATGAAGTATAGAAACAGATGCCTAGGCCAAAGAATAGGTCAATTTTAGGCACAAAGTTGGTGTCAGAAGTAAGACAGATTCTGACGGCGCTATAATGAAGAATAAAGTGAGACTTGTTACAAAAGATCATTCACAACAATAAGACATTAACTATGATGAAATATTTTCTCATGTTCCCAGACTTGAAATCATCACGATATTCTGAGCTTATGCAGCTCACTTCAAATTCAAGGTCTTTTAAATGGATGTCAAACGTGCATTTGTAAAAGATGATGTATATATTAAACATCATCCTGGTTTTGTTTATCATAAATTTCCTTATCATGTTTGAGGCTAGACAAACGACTTTTTGTACTCAAGCAATCTCCAAGGGCCTGGTATGAAATACTTGCTCGGTTCTTAATTGAGAGTGGTTTCTAAAGAGGTACAATTGATAAAACTTTTTTTTACACCAATGAAGGTAAATACTTGATTTTGGTTCAAATTTATGATGATCACATCATTTTTGTACCTACTGACAATAAGCTTTGCAAGAAATTTTCTGAGCTTATGCAATCAAAGCATCAGATGAGCATTCATGAGTGTGCACTTTATCCTAACATTGTCCCTATATTTTGATTATTTTATACAAAAATAGATTTTTATTTATTAAATATTTATATTTTATTATAGGTATTAAGGATTTGTAATAAAGGAAGGCTTGGAGTTTACAAAATCAGAGTTGAAGTTTAATTTAATCAAAAATCAGATTTTATGGGCCGCTTGCGCAGTATACACTATCGCACAATTGGTCTTAATTTTATTGTCCAGCCGAATCATCCCAGAATTCGAGTGAAAAAGTCAACTACAAATTTTCACTTTCTTGGAATTCAATTCTAATTGGGAAATCTCGTTGAATTTGCAATAATTCATTGAAAAAAGACTTTTATTAGAGATATTATTAGATAGATAGTACTGGCCTAAAATAGAGAGAGAAAGAAACAAGGAGCCGCACAAGGGAGGAGGAGAAGTAGCCATCAATGAAAAAGAATTCAGCCATTGAAAATATTTCTTATTTTTATTTATCTCTTCTTATGAACGAACACCTATTTGTTATCTTGGGATTCTTTTGATACGTTTATTATGAACTAAATTTGTATGAGTAAGAATGTTTATGAAATGCTAGTATGGAATTGTTGGTATTTTGATACTTCTTATTATATGTAGTTTACAGTTTAATCATTCAAGTGTTTTTCATGCTAATACTTGCTATTGTCTGATCATCATTAGTAGGTTAACAAGTTAATTATAATACTAAGAGGGTTATAGTTAACTCACATAAAACTTGAATGGTGCATGATTATATGTTAGATATAATTGATGATATCAGGATATAAACTATCAGAGTTTATTATCAGGATTTAATATTAGTATTTACTAAAGATGACGTCATCAGTACTTGTCCATCGGTACTTGATGATCAGCATTTGATGTCATCAGGATTTAGCCACTTCAGTAGATCTTCGAGAAGGAAAAAGAAATGCAGAATTCAAGGCGGTGAAGAACTTTATTTCATAAACAATCATACATAAATATGTATTAGGTTTCCTTATTATAATAGAATAGGATGCCTTATTGATTATGTAACTGTGCATTATATAAGTGTAAATTAGGTTTACTCTATATGAGTTATAAATTGTTATATCTTTCAGATAATATAGCAGCTCTCAAGGATAATTGTTCATCCTTTAAGAGAGCACTTTTGTAATCAGTTTTTATCTGTTAATATAAAAACTGTTGATTTTCTAAACTGTTATTGAATGGTTTGCTTAAACTGTATTCACCCCCCTCTACAACTGTATTACGGACCTAAAAATTGGTATCATAACTTGCTTTTCATATATACAAACAATTTAAGATCTGAAAATCAATCTTTAATGGCAGAGAAAGAAGCACAACAAAATCCACCACCACCCCCAGCCACATCACAGATTAGCAATAATATGAGTAAGTATAAAGCTATCAATGTTTCAATCCTAAAGATACATGAATATCCAATCTGGAAGGTCAAGATGGCCATGTGCTTGGAAGCTACAAATCCGGAATATCTAAGCAGGATTTATGATGGTCTTCATAGGCCAATGTAGGTGGCAGAATCAGTTGCTGGTCAAGTTGAAAAGATGGTTGATAAAGATAAGAAGGATTATTCTCTTGAAGATCTTTCATCTATTATGTAAGATGCAAAAGTAAGACATATTTTGCATAGCAATCTTGATACTGTTATGTCCAATAGGGTTATTAGATCTAAAACATCAAAGGAAACTTGTGATGCTTTAGAAGTAAAGTGTCAAGTTACCACCGCCATCAAGAAAAATAGGAGCACAGTACTTACTCAAGAATATGAGCACTTTGACTCAAGAGAGAATGAGTCCTTAACTGAGATCTATGATAGATTTCAAAAGTTGTTGAATGACCTATCTCTTTTTGACAAGATATATGACTTAAAAGACTCAAACTTGAAGTCAAAGTAAGAGAAAAGGACCAAAGGCTAGACCAATTGCACTTAAAGTTGAAGAGAAGCCAAATGAGAAATCTAGGAGTAAAGGTCACTCAAAAGGAAAAGATATGATTGCAAAGTCTTATACTGAGTCATCAAACTCTGATGATGATTCAAATACTGATAGTGAATCAGATACTAATAGTGATCATGACAACAATGAAGACATGGAATAAATGGCTGCTCTCTCGGTTAAAAGCTTCAAGAAGATGGTATACAAGAACTTCGAGAAAAGGGAATAAGTTTTCCAGATAGGGTTCTAGTTCCTCAAACTCTGATAAGTGGAATGATAGAAGAAAAACTGATTGAAAGAAATCAAAGTCTGGAATATTTGATAAGTCAAAGGAAAAAATGCATAACTGTGATGGAATTGGACACTTTGTAGCTGACTGCAAAAAGTCTAGAGTTAAGAAGAAACAAGCCTTGATCTCAAAGAAGAAAAACTGAGATGATTCATCAGATTCATATGATGGTGTTAATTATGCCCTTATGGCAAATTTTTTCATATGAAAATGATTTTAAAAATGCATCCAATACATAGGAAGCATCAAGCTCAAGTAATCAGTTACCAACTTCTAGGGAAAGATAAGAAGTGCAACATAAGATGATTGTCTATATCACAAATTTTTGTCAAAGAAGGAGCCTAAGAAAGTTAAAGATGCACTCGAAGATGCTGATTGGGTTACTCCAATTTCAAGATGAACTCAATAAGTTGGAGAGGAATGAAGTATAGAAATAGATGCTTAGGCCAAAGAATAGGTCAATTTTAGGCACAAAGTTGGTGTCAGAAGTAAGACAGATTCTGACGGCGCTATAATGAAGAATAAAGTGAGACTTGTTACAAAAGATCATTCACAACAATAAGACATTAACTATGATGAAATATTTTCTCATGTTCCCAGACTTGAAATCATCACGATATTCTGAGCTTATGCAGCTCACTTCAAATTCAAGGTCTTTTAAATGGATGTCAAACGTGCATTTCTAATTGAGATTGAAAGATGATGTATATATTAAACATCATCCTGGTTTTGTTTATCATAAATTTCCTTATCATGTTTGAGGCTAGACAAACGACTCTTTGTACTCAAGCAAGCTCCAAGGGCCTGGTATGAAATACTTGCTCGGTTCTTAATTGAGAGTGGTTTCTAAAGAGGTACAATTGATAAAACTTTGTTTTACACCAATGAAGGTAAATACTTGATTTTGGTTCAAATTTATGATGATCACATCATTTTTGTACCTACTGAAAATAAGCTTTGCAAGAAATTTTCTGAGCTTATGCAATCAAAGCATCAGATGAGCATTCATGAGTGTGCACTTTATCTTAACATTGTCCCTATATTTTGATTATTTTATACAAAAATAGATTTTTATTTATTAAATATTTATATTTTATTGTAGGTATTAAGGATTTGTAATAAAGGAAGGCTTGGAGTTTACAAAATCAGAGTTGAAGTTTAATTTAATCAAAAATCAGATTTTATGGGCCGCTTGCGCAGTATACACTATCGCACAATTGGTCTTAATTTTATTGTCCAGCCGAATCATCCCAGAATTCGAGTGAAAAATTCAACTACAAATTTTCACTTTCTTAGAATTCAATTCTAATTGGGAAATCTCGTTGAATTTGCAATAATTCATTGAAAAAAGACTTTTATTAGAGATATTATTAGATAGATAGTACTGACCTAAAATAGAGAGAGAAAGAAACAAGGAACCGCACAAGAGAGGAGGAGAAGTAGCCATCAATGAAAAAGAATTCAGCCATTGAAAATATTTCTTATTTTTATTTATCTCTTCTTATGAACGAACACCTATTTGTTATCTTGGGATTCTTTTGATACGTTTATTATGAACTAAATTTGTATGAGTAAGAATGTTTATGAAATGCTAGTATGGAATTGTTGGTATTTTGATACTTCTTATTATATGTAGTTTACAGTTTAATCATTCAAGTGTTTTTCATGCTAATACTTGCTATTGTCTGATCATCATTAGTAGGTTAACGAGTTAATTATAATACTAAGAGGGTTATAGTTAACTCACATAAAACTTGAATGGTGCATGATTATATGTTAGATATAATTGATGATATCAGGATATAAACTATCAGAGTTTATTATCAGGATTTAATATTAGTATTTACTAAAGATGACGTCATCAGTACTTGTCCATCGGTACTTGATGATCAGCATTTGATGTCATCAGGATTTAGCCACTTCAGTAGATCTTCGAGAAGGAAAAAGAAATGCAGAATTCAAGGCGGTGAAGAACTTTATTTCATAAACAATCATACATGAATATGTATTAGGTTTCCTTATTATAATAGAATAGGATGCCTTATTGATTATGTAACTGTGCATTATATAAGTGTAAATTAGGTTTACTCTATATGAGTTATAAATTGTTATATCTTTCAGATAATATAGCAGCTCTCAAGGATAATTGTTCATCCTTTAAGAGAGCACTTTTGTAATCAGTTTTTATCTGTTAATATAAAAACTGTTGATTTTCTAAACTGTTTTTGAATTGTTTGCTTAAACTGTATTTACCCCCCTCTACAACTGTATTACGGACCTAAAAATTGGTATCATAACTTGCTTTTCATATATATAAACAGTTTAAGATCTGAAAATCAATCTTTAATGGCAGAGAAAGAAGCACAACAGAATCCACCACCACCCCAGCCACATCACAGATTAGCAATAATATGAGTAAGTATAAAGCTATCAAGGTTCCAATCCTAAAGATACATGAATATCCAATCTGGAAGGTCAAGATGGACATGTGCTTGGAAGCTACAAATCTGGAATATCTAAGCAGGATTTATGATGGTCCTCATAGGCCAATGTAGGTGGCAGAATCAGTTGCTGGTCAAGTTGAAAAGATGGTTGATAAAGATAAGAAGGATTATTCTCCTGAAGATCTTTCATCTATTATGTAAGATGCAAAAGTAAGACATATTTTGTATAGCATCCTTGATACTGTTATGTCCAATAGGGTTATTAGATCTAAAACATCAAAGGAAACTTGTGATGCTTTAGAAGTAAAGTGTCAAGTTACCACCGCCATCAAGAAAAATAGGAGCACAGTACTTACTCAAGAATATGAGCACTTTGACTCAAGAGAGAATGAGTCCTTAACTGAGATCTATGATAGATTTCAAAAGCTGTTGAATGACCTATCTCTTTTTGACAAGATATATGACTTAAAGGACTCAAACTTGAAGTCAAAGTAAGAGAAAAGGACCAAAGGCTAGACCAATTACACTTAAAGTTGAAGAGAAGCCAAATGAGAAATCTAGGAGTAAAGGTCACTCTAAAGGAAAAGATATGATTGCAAAGTCTTATACTGAGTCATCAAACTCTGATGATGATTCACATACTGATAGTGAATTAGATACTAATAGTGATCATGACAATAATGAAGACAAGGAATAAATGGCTGCTCTCTCGGTTAAAAGCTTCAAGAAGATGGTATACAAGAACTTCTAGAAAAGGGAATAAGTTTTCCAGATAGGGTTCTAGTTCCTCAAACTCTGATAAGTGGAATGATAGAAGAAAAACTGATTGGAAGGAATCAAAGTCTGGAATATTTGATAAGTCAAAGGAAAAAATGCATAATTGTGATGGAATTGGACACTTTGTAGCTGACTACAAAAAGTCTAGAGTTAAGAAGAAACAAGCCTTGATCTCAAAGAAGAAAAACTAAGATGATTCATCAGATTCATATGATGGTGTTAATTATGCCCTTATGGCAAATTTTGAAACAGAGGCTGACACTGCTGAATTAAAGGTACCTCAAACCACACTTGCTTTTGATACTGATGATATCTATGAATTAAGATTGTTTATCAAATCTCTGTATGTTAGTTATAGAGATCAAAACTTAAAGAATAATAGATACAAGAGTGAAAACTTGGGTTAAAGAAAAGAAATTGAGTTGCTTTCCATGCTAGAAATTCAAAAAGAAATAGATAATGCGGTTTATGTTAAAGAACAGTTCACAGTTCAAGAACAGTTCTATGGAAGAGTTCTACAAATACAAGGGGTTAAAATAAGAATTTTCTGCCCCTGGAACTCCACAACAAAATGGAGTTTTTGAAAGAAAGAATAGAACTCTCTTAGAAGTTGTAAGAACCGTGATAGAGGAAGTAAGATTGCCCACCTACTTCTGCGATGATGCTGTGCAAACTACTCACTTCACACAAAATGCAACTTTGATCAACAAGCATGGTAAAACACCATTTTAGATGGTGAAGTGAAATAAGCCAAATTTGAAGTACTTTCACATTTTTGGCTGCAAGTGTTTTATTCTCAAAACTCATCCAGAACAGCTTACCAAATTTGATCTAAAAGCTGATGAAGGCATTTTTGTTGGTTATCAACTATCTACAAAAGCCTTCAGAGTTTACAATTTTAGAACAAAGACAGTCATGGAATCCATACATGTATCTTTTGATGACAAGAAGATTACAGGTCTAGAAGATGTAGATGACCATGATGAGTTGAGATTTGAAAATGAAGTACCATATGCTGAAAAATAAATCCTGATATACCGACAAGGCCTGATACAGTAAATCCTGATATCACTCTAAACTCTGATGATCCACATGACAGTGGAAATTATGCTAATACTGAAGCACATGTTGAGGGGGAGCAACATGATTCAAATCCAGAGTCTTCTATAAGTGATTCAACTCAAGGAACATCAGTAAACAATTCATTAGACTCTGATTCCTCAAATACTAATAGCACTGGAAATACTAATTCAGGAGAGTATCAGGAAATGATAGTACATGGTACAATTCAAAGAGATACTAGAGAGTTCATGGATCTTGGGGGGGGGGGTTCTTCTTCAAGGAGTCAACTCCCATCTGCAAGAAAATGGTCTAAGTCACACACACCTGACATAATCATTGGAAATCCTGATAGTTGTGTAAGAACCAGAAAATCCACTCAAACTGAATGTCTCTACCATTCTTTTCTATCTCTAATTAAACTAAAGAAAGTGGAAGAAGCTCTTCAAGATTTTGACTGGATTACAAAAATGGAAGAGAGCTTAATATATATTTGAAAGGAACAAAGGCTGGACTCTTGTGCCAAGACCAAAGAATAGATCAGTTGTTGGTACAAAGTGGGTGTTCAGAAACAAAACTGACAGTGTGGGCATCATTACAAGAAATAAAGCAAGACTGGTTACAAATGGTTATTCAAAGCAAGAAGGCATTGATTATGATGAGACTTTTGCTCCAGTTGCAAGGCTTGAGGCAATCAGAATTTTTCTAGCCTATGCTGCTCACACGAAGTTTAAAGTGTTCTAAATGAATATGAATAGTGCATTTCTAATTGTTGAACTTGAAGAGGAAGTTTATGTTGAACAACCTCCAGGGTTCATTGACTCAAAATATCCTAGTCATGTCTATAAACTGTATAAAGCACTCTATGGACTAAAACAAGCTCCAAGGGCCTGGTATGAAATACTTGCTGTATTTATATTAGAAAGTAGTTTCACAAGAGGTACAATTGATAAAACTTTATTTTATAAATACCATATTAAGGACTTGTTATTTATATATATATATATGTTGATGATATCATTTTTGGTACTACTAATGATAAACTCTGTGAGAGGTTTGCAAAGATAATGCAGTCAAGATATTAAATGAGTATGATGGGAGAATTGAGTTATTTTCTGGGTTTACAAGTAAAACAGACTGATGAAGGGATCTTCATAAATCAATCCAAATACACCAGGAATTTGCTCAAAAGATTTGAAATACAAGACAGTTCAACTGCAATAACTCCCATGGCCACTGCAACCAAGTTAGATTTAAATACTCGTTCATCAGTAGATATAACTAACTATAGAGGTATGATTGACTCATTTCTATATTTGACTGCTAGTAGACCTAATATCATGTATGCTACCTATTTCTATGCAAGGTTCCGAGCTGATCCAAGGAAACCACATCTATTAGATGTGAAAAGAATTTTTAAATATCTCAATGGCACTATGAATCTTGGATTATGGTATCCTAGAAATTCAGATTTTAAGCTAATTTGAAACTCAGATGCTGATTTTGGAGGATGTTAAATAGATTGGAAAAGCACTTCTGGAAGCTGCCAATTTCTTGGCGGCGGGTTGGTTTCTTGGTTCAGCAAGAAATAGAAGTCAATTTCCATATCAACTACATAATATGAATATATTGTTGGATGAATCTTTTGTGCTCAAATTCTATGAATGAAGAATCAATTATTGGATTATGGGTTAGAGTATTCTGCTATTCCTATATATTGTGATAATCAAAGTGTTGTTGCAATGACAGGAAATCCAGTACAACATTCTATGACTAAACACATCAGTATTAGATGCCATTTTATAAGGGAACATATGGAAGAAGGTACAATGGAATTGGTCTTTGTTATAACATATCAATAATTAGCAGATATATTCACCAAGCCTCTCTGTGAAGTAACCTTTCTAAGATTGGTGAATGAATTGGGAATGATATCAGGACATTTCTCAAACTTTGATAATTTGGAATAACTACTGATAATTAGAGTGTGGTGACTTCTTATTATGTATCAGTATTTATTAAATACTGATTATAGTGTTAAACTCTGATGCCATGATAACATGTAATTAGCTTCTATTAATTCCAGCCAGTAGCTGCATGTTAAATTCTGATTATCTGTATAAACTCTGATATTGGTCAAACTAGTGTTGACTGATAAATCCTGATAGTAGTTGACTGATAAATCCCGATAGTGGTTAATAAAATAATTATATTTATCAAACTTTGATTGACTATTAAGTTCTGATGATAATTTTTGAATTTGTTCAAATATTGTTTTAATCAGTATTTTAATTACAGGTGTGAAGTTATTTGCAAGTTGGTAATTTTTACATGATTACAATTGTTTATTGATGGCGTGAAGATTTATAAAACATTTGAGTATACACAAAACATTATATTAGGGCACCGTGCGCACAGTAACTACCATTACTACACGATTACATGATTTCTTTTACAGTCAATTATATGCTACCACGTGTCCCATTAAACTGAAACATTTCTATGTTAGTGGAATGATGTGTTATACAAAATCAATTTTTGATTTCAAATTAACACTTTATTTATCTCTATCATCTGCTTCTCTGCAATTTTACTCTATTTCTCTTTCACCCGTAAACTCTGAAACCCTAATTTCTGTTCAATTTTTTTTTCTTGCAAATTCAAAATGACTTTACCAGTTGCTTCCAAACCTTTTAGCTATGGCGGTGCAAAGTTTGTGACTAACAACTATTCCGCTATACTGGAGAATAACAGTGTGAATATCGATTTCATACTTTTCAGGACTTTCTTAGATCCTGTGAGATTGGGTTTGCTCTTACAGCTCCATCCATAATCTCAGGTGATGAGGTACTCTCTATCTGGAAAACTGAAGTCTATGATAATGGTGGTGCCAATGGAACTCCAAGTTTGGTGTTTGAGAAAAGGGTAGTTACTCCTCAAACTATGAGGGATGTATTGCAGTTGCTTGCTCACAGCTCCTACACTAAATTCATGAGAGATACTAAAATAAGGAGGTTCTTTACTGTGATATGCATTAACAAGGATTTGAAGAATCCTTTGGTGAGTTGAAGAGGAATGGGCTCAGGAAGGAATGAAATTTCTTCTTTGACTGCATCACAAAGGCTTTCAACAATAAATCCTGAAATTTTGATGCACTGCCCATCATGACATAACAGATAGGGTACTCTCTGATTCATGGTTCAAATTATGCTTTTGGTAGAGTAGTTTTATCTTTTATTGTTGATAGGTTAACTGTTGATAGGAATATAATGTATTATGCTAGATTCTATCAGTTGATTTTCAATGTTTATTTTCCTGATACCCCTATCCCCTCTAATCAAGTTGTGGCAATATTTAAATTGACAAAAGTGGTTTCTCTGATTTAATTTTAAAATATGAATAGAAGTTGAATTGATCTCCTTTGAGGTTGCCTTTGGTTGCTAGGAACTTGCTCATTACAAGGCTCCCTATGACTTATGGCTTACTAACAGGCAGAGTGCTCAGTTGCAGGCGATAACTGTTAAAAACCCCATGTAGCTAACCGAAGAATAACAACACACACAACTTCAAATAGAAGCCACCTTAGGTGTCTCCCAAAAGACATATGTTGTAAAAAACAAAGATACAATTGGCTAAGAGGGCTACACATCCTGATGTAGCAAAGCCAAAAGCTGGTGCAACATAAGTTCTTCATTCTTTCAGAATCTGTCAGGAGGAAGCTTGTGCTTGCAGGATTAGAGTCGGATAACGATGCGGATAATGCTACCTTATCTTCCAAATTCCCAAACCTAACATCTAATTCTTCTCCAAGACCAGTTTTTCTACAAACTAAGGAGGGCACAACTACTGATGCCGTTAAAAGTGCCAAAAAGACTGGTTCTGGTCCAAGACCAAAGTTAAAGAAAAGGAAACTGATAAAAGTCTATTATGCTCAGAACCTGCTCAAGATTAAAAAGGAAATTGTTGAGGAGACACAGGGGACATTTACTCCAAATCCTGATCTTCAATCAAATGCTGATGCACCTGTGACTTTGTCTGATTATCCTGTGAAACAACAAAGCAAGAGACCAAGAAAAATCTCTCATGAGCAAGTTGAAGAGAATTTTAAGAGGCTACAAGGGAAAGGACTTTTCCTTGGACCTGGCATACAAGAACCTATATCTTAAAGGGGTAGAACAAATGATATACATTCTGATCCAATCCCACAAGAACCTGCACTTAAAAGTAGTGCAGCAGATACCGAAAACATTGAGCCTCTTACTGAGAAGTCAACTCAAGAATGGCATGAAGCTGAAGCTGCCAGAATTCATGTAGAAACCTCTCAGATCAAAGACTTCTATGGGAAATTTGATCCTGAAGGATTTAGTCAGACAACTGATTTTCATAAAGAGCTTGAAAATGAGTCAAACACTGAAATTGTGGAGATGAGTACACAAGAACCTGGGTGTCGAAGACATACAACAACTCCTGATTCTATAGCCACACAATAACCATTATATCAAAGTTGCAATGAAGGCTTCACTTCTACTACAGTGCCTCTGGTAATAGATGCTAAAGGCAGAATTCATCCAACACCATCATCTGCTGATATCTTATCAGTACCTCCACTTAATGTCTACACAAAAGCTAAATATTCAGATTCCCAAGGTATAAATACTGATTTCACTTTATCAGCATTTACTTTAAATAATGATTTTTATTATCAGCATTTATTATGCATGTTATAAATCTTGTTGGTATAATAATATCTAGACCTTTATTTAAGGACTACCTCTAGTTGTATGTCAACATACAACCTTTCTTTAGCCACCTTTTATATCTGTAGGATAAATTATCTGAGCCTTTCATGTGAGAATGAGAGTAAAGATTTAGAAAAAAACAGAACTTAAGAGAGGCAGGATCCTTCTTGGAAAAAGGAGAGGTAGATGAGAGTCAGGATTTAGTAATCCTTGTGAGCAAACTCTAACTATTAAAAGTTATGAGATGTGTGATATGAGGAGTAGTTAGATTACTTTAAAAAGGATATAGAGATTATGTGTTACTTGTTATATTTTGCAGGTGCATAGAGTACTAAAGAAACAGTTGCTGATCAGCAGTCTGTAGTGCCTCATATAAACTCTGATGCACGAATTGCTGATAATCTCCATACAGGTCTAAGTACTAATACTTTCCTGCAGTCCACTCACTCTACTTTTCCATCACTTGCTATTCTCCCTATTGTTGCTGAAGATATAGTAGCACATTAATTCATTCATGAAGATATATTCACTAAAGAATCACCACAGCTCTCCACAGGTACTGAGGTTCTGGAGATAAAACCTGAAGCTCCAACTCCTCTATGTACAATTCTTGAAGATGTGGAGCTAAATGCTGATGGTATAGAAGTTTCTGAGGTAGCTGGTTCTCATACAACCCCAATTTCTGATTCAATATTAAATGGTGAAGCTGGTGTTGAAGTTCAGCAGATAGTATCAGTTCCAGTTACTGATGAAGGATCTGTCCATGAGACAAAATCTAATGATGGTGAAGATGTCAATACTTCTAATCTGAATGACATTATAGATCTTGAGGATGATCTATTTTTCCCTGAAGATAAGCCTAAACATGTGAGGTAACAAAAGCTGCAAGTGTTAGATGCTAAGAAGACACATGATTTCTTTTATGATGTCTGGAACAAGAAATGGAAGGATATTGACTATCCTATTTCAAAGAATTATGTTGTTGACCATCTGGATACAACTGAGAAGACCATTAAGAATCTTGATATGCTTAATCATCTGAAAGCATCTACTCTATTGGTAAGATCTTTGCATTTTGCTTAAGAAGCCACCACTTTTTAAATCAATTAAATCAAAAAATCTATAATGGATACAAAGATGACTACTTATCAGGAGATATATAAATAGATTGGACCAATTCTTGAAAGACAGACTCGGATTGAAGCCAATCAGGCTCGATTGGAAGCTAAACAAGAACAAATGTCTAGAAAACTTGATGAGGTTCAAAATTTAATGGAGCTCATTCTTTCTCTACTTCGTGGTGATGATACCAAAAAGGGGGAGAAGATTGTTAAATCTTAATGCAAACAACTAACTTTGAAAGGAACAGATGACACAAATCCTGATAATGGAGATAAGGGAGGAAGAAAGGAGATAGTGAAGAAAAGGAGAGGTGAAGATCTAGTTGGGACTAGTGGATCATCAAAAGCCACTAGAATCATCAAAAGCCACTAGAACTTAATCCTTACAAGGTGGAGGAAGTAGGAGAAGTGAAAGGATAATTCGACAATCAAAGGAACTGACTGTGACTACAACAACTCAACAAACTCTGAAAGTCACAACTGCTGATGATGACCAAAGCATTCTGGAGATAGAAGCTGGTTTTGAAGCAACTCAGTTTTTATAAACATTGAAGTTCAGAGGAAGGAAAATAACTATTTTATACAGGGATCGAAAGATTCAAGAATTTGACTCTGAGGTGAGTAGAAGAATCTTTGAAAAGGAAAACCCAGGAATTGATCTAGAACAGCTAAGGCAGATGGAGGAAGTAGGAAAAGTGAGAAGAAAATTCAACAATAAAAGGAACTGACTGTGACTACAATAACTCAACAAACTCTGAAAGTCACAACTGCTGATGATGACCAAGGCATTCTGGAGATAGAAGGTAGTTCTAAAGCAAGTCAGTTTTTACAATTTGAAGTTCAGAGGAAAAAACAACTCTTTTTTATAAGGATCCAAAGATTGAACCATTTGACTCTGAGGTGAGTAGAAGAATCTTTGAAAAGGAAAACCCAGGAGTTGATCTAGAATAGCTAAGGCAGATGGACGAAGAGTTCAAGAATTCTATGAAGAGAACAAATGTTGATGCTGATGTTATCACTCAAGATCCTTATGAAGATGATCCTTCTAATAGACCTACAAAAGGGTTAGTTTTAAGGGAGGCAAGTCAAGAAGATGCTGAAAGACCTTTAAGGTCCCAAGCTATCTTAAATGCTGATAGGAGACATAAGGGGAAGGAGAAGATATGAGAGAAGTCTAAGCCACCAAAGCCTAATGCTAAAGCTGTTGATAAAAGAAAGTCAGTATCTAAGGAACCTAAATCTCAAATACGGATAGATCTAGTATATATAGTTGCTCAATCCATTGATACTAAAGAGAGAGTTGAAGAAGATGAAATCAGTCAAGCTAATCAAAGAAGAGAGATTCATGGAACTGACTGGGATGATAAACTCAAATTAACTTCTGACTTTGCTCAAGTTAATGAAGAAGCAAATCCTAATGTTCAACCGATCCCAACCTCTGATACTACTCATGTTGTTGATTCTTCAAACCCAATTCAAGATGAGTTATCAAATATTGATTCCGAGAACATATACTCTAATAAGCCAAAGTTTACTTTTAAATATAAAAGTAAGTCACTATGGGGAAGCAAGAAACCTGCACCTAGAAGAGACTCATCTGAAACATTAAAGAAAATTAACAGTGGGACTTTTCATGCTAGAAAACTGGAATCACAAGTGGTCTGGGTCGGTTAGGTGCTGATCCATTTGTAACTGATGCTTTAATTCTAAGGAAGCATGCAAATCTGGAATAAATTGGAGATTATGTGATGCTTGAAGACTTGCAGAAGATCATATCAGTTCAAATTGTTATTGATCTTATTGGTGAAAAACTGATTTATTTTCTGGAGTCTGGGAGAAGATTGTGGTTGACTCAAGAACATATGAAAGATAAACCATGACATGAGTTAGAGCTTGTTGCTACAATTCTTAGGGTAACTAACTCTGTCACTTCTAGATGGTCTACATTTCTGAAGAACCAAATAAAGTTGAAGCAGAGAGGAATGAGATACAAATCTAGTTACATTCCAAAGTACATTGATTAAATTGAGTATGTTGTTGATACGCCTATTGGAGGAGCCAAAATAGAAATGAGTCTAGCAAGGGAAGTCTTAACCTTTAATTCTCATGGATAGAAGATTGGTTTTCTGGAACTGGATGATCTATCTCTCAGAAATTCAAAGCTACATGACCTCAGGGAAGCCATCTACCAGAATGATAAATCAACAAATGAGCTGAAAGAACACAAACAGAGGATGCGAGGGTACTTGGATGGTATGGAAGAAAATCTACTAAGCAAGTTCAGAATGAAGAATAAAGTCTGATGTTCACTGTCTGTAATATTTTTTATGTTTATTTGATTTCTGAATTTAGCTAGTTTTTGACATCATCAATTAGAACTTTTACATAATTACATTATGCACAAGTTGGGGGAGATTATAAGATATAATTGAAGATATCTGGTTATAAACTATCAGAGTTTATTATCAGGACTTAATATCAGTATTTACTAAAGGTGAGGTCATCAGTACCTGTCCATCAGTACCTGATGATCAACATTTGATGTCATCATGATTTAGTCACTTTAGTAGATATTCGAGAAGGAAAAGGATCGCAAAATTCAAGGCGGCGAAGAACTGTATTTCAGAAGCAATCATACATGTATATGTATTAGGTTTCCTTATTATAATAGAATACGATTTCTTATTGATTGTGTAATTGTGCATTATATAAGCACATATTAAGTTTATTCTATATGAGTTATGAATTGTTATATCTTTCAGATAACCTAGAATCTCTCAAGGATAATTGTTCATCCTTTGAGAGAGTACTTTTGTAATCAGTTTGTATATGTTAATATGAAAACTATGAATTTTGTTAACTGTTATCGAATTATTTGCATAAACTGTATTCACCCCCTCTAAAGTTTTATTACGGACGTAACAATTGATATTGGAGCTTGCTTTTGATATACAAATAGTTTAAGATCTGAAAATCAATCTTTAATGGCAGACAAAGAAGCACAACAGAATCCACTGCACCCCCAGCGACATCACAGATTAGAAATAAAATGAGTAGGTATGAAGCTATCAAGGTTCTAATCCTAAAGATACATGTATATGCAATCTGAAAGGTCAAGATGGCCATGTTTTTGGAAGCTATAGATCCTGAATATCTAAGCAGGATTTATGATGGTCCTCATAAGCCAATGAAGGTGGCAGAATCAGTTGCTGGTCAAGTTAAAAAGATGGTTGATAAAGATAAGAAGGATTATTGTCCTGAAGATCTTTCATCTATTATGAAAGATTTAAAAATAATATATATTTTGCATAGTAGTCTTGATACTATTATGTCCAATAGAGTTATTGGATGTAAAACATCAAAGGAAATTTGGGATGCTTTAGAAGTAAAGTGTCAAGGTAGTACGACCATAAAGAAAAACATGAGGACATTACTTACTCAAGAATAGGAGCACTTTGAATCAAAAGTCAATGAGTCCTTAAATGAGATCTATGATAGATTTCAAAAGCTGTTGAATGAACTATCTCTTTTTAAGAAGGAATATGACTTAGAGGACTCAAACTTGAAGTTTTTTCTTGCACTCCCTGAAAAGTGGGACTTTAAGGTCATATCAATAAGGGATAATTATGAACTTGAAAAAACATCTCTGGATGAGATATATGGAATATTGAAGACTCATGAACTAGATATGGAGCACAGGATTAAGAGAAAAGGACCAAAGGCTAGACGAACTGCACTTAAAGTTGAAGAGAACACAAATGAGAAAGTCTACAGCTGAGAAGAAACAAGCCTTGATCATAAAAAAGAAAAACTGAGATGATTCATCAGATTCAGATGATGGTGTAGATTATGCCCTTATGGGAAATGCTGAAATAGAGGCTGACACTGCTGAATTAAATGTACCTCAAACCACACTTGTTTTTTATACTAATGATTTCTATGAATTAATATTGTTTAATAAATCTCTGCATGTTAGTTATAGGGATTGAACCTTAGAGAATAATAGAATCAAAAGTGTAAACTCTGAGTTAAAGAAATGAATGATCACCTGGAAATTGAGTTGCTTTCCATGCTAGAAATTTTAAAAAAAAATTAGATAATGCTGTTTATATAAAAGATAAATTGTTAGAAAATCATGCTTATCTTGAAAAGGAGTTAACTAAAGAAAGAGAGGTTATTAAGCTTTGGACTAACTCAAAAAAAACAACTTAGGAGATTTTAGAAAAAGGATCAACATAAAAAGTGAAGATCATTAGAAGTGATAATGGAACTAAATTCAAGAACAGTTCTGTGGAAGAGTTCTGCAAATACAAGGGGATAAAATAAGATTTTTCTGCCCTTGGAACTCCACAACAAAATAGAGTTATTGAAAGAAAGAATAGAACTCTCATAGAAGCTACAAAAACCATGCTAGAGGAAGCAAGATTGCTAACCTACTTTTTGGCTGAGGCTATACAAACTACCTGCTTCACACAAAATGCAACTTTGATCAACAACCATGGTAAAACACCATTTGAGATGGTGAAGGAAAAGAAGCAAAATTTGAAGCACTTTCATATTTTTGGCTGCAAGTGTTTTATTCTCATAACTCATCTAGAACGACTTACCAAATTAGATCTAAAAGCTGATGAAGGCATTTTTTTGGTTATCTACTATCTACAAAAGCCTTCAGAGTTTACAATCTGAGAACATATCTAGAAGATGTATATGACCATGATGAGTTGAAAAATTTATTTGCTCACTAACATGCAGAGAAAACTATGATCAAATAAATTTAAAGTTAGTGAACAGTGATAATGATGTAGTATTACACTACTTTATTGCCAACATGAACATACTAGGTGAAAGAAATTATTTTGACTCAGCTTTTTGTGTTTAAACATCCAACTCTCCATGTTAGTATAATATTAGTTAGTTATTTAGTTAATATTAATTAGTTTAATTAGAAAAACCAAAATTCATTTTCTGTCCAATGACTGAATTATTTGATATTAATTTTTATTTACAAAAATAGATAGTCCTTGAATAATGATATGTGATATTTACCACTCTATTACTTGTTTGCAATTGTGTACACATGCACATTAGTGTTTTACCCAACATGTATGATGACAGAAATGAGTGACTTTTAGTGTTTTCAAGTTAAACAAAATGATGAGGAAATTTTTATCAATCACTAAAAGTATACAATGGAATCTGTTAAAATGTTTAACATACAAGAAAGTGCTATTGAGGTAGATATAACAAACTATAGAGGTAAGATTTGGTCTTTACTATACTTAACTACTAGCAAGCTAGATATTATGTATGTAACATGTTTGTCTGCAAGATTCGAGGCTAAGCCAAGAGAGCCTAATCATTTGATTGTAGGTAAAGAATTTTTAGATACTTGCAAGAAGCACCATCACTTGAATTGTGGTATACCATGGAATCATATTTTAATCTGATTGGTTACTCAGATGCTAATTTTGGAGCATGCAAAATAATGGACATGAAAAGAAAATACGAAAGTTTTCAGTTTTTTGTGTGAAAGGCTTGTTTCTTGGTTTAGTAAGAAACATATATAAATTTCCACATCAACTACAGAAATTGAGTATATTGCTGCTGAAAGTTGCTGAAAATTGTTATGCTCAGATACTTTGAATAATAAATTAGCTAATGGAATATGGTTTATCACATTCTAAAATTCCTATTTATTGTTATAATTAAAATTTTCCATGACAGGAAATAAAGTGTAACATTCCTTTCCAAAATATATCAATATCAGATATCAATTTATAAGGGAGCATGTCACCGAAAGGACAACTAAACTTTATTTTGTTTTTACTGATAAAAAATTGACTGATAGTTTCACCAAGCCATTGTAAAAATCTACATTCATAATGCTTCACAATGAACTTGGCATGATAAGTTATGAGAAATAGAGGAAATATCGATGAATATGTGAGAAAAATAAATCAAATACTGACAGGTCAACTCGTGATGGATATCAAATCCTAATTGAGGTAAATGCTGAAAGTATTGTAATCATGATAAAATGTCAACAATATCAATTATAATTTAAAATTCAGTTTGCTTTCCATTAAATACTGATGATTTGCTACGTCCCTTATCCTGCCCCTTTCAAACTTTCTTCCTATACTCTCAGGACTCAACAAAGAACCTGATGACTCTCCTGAGTTACTCCTATGAATATTGTTTTCCAAGAATCGAATATCGAACTCCATGAAAAGTCATCTCCTACTTATAGCAGTGACAAATCCTGACCGATTGTCTGATAATAAGGATACCAACAACAAGGCTTGTACTTCATCATTGAATTTAATATCCACCACAACCAATCTTGCTAGGATAAAATTAAAGTCATTCACATGATCAACAATGCAATCGCCTTCATTCAATATCTTGGTAACAAATAAAAGAATAAAATACACCTTATTTAAAGTTGACGGCTTCTCATACATGTTGACAAAGCTTTGATTAAACAATAAGGTATCATTTCCTTGACAATATTATAAGCAACGTTCTTCGTTAATGTCAACCTGACAATCACCCGAGCCCACATGTCCAATAGCTTCCAGTCTTCATCCTTAATGGAAGATGGTTTCTTCTCTTTCAGCGATTCGTGTAGTTTTTTTGAAATAAATAATATTCAGTTTGCATCTTTCAAAATCCATAAAATTTGCCATCATTTTTTTTATCTTTACCTTCATGTCTTCTACAATCGCTCCCACTCACTTGAAAAGCTAGGCTCTTGATATTGTGAAATATTTGTAAAAACAAATATATGATTTTTGCAAAAAAACAATTTCTTTTGAGAGAGAAAATAAACTCGAACTTTCTGCCATGAATAAAAAACAAATGTGGTGGTGATCAATAGAATATGAATAAAAATATAAGGTGGATACTCTAGTGTATATAAAGAAAATGTGGGGAGAGAGTGGTTAACTACTACTATTAACAGAAGTACTAGAGATGTGCTTGTGTTTTATTTCTTCTGTACATCAAATAAACAAGAATGACTCTCTTTATGTAGCTTACTTAGGAGCATGCGTATTAAAAAGAAGCTACAGACAGTCCTCCCTTGAAGCTTTCCCCCATTAAATATATATTTTTTTATTCTTTTCCTTCCGTTATACAATAAACCTGGTGTTAAGTGGCATTTATGTCCATTTAGAATGCTCTATAAACGCTTGAATTGATGTTTTGTACTCGAGTTATTTGTGTATTTGATATGTTTTTATAATATTTTTGCATTTCAGGCATAAATAGAAGAATCATGAGATGTATCATTGTTTTGTTGCTAAATTGATGTTATGATGGTGCTCAGGAAGATCGCTCGAGAATTGCCAACTCAAACCAGCAAAGAAAACAAGAAAATAAATATTTTCCAGAAGGTTAGCGCGCCCGCGCTGTGGTAGCGCGCGCCCGCGCTGTAGATGCAGAATTGCAGTGCGCCCGCGCTGGTGAAGCACGTGGCCGCGCCTGGTCAATTTCCAGGAATCATGTTTTTACTATAATTCTTATTTTCTAGACTTCTAATCTTCATGGGCTGATATATAATGACAACTTAAGGTCATTTTTCAATAAAAAGATACAATAGAGCTTAAGGAGAGATCGACAAGAAGACCTGTAGCACAATTCAACGAAGGCGAAGAAGACTTAGTTTATTCTTGTGATTCTTTATTTTAAGTTCTAGTCTTGAATGCTCGTTTCTTGTTTGTTGAACCTATTCTCTTGTTACGTACTTAGTTATTATTTATTCAGTGTAAAGACTACATTTATTTTACCATGCTTCCATCGGAACCCACGTTGATCATTAGTCTGATTATGGGCTAATCGTTATCATGGGGTTTTAGGGATTTACTTATAGATTTCTTTTGTTAATTTGTTTTGAAACCTTAGTATGTGGTGATTGTATGATTTCCTAGTATTGGTTGTGCTTATTCGTCTTATGAGCGTCGCAAACTTGTAAGATAGCGTGTTAATCTCTATTGAAGCGAAAGTGAATATAAGGGTTTAGAACTTGCCATGCTAGCATAGGTTCATGTATTTGATATGCATGATTAGTAGGTAATTTTAACCATCTTACTTGCCCTATGTAATCATGATAGATAACTTGTGCATTGAACCTTTATATTGTCAAATTCTATAGACATACAGGGTCTCAATATAATTGGTGTCTGTTCAGCTTCTTTCTCTTTTGTGGATGTCAGGTAGTAGGGTATTCATATAATGAAAGTTGGCATTTACTAGTTTCGTGTTATCTGATTAGTGTCATCACCATTGCAAGCTAAGGTTAAGAACAAAAAGCCTATTGAATGAAGTAGTAATGAAGTTAGAATCCCATGTTTGTGTCATATAGTTAATCACTCCTTTTAATCTCTTAGTTAAAGTCTTTAGTATAATCTCTTAGTTAATCATAGTTATAAACAACCTCAAATTGTTATTCTTCTTAGCATTGAATAATAACCATGCCATTGTTGCATAAGTGCATTGATTGAAACTAACCTAACTAGTCTTTGTGGGAACGAACTATAAATAATTCTATATTACTTGTGATCGCGTATACTTGAGTGAATATTAGCGTGTGTTTTCGTCCTAACAAGTTTTGGCGTTGTTATCGTTGAAGTTCATTGACCAGGACATTGTTACTTACTTATTTCCTTGTCGTGCTTCAGGTACTCTAGCGAGCGTGTATGCATACACGTTCTCGGTCTCGTAAGAGAACACTGGATAAAGCTGAAGAAGAAGTTGTAGTAGCTAATGAAGTTTTCGAAGAAGTTCTTGTCAAAGAGAAAGTTGAAGAAGAAGCTCTTATTCCAAAGGGAGAACCAGAAGCGAATATGAAGGCTTTGATGGATTACTCTCAACCGAAGATTAATGATATTCGGTCTTGCATTGTCCAACCAGCCATCTCGGCTAACATCTTTGAGATCAAGTCGAGCATGATTCAGATGATACAGAACTCAGTTCAGTTTGGGGGTTCTCCGACAGAAGACCTGTAACACCCCAAAATCCGGGGTCGGGGGTTCGGTTTGTCATGAGTTCCATTTTCCTTATCAATACTTAATCTTAACAGTCAACCAACTACTGTGTACTGTGACCCCACAATATACACACACACACCACAAGTTATAGTCTCAGAGATGAATATCCAAAAATAACACAAGTCATCTTATTCCAAAATTATAAACCATTTCACCATAAAAAGGGTTTGAATGATTTACGTATTCTTTGCCATTATTACAATTCATAAATATACATAAGTCTGGTACATTAAAAGTTGAAAGCCTAGCCTATTGGTAGATCCTACCTCGGCTACAACGGCATCAATGCCTACAGGAAACTGCGGAACGTTTCCTAACCACTTGTGAATCGGGAACTTGGTCCTGTTAATCTTTTCTATCTGTTGTTGTGTGATGAAAGAAGAAAGCAAATGTGAGCAACAAGCCCACCAAAATAATATGTATAATAATTAACAATATATGAGCATTCTTATAGTACTCATGAAAGTCTTGGTCAAGAAGAAATGAACCAAGCTGATATCTTAACGCGACCAAGTCACAAAATATTCAGTATATATATATACATATATACTTTTCACAATCTTTGAAATCCTCTGACATGTATAATATACAAAGAGTTCCAGTTTATAACTGTATAAAAATATCGTTGCAAGGTGATCTCATATATCTAACCTTGTCTCAACATTTTTCTGAAAATCTTTGACATGCACAAGATAATCATTTACTAGATATAAGTTTAAAAGATGAAGTTACAAGATACTCCAATATACTTATATCTTTTCCGAATACTACTTGAACTACCACCGTTCAAGTTATAATTAGTTTCAAAAGTTCATCACACAGATGAGAATACAAGATAAGACTTGAATAGATTCAATCTTTGAAATATAATTGAAAGAAATGAAGTTAGGAGATACTTCATTAAGTCCCGATATATATATATATATATATCCATATATATCTCTCATACATTTCCTGAAAAGCTCTGTTATATAAAGTATGAATAGAGTTGCAATATCCAATGAATTTTGGAAAGGAAAAGACTTTTGACATAAACCCGATATCTTGCTGATCAGGCAAAAATACCAATAAGTAACCTTTTCTACTGTAGATGGATGAATTCCTCGCCGGTCATCACCCTGGCCGCCTTCGGACCTCGCGCTAGACCGTTACCCGGCCACTCACGCGTAGATGGAGTGTCAACCAGCCTCTTACACCTTCATAGACCGTACCCCGGCCTGTCGCTTATGCCGACTCAATCAGATGGACTTACTTCCCGAACATTGGGCAAGTAATCAAATTATTGTCTCAAAACAGCAACCACAGTGTGAATATAAAATATACCACAGAGCCAGATCCCTCAGGTTTTGAACGAGTATTTAAATCCCCTTTGAAAGGAAGATCTTAAATATAAAAATGAGTTTTGGGATCCGCTCTAACTTTTAAAATCATTTTGAAGACTCGAAAACATTTTAAGAATGTTAGGAGTAATGCTGATTTACTGAAATAAATTAGTCCTGATATATTAGAAAATATCTGAATATTATTATTTAAATAATATTCCCATAGTGAATAATCTTTATAAAAATAATTGAAGTAGAAGTTTTAAAACCCATACTTAAAATGGATATTAAATAACCCAAGATATACTTATACAAAAGTATAATCTTTATTTGAATAATCGAAAATAAGTTTAATTATCGAAACATTATTCTTTAATAAAATAAAGAATATTATTTAGTAAATAAGCGGAGTCATAAGTCCTCGAATGAATATTCAAAATATTAGTCATAAAATAAAATAAAGCGAGTCATAAGTCCTCGAATGAATATTCAAATTAATACTCATTAAATAAAATAAAGTTATCGAATAAACCTTATTCGATTAATAGTTTTGAAAACTATATCAATATATTTATATATATATATATATAAATATATATATATAATATACTCGGGAACATCGACTCCCGATTTTAGAAAATGTTCACCTTGGGGTCCCCTATACTAAGGGTATACACAATTACTGCTTATCTTTAGCATATGTATTATGCAACTGAATCAACATATATATGTATCAAGATTACGAAACATGCATGCATATATACCATATCACATGCTCCAATATATCGCAAGAATTTGCTAATTAACCATCATGCATCTATCACAAGATAATGCATATACATATGTATACATCACAACAACAGTATAACGGGTAGAAAACTTGCCTGAGTGCTTCCGGATCGACTTAAGCTTAGAGTGGGTCCGATAACCTATGAACAATAACATAAGTCGGAATTAAACCCCGGTCGCTTAAGAAACTAGACTTTAACCAATTGAACCCTAATGTTTGCTTTAGCGCTTAATGATTCACTTAAGTCGCTCGTGTATCCTCGGCTCCACCATTTTTAATAAATTAACCATTAAGAGTTTTAAGGCGATTCTTTCACGAGCACCTTACCAACTGTCTAATCCACTTTACATAAATGTTTCATACTCCAATTAGTCATTTAAGGGCCATAACCAAGGTGTCAAAGTAAGGCGAGGGGTAATGGTTCGGCCGCGAAACGCCGTTACTTAAAACGGTCGTTTCTCCTAAACCGTACATCGGATTCAAATGAACCACATATCAAAACAAAGCTCGAAACATGAACTATCTAATCATGTCAATGGTCAAAATCTACCAGTGAGTTCACGGGTCCTGATGTTAAGAACAAAAGTAGTCTAAGGTAAATCGGGCATTACGACGGCTATGTTTACGCGATTACCAAATTTTATCCTACTGCAAATCACCCACAAATCAACCACAAATCAACCATACAACCAAACTCCATCCAAAAAATGCTACAACAGCCCCAACACCTCAAGTTCTCCAATTTATATTATTCTCAAACATGAACCAAAACTATACTTAAGTTCATTAACTAATCACCAAGATTTACAACTCCAAAACATCACAAAACCACTTACTAAACAAAGCTCTAACTATGATTGCACACCCATTACACTAACCCATCATCTAAACATTAGGAAATCCAAACAACAAAACTTAAGACTAAGATCATGAAGAGTTATACCTTCCTTAAAGCTTTTAACCCATGAAAGATCCTTAGAATGCCCATGGAAGCCTTAATCTAACCTCCTACAAGCTTGATCTTTCAAAGAAATCAAGAACACAAAAATTAATTTCAAGAAAGTACTATTCACCATCTTCTTAAATGATTTATAGGAAATGCTAGGAAAGGATTTTGAAACTAAGATTCCTAGGAAGTATGTAACTTAACTAGGAGAAGCTAGGATAATTACCTTGTAAATTAGCAAGTGGAGGAGCCTGGACTTCCCATTTCTTAAGAAAGAAGCCGAGAGCTTCTTGAAGAAAATGGGAGACAAATTGTGTTTTTTATGTTTTTGATTTGTTTTACTGGGTTGCTAGGTTTTTGTTTTCTTTAATTACCCTTTTAACCATGTAAAATTGTGTGGTTAATAATCAACCACACTTCCTTCCTTTTTGGTCATGCTTAGGTCATCAATCTTATGTCATCTTCCCATGCTTGTCCTCTTCTTATTGGTTTGATGACATCATCCTCACTAACCTCTTTGATTAGCTTCTAATTACTTGGCTAATGACCGCTGATCTGTTATACGGTTCGCTTAACTTTCGTTCTCGTTTATCGTTTGAGGGATCATACTCGGGATCTCATTACTTGGGTTCCCTTAACCTTTCTCAATACATTATATTCCTTTTATGATCCTCCCTTATAATCCTTGAATTTAAATCCTTTTTATCCTGTTCCCTTATACTCAATTCTTTCGGTATCTGGTGGATTTTCGGGAAAAATCAAAGTGTTCGGATTTGGATTCTGACGATCTTTACATACACTTATATACCACATAGAGTACTAATAATATCTTAGAAGATCAATAAAAGAACCCCTACATAGTGTGGTATGCAAAGTTTTCTTATTCAGCATAATCACCAAAATAACTATTCATAAGGGTTTCAAAAATTCAAAAAATTGGGGTTATTACAGTCTCCCCTCCTTAAAAAGATTTCGTCCCGGAATCAGATAGAAAATGAATAGGGATACTTTCTTAGCATTGCACTTTCTAACTCTCAAGTAAATTTTTCCACATTGTTATTCTTCCATCAAACTCTGAATAGTTTGATAACCCTTCTCCTAAGCACTTGTTCTTTTTTCAATCTATAACCCTTCTTGGTTGCTCCATATAGGTTACGTCTGGTTGCATATCTATGCGCTCATATGCCCCTATTTATCTGGCATCCGAATTACACGTCCTTAACATTGATACATGAAACACGTTATGACTTGCTACATGTTCGGGGGTAGGGCTAGCTAATATGCTAACTTCCCAATACGTCTTAATATATCCAAGGGTCTAACAATTCGTGGACTTAAACTTTCCTTTCTTTCCAACCCTCATCAATTCTTTTTAAGGGAATACTTTTAACAATACAAGGTTCCCTCCTTCATACTCTTTGTCCTTTCATTGTCAAATCAGCATACTTCTTATGTCCATCTTGGGCTACTCCCAGCTGTCCTCTGATTAGATCTATTATATTCTTGATCTTTTAGACCACTGCTGGTTCGAGCATCTTGCGCTCTACAACTTCATCCTAACATAAGGGAGATCGACATTGTCTTCCTTCAAAGATCTCATAAGATGACATCTCGATACCTGACATATGATCTATTATCGTGAGGAAAACTCAATCCGTATTAAGTGATCATTCCAAATTCTTTCAAGTCTATTGCACAGACTCTCATTATAGCTTTTAGCATTAGAGCTTTTGCTTCTCAATACCCATTCTTTTCCAGTTCGTAATCGCTACTACCTTCCGTTCCTAATATTATACTGGTTATACTTTTGCTCATTTGCGTTCTATAACCTTTTAATACACGCGTCAACCTTAGTATCACGAATGTGTTTCCATTCCGAATACCACCATAACTTTACTACTCCTTTTTCAGTTGTTTCTATTTTCCAAAGTTTGATCAATTATATAGAAGTAAAGGAATTTGTTGAGAGATCACTATGATCATGAACAATTGTTCTATTACATAGTTAGTACAGAAGGTGGCCAACCTTTAGTACTTGACAAGCAATTAACCAATATGTGGTATCCTACTAGGCTTCTATCACACAGATAGATAGTCATTCGGCAATACCTCCCCTTCTGGAAGAGTTGTTCTTCTCAGCTTACATGAAATGAAAAGAAGAGAAAAGAACGAACTGAAGAGAATTGTATATATGTAAAAAAAAATTATTGCCATAAAATATCTGGCTTGGAATCTACCTCTGAACTATAGAGGCTTGTCATAGGAGAATAAAACATATATATATTTATATCAACATCAAGTATTATAGCATCGTATTTCACATGCCTAAATATTTTTGCTATTTCGTCCATCATTCTATGGACCCATGCTCTTCCTCGAGCTTATACACAATCACCTTTGAAACTCCCTCGATATCAAAAATCGAATCTGGGATCTCATTCTTGACATAATCGTTACTAGAATTCTATGCTTGCATCGCAACCTTCCTCGTATAGTAATACGACTCTCTATTGATAAGAAGGAATAAATGTTCAATAGGTAAATAATTGACCTAGTTTTTTTATCAAAGATAACTTATACGTCAACACAACCCGATTAGTGGTACTCAATCTCAACATCCATTCCAATACAACTCTCACGGTTGTAATCAGCTCATTACTCGCAGAATCATTGCTACATTACTATGGTCCACCACTGACCTACTGTCGTCATTCACTTTCCATGAAATCTTAATATCTAACCATACATAGTCCATACATGTCGTATAGAATTCTTCTTAGGAGTTAATATAATCACCATTCATAATTCATGAAGAACACTCCAAATTCTGACGTACTTTCATGACATAAAGTAGGTAAAATTGCAGAAGAGTTTCAATCAAAGCAACGATAGCAGGTTAATACCATTCTTAATCATATGCCTTAAAAAGAAGACTTAACTCAAAGGTTCGTCTAGTCCTTTTTGAAACATGGTCCTGGCCTATCTCAAGATAGTACCTTCTGAGATAGATAGCCCGCTCATGGCGATTACACGAATTAAACCTTTATCAACTACTATTACGGTTGGGTATTGCACAGTCATCAGAAGGAATGTCAACCTTCCAAACCATAATACAACCTTCACAGCTTTAACCATCATCACTGTATTCCTTTGGCATAAGCGCCTATAATTATCCTCTTACCTTTAAAGTGTCGGCCACCTCTTTGGCCTTTCCTGATGGTAAAATTTCCTTACAGTCAATGTCATTTTAACCACCTCCAAATAAATTTTCTACTTGATTTCAATCACTGCTTATGTGAAGATGTTTTCCTAAAAATCTGATGAGTAAAAAAAAATATCACCATTTTTCCATAAGTTATTGCCTCAGTCTTTAGAGGTTAATCACTATCACGACTGACTCTCAATCATACTTATAACATCTTTTATCTTAGGTCCTAATTTCCCTGAACAATTTTGACCTTTACTGGTTCGATCCATACTTTCTCATGGTTTAACACGTGCCCCACTTGACATCATTATAATTATGTCATATTTCCTTTATCAACATTTCAATTCTTGAGAATTTTGAATATTACCTTTCTCCTTGTAAAAGCTTTAAGGTTATCCTTGAATCGTTCCTCTTGTATTCCCTAGATACAGGGCATATCAAGATACCATATATTAATACCAGAATCATTGTCTATATACTTTTGAAAAATTTATCCACTGATCCTTAAAGGTTGTTATTACCTTAATCCTTTCTAATTCATACTGTCAAGACTCATATTATCCCTATTAAGGGTGAAATTCCAACCTTTATGCATTCCCCTAGGATTCATTTTAAGTTACCGATGTTATATCCTTAATTTCACCTTTAAAAAGGTACATGCATCCTTCCATGGATAAATCAAGTCATATATCCCTGATAAGGGTGTCTTATTCAATCATTCCCAGCTCGATAGTATATGCCTAATTTCACAATAACATCTGTATTCAAAATAAGGTCAATCAATATGGCCTCTAAAAGATAACAACGGTTATCAGCTTTTCATGCCTAATTCGGTAACGATAACAAGGGTGTTCTGGAAGATATTGGTCGTGTTCAACATGAACTTCTTCTTAATAATTCCTTATTTACTTTTGTTGTTTATCTCAACAGTCATCTAAATGTTGGGATATCTTTCATACCTGGCGTCTCCCTTTCTGGGTATCAAGCCACCGGTCTTACACTTCACATTCTTGAAGGTCACTTCCTTCATCCAATTTTCCTAATTTCTTACTTCCTTATCTCCTCAGTCTATCCGCGTCTCATTATTTATCCTTCGAATTATCTCAAGGTTTCCTCGAATCCTCCCAACTTACAGGGGATAAAATATATGTATCTCTTATTGCTTCAATCATCAACTTTAACTTATGGTGAATCACCCTCATCCTGACGATTACATACTTTTCTATTTCTATTGCTACGAGTCTTTAGGGTTTCCTCATACCCAACTCCCTTATCATTCCTCAAACTCTATTGCCTTTCTATTCCTTTCCACTTCAGTTTCTTTTTATTTTCCTTTCTCTTATCATTATTTCATGAACCAACACAACATAAGCATTGATTTCAAACATCCCGTCATTCTGGATTCGTGTCCTCATAACGAATCTTGACAACTTTTACAACTTAGATTCATAATTCATCATACTATTCTGCCTTTGTTCTGGCTCTAAAGCTTTTACACTAACTCCATAACCTTGGGAAGTACTTTCCTAAAAACAATTGACTGAACTTAAATCAGTTTATTATAAGCTCTTGCTCCGTGCCTTCCTTGGCCTTTCACCAGTGGGTGGCCTCTCTCTTAGGAGGGTAAGTGACAAAAACAGTCTTTTGTGATTCGTCAATCATTTAGAATCTCAAATGATTCCTATATTTCCTTTAGCCAGGCTCTTGCCTAGACTGGGTCAGCTTGTTCCTTGGAACTTTGAGAGCTTAGCGACTTGAAGGTCATGAAAGAATTTCCTACCGTATTGTTTCCTCATGGTGGTGGTTGGGAATAAAAGTATAAATTTTGTTTAGGCAGGTCCATGAATTGCCCCATAGGAGTGTTGTCCTGTTTCTCCCTATCTTGCTCGACTTCTGTTTTCTCGGTATGAAATGTTTTCTCATCCTCCCCATAATCGGGGTCATCCTACATGTTTTAAATCCTCATTTTCCACTTCATTATGTTATGGGTTCCTTCTACCTTGATGGCGTCCTCCCTGACTATCATATTCAGGGTTTACCCTAAATCTTATTCCTCAAACTAGCTTTCATCTAAGATCTCACTTTAAGCTCTTGAACATTTGGAACCCAAATTCTGTAGGAATACCTCATTATTCCCTTATCATCTTTCTCGGTATTAATCTTTTATCTAATTGTTGGTTCTCTGCCTTCATTCATCACTTTTTCTGGCACAATATGTTCTTTTTCGATAATTCGGACTGTATTGCAATCTCAAACAGCTTTTCGGTACCGGCTCCGGTTACCTTCACTTCTATTTCCAAAATCTCTTATAAACTCTCCCAAAGACATTATCATCTTGTGTCTCTCCTTTTTACTAAGGGCATCAGCCACCATATTGGCTTTCCCTGAATTATAAAGAATCTCCCAATCATAATGCTTGATTAGTTCTAACCGCCTCCTATGGCGTATGTTGAGCTCTTTCTACGGGAAAATGCACTAGAGCACTTATGGCTTAGGTAAATCTCGCACTTCTCTCCATACAAGTAGTGCCTCCAATCTTTAGGGCAAAACTAAGGCCACGAGCCCAAGCTCATGGGTGGGGATATCAAATTTTATATTCCCTTAATTTTCTTGACGCGTACGTGAGTACCTTGTTGTGCTGTATAAGAGCACCCTAATTCCTTATGTGAAGCGTCAATACAAATCACAAAATCTCCTTTTTCCATCCAGCAATGCTAACATAGGGGCCATCACCAATCTTTGCTTCAGTTCTTGAAAGCTGTTCTCGCATTTCTCTGTCCATTCAAACTTCTCAGTCTTACGAGTAAGCCGGGTTAAAGGGCTACTATCTTTACAAACTTGAACGCACCTCCAGTAGTGACGGGCCAATTCTACCTCTGGTAGTTTCCCTAACCATGGTCATCAATTCCTCAGTGGTCCTTTATTCATTCTAGTCAGGATCCTCCATGGGATTCTTCTCAGCAACAATCCCTTCTAGGACAACATCCTCAACCGCTACATCCTTAATATGAACATCATCCGGTCCCGCGTTAGGACGCTCTATCGGATCCATAATCTGATCTCCAATAAGTAATAAAACATCATCGCGTTGTTGCTCATCAACCTCAGGGTTCGGAGTCCCACTACCATATACGATAACGAACTACGCTTCTATCACGATATTTATAAGGGTTCCCATAAGGGTTTTAACTGTCAGTACTACGTTAGGTAGTCCGACTATGAACTTGGCAAGAGTTCTTATTATCTTAGTGAACTTATTATTTTAACATCATATCATCTCTGAGGTTTATAACGCTTGGCTCTAATACCATTTCTGTAACACCACAAAATCCGGGGTCGGGGATTTGGGTTGTCACGAGTTCCATTTCCCTTATCAATACTTAATCTTAACAGTCAACCAACTACTGCGTACTGTGACCCCACAATATACACACACACACCACAAGTTATAGTCTCAGAGATGAATATCCAAAAATAACACAAGTCATCTTATTCCACAATTATAAACCATTTCACCATAAAAAGGGTTTGAATAATTTACGTATTCTTTGCCATTATTATAATTCATAATTATACATAAGTCTGGTACATCAAAAGTTGAAAGCCTAGCCTATTGGTAGATCCTACCTCGGCTACAACGGCATCAACGCCTACAGGAAACTGCAGAACGTTTCCTAACCACTTGTGAATCGGGAGCTTGGTCCTGTTCATCTTTTCTATCTGTTGTTGTGTGATGAAAGAAGAAAGCAGGGGTGAGCAACAAGCCCACCAAAATAATATGTATAATAATTAACAATATATGAGCATTCTTATAGTACTCATGAAAGTCTTGGTCAAGAAGAAATGAACCAAGCTGATATCTTAACGCGACCAAGTCGCAAAATATTCAGTATATATATACATATATACTTTTCACAATCTTTGAAATCGTCTGACATGTATAATATACACAGAGTTCCAGTTTATAACTGTATAAAAATATCATTTCAAGGTGATCTCATATATCTAACATTGTCTCAACGTTTTTCTGAAAATCATTTACTAGATATAAGTTTAAAAGATGAAGTTACAAGATACTCCAATATACTTATATCTTTTCCGAATACAACTTGAACTACCACCATTCAAGTTATAATTAGTTTCAAAAGTTCATCACACAGATGAGACTACAAGATAAGACTTGAATAGATTCAATCTTTGAAATATTATTGAATGAAATGAAGTTAGGAGATACTTCATTAAGTCCCGATATATATATCTATATATATCTCTCATACATTTCCTGAAAACCTCTGTTATGTAAAGTATGAACAGAGTTGCAATATCCAATGAATTTTGGAAAGGAAAAGACTTTTGGCATAAACCCGATATCTTGCTGATCAGGCAAAGATACCAATAAGTAACCTCAGGTTTTGAACGAGTATTTAAATCCCCTTTGAAAGAAAGATCTTAAATATAAAAATGAGTTTTTGGATCCGCTCTAACTTTTAAAATCATTTTGAAGACTCGAAAACATTTTAAGAATGTTTGGAGTAATGCTGATTTAATGAAATAAATCAGTCCCGATATATTAGAAAATATCTAAATACTATTATTTAAATAATATTCCCATAAAGAATAATCTTTATAAAAATAATTGAAGTAGAAGTTTTAAAACCCATACTTGAAATGGATATTAAATAACCCAAGATATACTTATACAAAAGTATAATCTTTATTTGAATAATCGAAAATAAGTTTGATTATTGAAACATTATTCTTTAATAAAATAAACAATATTATTTAGTAAATAAGCGGAGTCATAAGTCCTCGAATGAATATTCAAAATATTATTCATTAAATAAAATAAAGCGAGTCATAAGTCCTCGAATGAATATTCAAATTAATATTAATTAAATAAAAATAAAGTTATCGAATAAACCTTATTCGATTAATAATTTTGAAAACTATATCAATATATATATATATAAATATATATATATAATATACTCGGGAACATCGACTCCCGATTTTAGAAAATGTTCACCTTGGAGTCCTCTATACTAAGGGTATACGCAATTACTGCTTATCTTTAGCATAGGTATTATGCAACTGAATCAACAGATATATGTATCAAGATTACGAAACAGGCATGCATATATACCATATCACATGCTCCAATATATCGCAAGAATTTGCTAATTAACCATCATGCATCTATCACAAGATAATGCATATACATATGTATACATCACAACAACAGTAAAACGGGTAGAAAACTTGCCTGAGTGCTCCCGGATAGACTTAAGCTTAGAGTGGGTCCGATAACCTATTAACAACAACAAAAGTCAGAATTAAACCCCGGTCGCTTAAGAAACTAGACTTTAACCAATTGAACCCTAACGTTTGCTTTAGCGCTTAACGATTCACTTAAGTCGCTCATGTACCCTCGGTTCCACCATTTTTAATAAATTAACCATTAAGAGTTTTAAGACGATTCTTTCGCGAGCACCTTACCAACTGCCTCATTCACTTTACATAAATGTTTCATACTCCAATTAGTCATTTAAGGGCCTTAACGAAGGTTTCAAAGTAAGGCGAGAGGTAATGGTTCGGCCGCGAAACGCCGTTACTTAAAACGGTCGTTTCTCCTAAACCGTACATCGGATTCAAACGAACCACATATAAAAACGAAGCTCGTAACATGAACTATCTAATCATGGAAATAGTCAAAATCTACCAGTGAGTTCACGGGTCCTGATGTTAAGAACAAAAGCAGTCTAAGGTAAATCGGGCATTACAACGGCTATGTTTACGCGATTACCAAATTTTATCCTACACCAAATCACCCACAAATCAACCACAAATCAACCATACAACCAAACTCCATCCAAACAATGCTACAACAGCCCCAACACCTCAAGTTGTCCAATTTATATTATTCTCAAAAATGAACTAAAACTATACTTAAGTTCATTAACTAATCACCAAGATTTATAACTCCAAAACATCACAAAACCACTTACTAAACAAAGCTCTAAACATGATTACACACCCATTACACTAACCCATCATCTAAAAATTAGGAAATCCAAACAACAAAACTTAAGACTAAGATCATGAAGAGTTATACCTTCCTTAAAGCTTTTAATCCATGAAAGATCCTTGGAATGCCCATGGAAGCCTTAATCTAACCTCATACAAGCTTGATCTTTCAAAGAAATCAAGAACACAAAAATTAATTTTAAGAAAGTACTATTGACCATCTTCTTGAATGATTTATAGGAAATTCTAGGAAAGGATTTTGAAGCTAAGATTCCTAGGAAGTATGTAACTTGACTAGGAGAAGCTAGGATAATTACCCAAGAAAGAAGCCGAGAGCTTCTTGAAGAAAATGGGAGTCAAATTGTGTTTTTTGTGTTTTTGATTTGTTTTGATTGGTTGCTTGGTTTTTGTTTTGTTTAATTACCCTTTTAACCATGTAAAATTGTGTGGTTAATAATCAACCACACTTCCTTCCTTTTTGGTCATGCTTAGGTCATCAATCTTATGTCATCTTCCCATGCTTGTCCTCTTCTTATTGGTTTGATGAAATCATCCTCACTAACCTCTTTGATTAGCTTCTAATTACTTGGCTAATGATCGCTGATCTGCTATACGGTTCACTTAACTTTCGTTCTCGTTTATCGGTTGAGGGATCATACCCGGGATCTCATTACTTGGATTCCCTTAACCTTTCTCAATACATTATATTCCTTTTATAATCCTCTCTTATAATCCTTGAATTTAAATCCTTTTTATCATGTTCCCTTATACTCAATTCTTTCGGTATCTGGGGGATTTTTGGGAAAAATCAAAGTGTTCGGATTTGGATTCTGACGATCTTTACATACACTTATATACCAAATAGAGTACTAATAATATCTCAGAAGATCAATAAAAGAACCCCTACATAGTGTGGTATGAAAAGTTTTCTTATTCAGCATAATCAGCAAAAGCACTATTCATAAGGGTTTCAAAAATTCCAAAAATTTGGTATATTACATGACCCCAACATGCACATCAGAGAATTCATTGAGATCTGCGTGACTATCAAGTTCAATGGAGTTTCTGAAGATGCTATTAAGTTGAGGCTTTTCCCATTCTCTCTACGGGATAAAGCTAAGTGCTGGTTAGCCAAGGTCTATCACCAAATGGGAGGATCTTGCTCAAAAGTTCCTAACTACATTCTTTCCTATGGCGAAGACTGCTGCAATCAGAAATGCACTTACTCAATTTGCTCATCAATCTGGAGAATTTTTTATTTGAGGCTTGGGATCACTACAAAGAGATGCTCAGGAAGTGTCCTCACCATGGGATGCCTGACTGAATGATCATTAACTGCTATTATAATAGATTGGGTGCTACTTCTAGACCCATGCTTGATGCAGCATCAGGAGGAGCCTTGTGGGCTAAAAGCTACGATGAAGCTTATGGATTAATTAAACTGATGGCTGCTTATGAATACCAGAATCCTACTCAGAGAATACCTCAGGGCAAGGTAGCAGGAATTCTGGAGGTAGAAGCAGCTACTGTTATAGCTGCTCAGCTTAAGGCTTTGACGATGAAGGTGGATTCTTTGGTTAATTATGGAGTTAATCAGATCACTAGTGTCTGTGAGCTTTGTGCCGGTGCCCATGAGACAGAGCAGTGTGCTATTTCTAGTGAATCAATTCAGTTCGTGAGCAACTTTCAGAGGTCGCAGCTGCCTGTTCCAGCCACCTATCATCCCAACAACCGCAATCATCCTAACTTCAGTTGGAGCAATAGTCAGAATGCGGTTCAAAAGCCTTATCAGCAGTATGCAGCAAAGCAATACAACCCTCCTGGTTTTCAGCAACCGCAATATACACCAAGGCAACAACTCCAACTGCAACTGCAACAGTCTAATGAAAAATCTGAATTGGAGGAGTTGAGGCTTATGTGCAAGAGCCAAGTGGTTTTTATTAAGACCTTGGAGAATCAAATTGGGCAAATTGCCAATGACTTACTAAATCGTCAACCTGGTACACTCCCTAGTGACACTGAAGTGCCAGGAAAGAGGGAAACTAAGGAGCAGGTTAAGGCAATTACATTGAGGTCTGGAAAGGTTGCAAATCCTGAAAAATCTCAAGTTTCGGAAGAAGAAGCTGTAGCTGAAGAAGAAGGGAAGAAGGAAGCATAAGTGGAACCAAGGAAAACTACTTTGGAACACACTCCTCTGGAGGGTAATATGGGGGAGAAACAGATCTATCATCCACCTCCTTTTCCTAATAGGTTGCGGAAGAAAAAGCTGGAGAATCAGTTTGAGAAGTTTCCTGAGGTGTTCAAGAAACTTCATATCAATATACCGTTCGTTGAAGCTCTTGAATAGATGCCTAGTTATGTGAAGTTTATGAAAGGTATTCTCTCTCGAAAAGTGAAGCTTGATGACTTAGAGACAGTTGTTCTCATGGAGGAATGCAATGTTGTACTGTAACAGAAGTTGCTTCCGAAGCTTAAAGATTCTGGAAGCTTCACTATTCATTGTACCATTGGAAAAGTGTCATTTAACAAATGCTTATATGACTTGGGAGCGAGCATCAATCTGATCCCTTGTCAATCTTCAAGAAGTTGGACTTACCTGAGCCAAAGCCTACTTATATGACCTTGCAGTTGGTCAATCGTTCTATTACATATCCATGAGGCATTGTGGAGGACGTCTTGGTCAAAGTGGATAAACTCACACTACAAGAAATATGCCCATTTACGACGAAATTTTTTACACTACAATTCTTCGCAATTGGCCCAATTGCGACAAAAAATATTCGACATTTCTGCTCAAGTCTTAAGTTCATATTTTCGTCACAAGTAACCATTTCATCATAAGTATCAATTATGGTGCAAGTTCTAACTTTGTCATTAGTACATATTTCATCATAAGTAACCATTTCGTCATAAGTATTCATTTCGTCGCAAAGTGTAGAAAAACATCGCAAGCACAAATTTCATTACAAGCACAAATTTTGTCAGTTATGACATTTATACTGTAGTTAAAAGTAAGTTGGTATACCTGCTACGAAGTCCAAGTCGCACCAGATTTTTTAATTGGTAAAGGGTAAATTTTTTAATCCGAATTATACCTTGTTATGACATTTTAGTTTTTTATCAACTACCGATCTAGAGTACTAAATTTACAAGCTGGAGCAATTTATAGTTTCTACTGCTACTACATATGTCAAGTAGATTTATTGTAGTCAGGCATAGTAAATTGATGCATCCAATTACAGTTTGCACAAATACTAACAAATACTAAAACACCGTGACCACCGTCTTTGTCACGGAAAAAAACCCGTTGTATATCTTCTGTGAGTAAGATATAACATATTTCAAGTTTTTAGTGGACATTGCATAAAAGTAGTAGGCTCTACCATGGTCAACATCAAAAAAATTTTAGGTTGTCCAACTCTTCTGTATAAATCGTAAGCTTGGGATTTGGATCATCCCTCAATTTTGAGAAATGAAGCTTCATACAAAACCATCAGCTTCGAGGTCTCATCAGTTGTACTTTCATATGACTTGTTCATAAGTCATTCTGGAGACAAGTCTTACTTATCGGTGCATTACTTCTTCCTTGTTCATCGCATATGTGGAGAATATGTGAAATTAAAGAATAGAGAGACGGAGAAATTAAAGAGAAAAGTTAAAGGATAATATGTGTGAGGAAATGAAGGCTGATAATATGGGGAGGAAGTGGAGTAACAAACAGAGAGAAAGTCACTGGTTCTTTCTAACAATCGTTGATATGTCTCATTTGTTGTTAATCTAAGGGTTGTAAATGGTTGCACCTACAATCCCTGCGCTTCTGTTTCATCCAATAATTGCATGCAACATGTCCGACACAAATCAACCCTCCTGATTGAACAAATAATATTTTAAAATGTATTCACACATTTTAATTATTAATACTCCTATGATAGAATTAATTTATATTAGTTAAAAACTAGCTGGTAACCCTAAAATTAAATCTCATATTAATTGTGAAACACATATTAAAATAAATATATAAATGTTGTTAAATTATCTAGTTAAAAAAATTGAAATAAGTGTAATTATAAAATTTTACCGTATAATTCTTTGTTTTTTTGACTAATGTGACTTATATTAAAATCAAGTTATAGTTCTAATTATGCACCTAATTATTTTACTTGTTATACTAATCTTACATGTTATCATTTACCAATACGATTACTTAAAAGTAAATCGATGCTTGCATGAACATAACGAATAAAAATTAATGTGAAAACAAAGTATACATAAATTAGAAGTCAATTCGTGTTAATTGAGATTTAATTATATAAAATTTTAAAAATAGTTATATAATTTTTCTAATAAGTATATATAGTTGATAATATGTGCAAGCTGATTAAAATATCGAATTAGTTTTTGTAGTGCGAAACATATATCAAAATTAATATATTAAATAAAATGTTAAATTTGTACTTGATAAAAATAATAAGATGAGAATTATGCATTTTATATTTAGGTAAATCCAGATCATTGAAATTATAAAATATTGGCCCCGTTTGCCAATCAGTGGTAAGCTGTTAGTCGATTGTAGCCAATTGAATTAGCTAATTTAGCTACCTGAATTATTGTAACTAATTTAGCTACCTGATCGTGGCAAAAGGTTTCGAACAAATACATGGTATAGACTATGATGAGACCTTTTCACCAGTTTTTATGGTCAAGTCCACCAGGAATTTGCTAGCAATAGCTGCTTACTACGACTATGAGATTTGGCAAATGGATGTCAAAACCGCTTTCTTAAATGGGGGCCTTGAAGAGGATGTTTACATGATACAACCTGAGGGTTTTATCGATCCAAAGTTTGCTAAGATGGTTTGTAAGTTGCTTTGATCTATTTATGGGTTGAAGCAAGCCTCAAGGAGATGGAATCGTCGTTTTGATGAAACAGTCAAAGAGTTTGGCTTTATTGAAAATGAAGATGAACCATGTGTTTACAAGAAGGTTAGTGGGAGCCATGTGGCATTCCTAGTAGTATATGTAGATGGCATATTACTAATAGAGAATGACATACATTCTCTACAGGCTGTTAAGACCTGGATGGGAAATAGTTTCTCGATGAAGGACATAGGAGATGCTACCTATATATTAAGGATCAAGATCTATAGAGATAGATCAAGGATATTAATCGGCCTAAGTCAGAGTACATACATTGATAAGGTATTGCATCATTTTGGGATGCAAGAGGCAAAAAAAGGATATGTCCCAATGTCTCATGGGATAGTGATCTCAAAAGGTAACTGCCCTAAATCATTAGATGATTAGGGACGTATGAGCAAAGTTCCATATGCTTCGGCAATTGGATCTATAATATATGCAATGATATGTACTCGTCCTCATATTTCATATGCCTTGACCATAACAAGCAGATACCAGTCTAATCCAGGTGAGGGTCACTAGACAGCCGTCAAAAATATTCTTAAGTACTTAAAGAGGACTAAAGATTCATTTTTGGTGTATGGAGGAGATGAAAAGCTAGTTGTAAAAGATTACACTAATGCTAGTTTCTAGACAGACCGAGATGATTCAGTATCTCAGTTAGGTTTTATGTTTTGCCTTGCTGGAGGTGCTGTTGTTAGTCACTAAACATGCGCTAATAATACACGCAAGTATACGAGTTTGCAAGTAGTATAGAATATTTTCTATTTTGTTCCAACAGAGACTCCATGTGTTGATAAATTAATTTATGCACTTATACACCGATGATATGGTTATTATTCAATGCTAAGACGATAAAAAAGTGAGGTTGTTTATAACTAAGAATTACGCTAACTAATTTAACTACAAGAATAAGATTGACTGAATTAATATATATAACAGACATGGGATTATAACTTCATTAATTACTTCATTCAATAGCCTTATTATTCTCAACCTTAACATGCAATGGTGATGACACTAATCAGATAACATGAAACTGATAAACGCCAGCTTTCGTTGCACGAGTACCATACTATAAGACATCCACAAAAGAGATAGAAGCTAAATAGACACCAATTATATTGAGACCCAATATGTCTATAGAATTTAACAACATAACGGTTTAAACATAAGTTATCTATCTTGATTACATAGGGCAAGTAAGATGGTTAAAATTACCTAAGAATCATGCATCACAAATACATGAACCTATGCTAGCATGGCAAGTTCTAAATCCTTAAGTTAACTTTTGCTTCATTAAGAATTAACACACTATCTCATAAGCTCACGACGCTCATAAGACGAATATGCACAACCAATAAGGTTATCATAAAATCATCACATGCTAAGGCATTGAAACAATTTAACCAAAGAAATCCATAAATAAATCCACTGGAACCCCATGATAACGATTAGCCCATAATCGGACTCATCATCAACGTGGGTTCCGATGAAAGCATGGTAAAACAAACGTAGTTTTAGTAACAAATAATTAAACCAAAGTTAACACAAGTGTATAGGTTCAACAAAAGAAGAAACGGGCATCCAAGTTTAGAACTCAAAATAAAGATTCACAAGAATAAACTAGATCTTCTTTGCCTTTGTTGAACTGTGCTATAGGTCTCTTGCCATCTTCTCCTTCACTCTGATATGTCTCTCCTTTGATATATATCTTAAAAAATAACCTAAAGTTGTTTATATAGCAGCCCCATGCAGCGTATAATTCTTCTCTCAGAAACCAAGTAGAAACAAGATTCTTCCATCCCGACACGAAGCGGCCGCGCGCTTGATCAGCGCGGGCGCGCTGGCTTCCTGTACTTTGGGCACGACCGCACGCTTAATCAGCGCGGGCGCGCTGGGCTTCTGCCAGAACTTATTTTCTCAATTTTCCTTGCAGCTTCGAGCCGGCTTCAAGGAGCTTTTATTCCAACACCTCCCCGACACCAAATTAGCACCAAAAACTATGCTAATTCACCTGATTACCTAGATAATGCCTGAAATGCACAAACACTTGAAAACACGTTAAAACACTTAACAATTTGAGTACAAATGCATCAATTCAAAGCTTATTAGAGCCTTTTAGAGTGTCATAAATGCCACTTAACATACCCCCAAACTTGAATCGATGCTTGTCCTCAAGCATAAACAAACTCAAAGAACAAGACAATAAAAAATAATGCATGAATACAACTACATGAATGCAACAATCCCTATAAAATAACTAAACCAGTCAACAAGCAACACCTCATTAAATGCAGTTATTCATATAAAGATCAGCCAAATCCCACAAATCAACCTACAAACCAGAGACGTGCGTGTGTGCAAATGCTTATAGATGTACTATCTCAACTAGATCGACAATCATGACTCACTACTCACCAAGACAATCGCAAGTTTATAAACAGAATAAAAGCTAGACTCAAAATAACTTATAACACTTTAATTCTAATATCGGAGTTTTATATGGATTCATGCTTTTATTCAAAACAACACAAACATGCTTATTTGATCGTGCAATGAGTGAGGTCCTCAAAAGACTTATATAATAGTACTCATATAGCCAGCGTTAGGTTAGTGGATCCCAGACTATACAAGCCTTAGGTCACTAGGCATAAAGTCCCCTAAGAACTTAATAACTCAAGTACTAAAGAGCCCACTCGTGATCAATTTTACATTACACTTATTATTTTTTTTTCTCTTCTTCTTTTTTTCTTTCTTTTTTTTTAAAAAACAAATGTCTGAATGAGTGCGTTTCGCTCCATCTCATTCAACCCTAGACTACTCATAGAAATATGAGCCGACTTCTAGCCATTTGACACCTAGCCATACAAGTAGCATTGAAATCCAAATTTTCTCCAATTTTTAAATATCCATGTCTTTTATTATTAAGAGAATATCCTAAATTCTAGATATAAACAAGCGATTAAACCTCGACAAACAGACAAACCATGACTATGATCTAGCACTCTAGCAACCAATAAGTCTTAGTGAAATACAAGTGTCTCTAGCATGGAAATCAACTCGATAAAACTTAACATCTCTAAACATGACGTCACTACACTAACATCAATATCACAAGTCAATCGGAAAATTTTTCTAAGGGATCATGTTATAATGCAAATGCAAGAAAACTATATGAACAAAATAACATAAACTACCAAAAATAAAATAAAAAAAATCTACATGGCACAATATGCAAACTATATGAACTAACTATCATGAACATGCAACTAAATGAGACTCACACAAAAACATATTCCTTCAACTACTCCGCCCAAACTTAAAATATTCACTGTCCTCAGTGAAGGTAATAGCAAGGAATCAGGCATACCTAATCTGAATCAGGATCATCACCCTCAACGGGTGGAGTGTCAGGTGTGTCTGGAGGTGGATACACAGAATCCTCACAAAAAATTGGCCACTAAATGTCAACTCCGGTGGTTCTAAAAGCTATCACAAGTGCCTGGGTGAGATCACGTGCAAAACGACTGTGGATGTCGTGCATCGCCTCCATCCTCCGTGCTAGACGCCTGTACTGTGTTGAACTCAAACAATCTCCCACATCAGCTCCATCCTGCTCCCCATGCGCATATTGTTGCTGCGATGGACCAGCCTCCTCTCCATACCGAGCTCTCTAAGCTGCTCGACGGGCTTGCTGAGAACCTCCCACTGTAGATGCCTCCATAGGAACAACACCTGGAAGATGAGCATAAGAGTAACCAAGCCCCTTAGGATTGGGCATGCCGCCATACCACTCAACCATGCAGTGCAGCGTAGCACTATCAATAGGAGCAGTGGGAAGCTACAGCTGCTCATGTACTGGCCAATGAACACCAACTGCCACACACAACTTCGTCACTACGGACGCATACGAAATAGCACCTGTAGTCCCTCCTCTCAAAACTCTCAAAATCCCTTGATAAATCACCATCACTGAATCAATGTAATCACCCTGCAGAATCCCCCACAACAGACGAGCACGCTCCACAGTAATCTCATGCACAAGCGAAGAAGGCATGATGTTAGCACAAATAAACGAGTTCCAAGCATATGCAAACCTGTTCATGCAAAAAGCAGAGAACGTGGAGTAATCAGTAGTGCCCCTCTTGAACTTCCAATGAGTCTTAGGCACACACAGGGTTGTAATGATCAGATCCAAATTAAAGTCCTCCGGAGTCTTACCGTTCCATGTGTCCTGACCCACCTTCCTCACGGGCTGCTCAATCACCTTCCTAATAGCATCGACACTGTACTCGATAGTCATCCCCCTAACTACCGTGAAGCCATTCTCCTCCGCCTTTGCGTTAGCATAAAACTCCCACACAAGGCATAACAACGGGAGCCTCACAAAAAGGAACCCAACACATCTGAAAAATCATCTCCAAAAGCTTACCATCGTTTCCTGATGGTACAAACCCTCGCTCCTTAGCAATAGGCTTCGAGAGAAGTCTCGTGTACTCCTCTTCAGCCCCAGGAATAGAAAACCTAGGCCTCACACCACCCGCAAATGAAGAATTGGTGGTGATGCTGCTTACTTGTGTTCTTTGTCTCTTGGGTGCCATCAGGATTGAATGAGAGAGAATAAAAGTGTACGTGTTTAGTGAGAATTTTTGTTTGAGAGTTTGTGATGTGGTGGAGAAGTTGTGTATAAGTGTATGTATCTATAGGTGGAGAGGTGAGAATTTGATAAGGAATAGAAGTGGGAATTACTTACGGGAATCATGGGAATAATGCAATTGATTAGGACAGGGAATTATGGGATGTGGAAGATTAAAAATCGGGTTGGAATTGATTTTGGAGTAAAAGTCCCGATTTTACCTTATAAAACTGCTGAAATTTATGTATTTTTTCAAACAGAACCCGGCGCGGGCGCGCGCTGCGCGGCCGCGCCCAGCTTCTGAAGTTGGCCCTGAATTTTTTTCTTTTTCTGATTTTTTTGTGTTTTTCTCCTGTCTTCTTGCTTCCTCTACCTACTAATGTACAACATACTTGGGTTGCCTCCCAAAAAGTGCTTGTTTTATGTCGTTAGCTCGACATAGAATTTCAAGATCAAATGGACAATAGAACGGCACTAACCACCTCGCGGTTTGCCGTGTCACCATAGTAATGCTTCAACCTCTGACCATTAACCTTGAATTCCTGGCCCGGATCATTGTCAAAAATTTCCACCGCTCCATGTGGAAACACAGTTTTGACAATAAACGACCCTGACCATCTTGACTTTAACTTTCCAGGGAAAAGACGGAGACGAGAGTTGAATAAAAGAACTTGTTGCCCCGACACATATGATTTGAGCACTAGACCCCTATCGTGCCACCTCTTGACTTTTTCCTTTTTACATTTTGTTGTTCTCATAAGCTTGAAGTCGAAACTCCTCCAGTTCATTCAATTGAAGCATCCTCTTCTTTCCAGTTGCATCTAAGTCCAGATTCAATTTCTTCAAAACCCAATATGCTTTATGCTCGAGTTCCACAGGCAAATGACACCGCTTTCCATAAACCAACTGGAACAACAATATTCCCAAAGGAGTTTTATATGTTATATAAGCCCAAACAGCTTCATCAAGCTTCAAAGACCAATCTTTCCTCGATGGACACACAACCTTTTCTAAAATGCGCTTTAACTCTCTGTTTGAAACCTCAGCCTGACCATTTATCTGAGGATGATAAGTCGTGGCAACGCGATGATTCATATTATACCTTTTCATCATAGCAGTGAACTTGCGATTGCAAAAATACGATCCCTCATCACTGATTATAACTCTTAGAGTTCCAAACCTTATGAATACCTGCTTATGAAGAAAATTAAGCACCACCTTCACATCGTTTGTTGGCAACACCTTAACTTCAACCCATTTTGACACGTAATCAACTGGCAACAAGATATACTGATTGTTACAAGATGAGACAAATGACCCCATGAAGTTAATTCCTCAAACATCGAAGACCTCAACCTCGAAAAGCACATTAAGAGGCATCTCATCCCTCTCAGACATATTACCCACATATTGACATCGATCAAATTTCAAAATGAATTGGTAAGCATTTTTAAACAAGGTCGGCCAAAAGAAACCTGCTTGAAGAACACGAGCTGCTGTCTTTTGTCCACCATAATGTCCTCCATAAGCTGTTGAGTGGCAGTCTCGCAAGATTCCCCCGTTTTACTGTAAGGAATACATCTCCTGATAATTTGATCGGCTCCTTGTCGAAACAGAAATGGCTCATCCCACATATACCACTTCACTTCATGTAGAAACTTCTTCATTTGCGTAAGAGATAACTCAGGAGGCATGATATTACTCACCAGGTAGTTCATAATGTCTGCAAACCACAGTTCTTCTTCTTGCACTCCAAACAACTGCTCATCGGGAAAAGACTCATTTATCAATGTCTTATCCAATGAAGTAGCATTGGGATTCTCTAAACTCGAGAGATGATCAGCGACTTGATTTTCAGTCCCTTTTTTGTCCTTGATCTCTATCTCAAATTCTTGGAGCAAAAGAACCCATCTAATGAATCTAGGCATCGAGTCCTTCTTTGAGACGAGATATCGAATTGCGGCGTGGTTAGTGAAAACTGTCACCTTAGTCCCAAGCAGATAAGATCGAAATTTCTCAAAACCATAGACAATAGCCAAAAGTTCTTTTTCCATAGTAGTATAATTCAGTTGAGCACCATTAAGGATCTTAATAGCGTAGTACACCACATGAAATATGTTGTTCTTTCTCTGCCCAAGAACTGCTCCAACTGCATAGTCACTTGCATCACACATCATCTCAAAAGGTTGGTTCCAATCAGGTGCAGTTATGAGAGGTGTCGAGATTAATCTCTTCTTCAATGTTTAAAAAGCTGCAAGGCACTCATCATCAAACTAGAAATGGACATCTTTTTCTAGCAAACTGCATAACGGCTTCAAAATCTTAGAAAAGTCCTTGATGAAACGCCTGTAGAAACCCGCATGATCAAGAAAACTGTGAATTCCCTTAACAAAAATAGGTGGAGGAAGATTCTCAATGACCCCCACCTTGGCTTTGTCCACCTCAAGACCCTTACTAGAGACCTTGTGCCCGAGAATAATGCCCTGTCGTACCATAAAGTGACATTTCTCCCAATTGAGAACCAAATTGGTCTCAACACACCTCTTGAGAATGCGTCCAAGATTTTGCAAGCATTCATAAAAAGAATCGCCAAATACAGAGAAGTCATCCATGAACACCTCCATATTCTGGCCTATCATATTACAAAAGATGGCCATCATGCATCTCTGAAATGTGGTTGGCGCACCACACAGACCAAAAGAAACTCGTCTGAAGGCGAACGTACCAAATGGACAAGTGAAGGTAGTTTTCTCCTGATCTTCTGGAGCGATACAAATCTGATTGTAACCCGAATAGCCAACCAGAAGACAGTAGTACTCATGCCCAGCAAACCTGTCAAGTATCTGATCAATGAAGGGCAAAGGGAAGTGATCCTTCCTAGTGGCTTTGTCCAGCTTCCTATAATCCATGCAAACTCTCCACCCAGTGACTGTTCTAGTAGGAATAAGCTCATTCTTCTCATTTTCTACCACAGTAATACCACCTTTCTTTGGCACATATTGAACCGGGCTTACCCATGAATTGTTAGAAATAGGGTAGATGATCCCTGCATCTAGCCACTTAAGAATTTTCTTTTTTACTACTTCCTTCATAATTGGATTGAGACGTCTTTGATGCTCGACCGTATGCTTGCTACCTTCCTCTAGCAGAATTTTATGCAATCAATAAGAAGGGTTGATTCCCTTGATACCTACTATAGTCCATCCAATTGTCGATATGAATTCTCTTAGAATTCTCAAAAGCTTATCCTCATCACTACCTGAAAGGTCAGATGTAATAATAACCGGCAGAGTATGTGCATCACCTAAAAACACATACCTCAAATACTCAGGTAAAGGCTTAATCTCAAGAGTAGGAGCTTCCTCAATAGATGGCTTGATGCATTTAGGAGCTTTGCTCAATTCCTCCTTTCCAAGAGATTCAAAAGGCATATCAATCTTCCTTTTCCAGGGAGAAGCATTCAAATATTGCAATTGTTCATCACCTTCGTCATCTCCACTGTTTGAATTTCCCAATAAGGCTTTTTCTAAGGCATTAGACCTTAGCAATTGATCAAGTTCTGAAGTAACCACAAAATCGACCAACTCCACTTTTAAGCACTCCTCATTATCAGTAGGAAATTTCATAGCATTGAACTCATTAAAAGTTACATCCTGATCCAGTACTCGCATCGTGAGCTCACCTTTCTACACGTCAATCAATGTTCGTCTAGTTGCCAATAAAGGTCTTCCCAAGATTATGGGAATCTTCTTATCTTCCTCGAAATCCAGAATGACAAAATCAACAGGGAAGATGAGTTTATCAACCTTGACCAAGACATCCTCCACAATACCTCGTGGATATGTAATAGAATGGTCGGCCAACTGCAAGGTCATATAAGTCAGTTTTTGGATCAGGCAAGTCCAACTGCTTGAAGATTAACAAGGGCATCAGATTGATGCTAGCTCCCAAGTCACATAAGCATCTATCAAAAGACACTTTTTCAATAGAACATGGAATAGTGAAGCTTCCAGGATCTTTAAGCTTTGGAGGCAACTTTTGTTACAACACAACACTGCATTCCTCTGTGAGAGCAACTATCTCTAAACCATATAGCTTCACTTTCCAAGAGAGAATACCTTTCATAAACCTTGCATAACTAGGCATCTGCTCAAGGGCCTCGGCGAAAGGTATGTTGATATGAAGTTTCTTGAACACCTCCAGAAACTTCTCAAATTGATTGTCCAGCTTTTTCTTCTGCAGCCGCTTAGTAAAAGGCGGTGGATGATAGATCTGTTTCTCCCCTGTATTACCCTCAGGAGGAATGTGCTCGACAGTAGTCTTCCTTGGTTCCACTTCTACTTCCTGTTGCTCTACTTCTTTCTCAGCGTCAGCTTCTTTAATCAACACTTTAATTTGTTCGGGATTCACAACCTTTCCAGACCTTAACGTGATTGCCTTTACCTGCTCCTTACCTTCCCTCTTTCATGGCACTTCAATGTCACTAGGTGATGTACCAGGTTAATGATTTAGCAAGACGTTGGCAATTTGTCCGATTTGATTTTCTAAGGTCTTGATAGAAATAGCTTGGCTTACACATAAGCTTCAACTCCTCTAATTCAGATTTTTCATTGGCTTCTTGCAGCTGAAGTTATTGTCTTGGTGCATATCGCGGTTCCTGAAAACCTGGGGGGTTGTATTGCTTAGCTGGATACTACTGATAAGGATGTTGAACCGCATTCTGAGCGTTGCTCCAGCTGAAATTTGGATGATTGCGGTTGTTAGGATGATAGGTGGCTGGCACGAGTTGCTGTGATCGCTAAAAATTGCTCACAAAATATGTTGATTCACTAGAAATAACACACTGATCAGTCTCATGGGCACCAGCACAAAGTTCACAGACACTGGTGATTTTATTAACTACATAATTAGCCAAAGAGTCCAACTTCATTGTCAAAGCCTTAATAGCAGCTGTTGCATCCAACTCCAGAATTCCTGCTACTTTTCCCTAAGTCAGTCTCTGGGAAGGATTCTGGTACTCATTCACATCCATCAGTTTGATCAATTCATAAGCTTTATCATAGCTTTTAGCCCACAGGGCTCCTCCTGATGCTGCATCAAGCATGGGTCTAGAAGTAGCACCCAATCCATTATAGAAATAGTTTATAATCAATTTATCAGGCATGCCATGATGTGGGCATTTCCTTAGCATTTCTTTATATCGATCCCAAGCCTGACACAGGGATTCTCCAGTTTGCTGAGCAAACTGACTAAGAGCATTTCTGATTGCTGCAGTCTTCGCCATAGGGAAGAATTTAATGAGAAATTTTTGAGCAAGATCTTTTCATCTAGTGATAGACCCTGGTGGTAGAGAATGTAAACAGCACTTAGCTTTGTTCCTAAGAGAGAATGGAAAGAGTTGTAACTTGTTAGCATCCTCAGTCACACCATTGAACTTGAAAGTATCACAGATCTTGATGAAATCCTTGATGTGCATGTTGGGGTCTTCAGTAGGAGAACCCCCCAAATTGAACTGAGTTCTATATCATCTGAATCATACCTGCTTTGATCTCAAAAGTGTTATCCGAGATGGCTGGTCTGATGATGCTTGACTGAATGTCATTGATCTTAGGCTGAGAATAGTCCATCAAAGCCTTAGGATTTTCTGCTTGATCTCCCATTGCTACTACCACTGGTTCTTCAACTTTTTCTTTATCTTCTACCTTCTCTTCTTCTCCAAAGACTTCTCTTCGAACCACTATCGCTTCTTCCTCGGCTTGATTCAGATCTCTCTTACGAGTCTGAGAACGCGTATGCAGACACGCTCGCTAGATCACTTGAAATAAGACAAGGAAACAAATAAGTAAAAATGTCCGAGTCAGTGAATTTTAACGACCACTGATGATAAACACATAAACTAAAAATTAACACTGCAGACCCCGGCAGCGGCGCCAAAAACTTGTTAGTCGCTAAACACGCGCTAATAATACATGCAAGTATACGAGTTTGCCAGTAGTATAAAATCTTTTCTAGTTTGTTCCCACAGAGACTGCTTGGCTTGATTAATTAATTTATGCACTTATACACCGATGATATGGTTATTATTCAATTGTAAGACGATAACAAAGTGAGGTTGTTTATAACTAAGAATTACGCTAACTAATTTAACTACGAGAATAAGATTGACTGAATTAATATATATGACAGACATGGGATTCTAACTTCATTAATTACTTCATTCAATAGCCTTATTATTCTCAACCTTAACATGCAATGGTGATGACACTAATCAGATAACACGAAACTGATAAACGCCAACTTTTGTTGCACGAGTACCATACTACCAGACATCCACAAAAGAGATAGAAGTTGAATAGACACCAATTGTATTGAGACCCTATATGTGTATAGAATTTGACAAGATAACGGTTTAAGCATAAGTTATCTATCTTGATTACATAGGGCAAGTAAGATGGTTAAAATTACCTACGAATCATGCATCACAAATACATGAACCTATGCTAGTATGGTAAGTTCTAAATCCTTAAGTTCACTTTCGCTTCATTAAGAATTAACACACTATCTTATAAGTTTGCGACGCTCATAAGACGAATATGCAAAACCAATACTAGGTTATCATACAATCATCACATGCTAAGGCATTGAAACAATTTAACTAAAGAAATCCATAAATAAATCCGCTAGAACCCTACATTAACAATTAGCCCATAATCGGACTCATCATCAACGTGGGTTCCGATGAAAGCATGGTAAAAAAAATGTAGTCTTTATAACAAATAATTAAACTAAAGTTAACACAAGAGTATAAATTCAACAAAACAAGAAACGAGCATCCAAGTTTACAACTCAAAACAAAGATTCAAAAGAATAAACTAGATCATCTTCGCCTTTTTTTAAGTGTGCTATAGGTCTCTTGTCGTCTTCTCCTTCACTCTGCTATGTCTCTCCTTTGATATATATCTTAAAAAACGACCTAAAGTTTTTTATATAGCAGCCTCATGCAGCGTAGAATTCTTCTCTTAGAAACCAAGTAGAAACAGGATTTTGACATCCCGACCCGGCGCGGCCGCGCGCTTGATCTGCGCGGGTGCGCTGGATTCCTGTACTTTTGGCGCGGCTACGCGCTTAATCAGTGTGGGTATGCTGGGCTTCTGCCATAACTTATTTTCTCCATTTTCCTTGCATCTTCGAGTCGGCTTCAACGAGCTTTTATTCCAACACCACCTTGACACCAAATTAGCACCAAAACAATGTTAATTCACCTGATTACCTAGATAATGCGTGAAATGCAAAAACACTTGAAAACACGTTAAAACACTTAACAACTTGAGTATAAATGCATCAATTCAAAACTTGAGCCTTATAGTGTGTCATAAATGCCACTCAACAGATGTAAGCTGGAAGAGTTCAAAGCAAGAGACAATAGTTGATTCTACAATGGAAGCTGAGTTTATTGCTGCTAGTGAAGCAGCCAAAGAGGTTGTTTGGATGCAGAAATTCATAACGGGCTTTGTGTGGTTCCATCGATCGCAGATCCAGTTGATTTCTATTATGATAACAATGGAGCCATTGCATAGGCTAAAGAACCAAGGGCCCATTCCAGAGCAAAAGCATATACATAGAAGATATCACCTTCTTTGAGAGATTAATGAGAGAGGAGATATACATATATGTAAAGTGCATATTGATGATAATGTTGCAGACCCACTGACTAAGGCTTTGTCGCAGCAGAAGCACGATGGTCATACTAGTTCCATGGGTATTAGATACATGGGTGATTGGCTCTAGTGTAAGTGGGAGATTGTTAGTGTTTGTGTCCTAGAGATAACACTATTATGTTTTGTTAATGACATTTGGATTATTAATATTTATGTTCTATCAATTATTCTTTTAAATAATTTATCGAGTCTTAATTTACTGCGATATAAATATTAGATTAATAAATATCCTGAGAATATGATATGATATCTATATCTCTAAGTACGTGACTTAAAAATGAGATTATGTGAATAATATCGATATCCCCAAATATCCCTAGTCGAGTATTATTAAGGGACAATAATAATGCATTAAGACTAGTGTGTTTTTTAACTGATGATCACATCCCATTGATCATAGGTATAGTGATACTAAAGCCGAAAATACAGGCATATGTAAATATATATGGTGCTGGATAGACCCAATTTGAGATTCTACATGTCTGTTGTGTCATAAGTAATTCTTAAAGTGATAATGATGCAATGCTCCTTCGACTTGAAATCATTATATTTCTATATGATGATTAAGATACTTTGATTACATCAAAAGTTGCCTTTGATCGGGTAATGATAAAAGTGGACTTCGGGTATATTAAGAATCGTGTGAGAAATATGAATGATCTAGAAAGTATTTAACCTTCCTAATTATTGGAGAGATATTATTGGCCTCTTGTTTGACCTAGACTATGAAATGCGTGGCACCGCTCTAAAATGTTGATTTGAAATGATAGTCTACCCATTTATCAAGGAAACCTGGATTAAACCATGAAGGGGATGACACATAACATGCCTCAAGTTTAATCTATAATATTTGGTTAAAGGGATTATAATACTTTATACATTATTCTTGAAAGGTTTAATCGATCACTGATTTAATTATTATTATTTGGGTAGAAATGATGTATTACTAGATGCCGCTCATTGTTTATAATTTAATTATAAGATATTTAAATTATTGTCAACGTAATAATAACCTAGAGGGTCGCACAAAGAAAGCATGGATGAATATTTAATTCAAATTCAGATTTTAATTAAAAAGGAAATTTAAATTATTTATTATTAATTAAGTTGGACATAATTAATGGGATAAATGAATTTTGAATTTGTATATTATTAAATCCGAAATTCAGTTGTTATTTAGTAACTGAGTAAACTTAAATATTAAATAAATAAAATTTCAGATTTTAATAAACTCTAACTTGGATTAGGGTTAGGACTGTTTTTGGCCGCTCTATATAAACATCCTTAAGGCTAAAATTAGGGTTATATTTTTATTAGATAAAAACATAAAACCCTAGCACCTAAAGGTGAGAGAGAGGGGAAAACAGGTTCGTTCTTGGTGCTAGTACACGCCTCCTCCGTACTAGCTTTTGCGTGGATACCTCTGCGGTGTAGATCGTTAAGACGAGATACGTGATGTTCGGTTAAAGCTAGGATCTCTTTTTGACAACCATAATCGTAAAGCTCTTTAAGGTAAACACCTCATCCACGAATTAAATATTGTTTTTCGCATGGATCCTGTGGTGGGTTTCGATTTATTCTGCTTTTACGGTTTTATTTATTATTTTCGCTGCGTTTTATGCCTCGAAACTCAAGACCAATGATGTACTCCCTTATATTCCCCTTTCCTTTATAATTCATGGTCACGAGTTTTGACAGAAGATTACTCATTTCCGCTTTCTCATTCTTAGAAAAATATTGCTCAATCTCGGAGAGGAACTTCTTGGCACTTGTACTCTCAGCAATAGAGCCCCGAAAGCCAGTTGGAATCGTTCGCTTCATGATCACCATACACAGGCGATTAGAGCGTTCCCATTTCTCAATTTGATCCATTTTGGGATCGTCCCTAGTGGGAAGTAGTTGCTCTTTCCTTAGCGCAAGTTCGAGATCCATATACCCAAAAACGATTTCAACATTCTCTTTCCACGTGACACAGTTTGTCTCATTCAACATTGGAATCATGCTCAATTGAGCGGAAGCATAATTAACAGAAGCAGTAACTGAAATAGAAAACAAATATACAACATAATGCTCAAAACTAGTATATACAATAATGTGATAAATTTTAAATATGGGCAACACTATCACAAGATACCTAGCGCAACATTAAATTTTAGTCTTTGGATATAAAATTTAATTTATAATTGGTACTCTCCACGCAATAATCAAGTATTAACAATTAATCTCTGTCATATAATATGCCTTTCTTTGGACCGACTTATTATTCACATGAAAAACTTAATATTGTTACATACTTATTATCATAAGAATATATTAATTTTGGCCAAACATTACCTTCCTTTGGGCCGATAAAATTTACATAAAATTAAAAAATCCATCGTCATTATAATATTCTTAAATTAATCTATACAAAAGAGGTCACTTTGGCGACATATTGCTTCAATCAATTAACTCCAAAATATTTGACCACTTAAATAAATAAGTTAATATTTATTTGCCAATAAAAAAATGACTCTCAAGCATAATATATTTTTAATTTATAGTCAAACACTATAGATATGAACCATTAAATAATTACGTTAGATCCCCAGAAATCTAAAACTGAAGTATAATATAGTCCAACTTGTCAAATAGTACACTCAAAATAAAAAAAAGTGCACATAAATTCATGACTCTATGATAGTTATTTGAAGGCGCTTAATTCATAGACATGAATAATAATACAATATGTCAAGTAATTACTATCCACAACAGTAGCATGGCATAACCCTTAACATCATAGAATAAAATAACATGTAATAGCACACCATATTAATGAAATTTAATAATAAACTATAACATATACTATAGTCATGGTCCTGACACAAAACAAAACTTAAAGGCTGAACTCACCATACTAACTCAACAATATATTGATCTGAATTGCTAATCAATGAATAACCATATACTATGGTAACATAGAAATTATTAACTACGTGCTCGAGTATCACACAATATAAATTAAAACTCATGAAATCACTGTAGTGAACCATACCAGACGTCGTATGTACATGATCTTATAAAATAATAATCGAACGAATCAAAATTGCATGTCTAAAAAAATTGATCGAATTAATACACAATAATTAAATATGAATAGGCTCTGATGCCAATCGATAGAATCTAATAATTTTACAAACACATAATTCTCTAAAATAAAGACAAGGACCGTAGTCATCATATCTAGTTATCGATATTAAACTGAAGGTCGAAGCGTACCTGAATCTATAAGGAGATAATTGTGACGGTATCCTAATCTGTATAATGTTCTTGATTATTGTCTTCCTCAACCAAGTACTCCTTAGGGTTTCTCAATATCTCTCTCTTACGGGTAGAAGAAAAGCCGTATAACGTGTACTTGATATATTGGGGACTATAACCCTTTTTATATACCACCTAATTAAATCTCCCATCATAATTTAATTGGGTCTGATATTAGGTATCCAGTTAATAGGTCCATACAATAAATTAAAATCTAATTGGATTTCTTATTTGATCACTTAATTTAACCCAATATAATAAATAGCAAATATAATTGATATATTTATATGTAGCCCATAAAATAATCATTATTATTAAAATAATAATAACATCTTGATCTTTTTGGACTTGTCAACATAATGTCTATGAACAAAAAGAGTTATATCGTAGTAAGTGTTGATGATTTTACTAAATTTACTTGGTGTATTTCTTACACAAGAAAGGCGAGGCTCAGAAGTGCTTTTGGATTATATGCGACTGATTGAAAATGGTTTAAATCAAAAAGCAAAAATACTATAAAGAGATAATGATATTGAGTTTAATATTTTCAACATGGATGAACTCTATAGATACAAAGGAATTTCTCAACAATTTTCAACACGTAACACTCTTCATCAAAATAGGGTGGTGGAAAGGAAGAATATGGTACTTACTGAAGCTGAAAGAACTATGATAGAAGACGCTAATTTTTCCTAACCTATTTCTCGGCTGAAATTGTTAACACATCATGTTATACTCAAAACCTAATACTTATCAACATACATGGTTTGATTCTTTATCAAATGATCAAGGAAAATGCGCTAAGTTTGAAGCATTTTCACATTTTTAGATGCAAGTGTTTTGCACCAAATACACATCATGAGCATCTTGGTAAGTTTGACATAAACGTTGATGAATGTATGTTTTGGTTATTCTCCATCCAAAGCTTTAATTAATATGGGAACTAGAAAAATTATTAAATTTATCCATGTTTTATTTAATGATAGCTCAGATATTGATGCTGTTATTGGACATCCAAATATGGAGGGGAACAACTACTCAAAGTCAGTCAACTCCTAATAACATCAGGAGGAGACACTTGATTAGAAGGGACAACAAATTCAAAAAATCAAAGCTCATCAAAAACTCTAACAAGTCAAATTGAGTCAATTTAGGAATTGACACCCAATCATGGAATGACACCAATCAGGACATGAAAGCTCTAACATATGGGGAATGACATAATAAAGTACACCCTAGTCAGAAAGTGACAATACTGATTAAGGGATAGTTTCATATGAAAATTATTTTGAAAATGCATCCAATACATAGGAATCATCAAGCTCAAGTAATCAGTTACAAACTTCTAGGGAAAGATAAGAAGTGCAACACAAGATGATTGTCTATATCAAAAAATTTTATCAAAGAAGGAGCCTAAGAAAGTTAAAGATGCACTCGAAGATGCTGATTGGTTTACTCCAATTTCAAGATGAACTCAATAAGTTGGAGAGGAATGAAGTATAGAAACAGATGCCTAGGCCAAAGAATAGGTCAATTTTAGGCACAAAGTTGGTGTCAGAAGTAAGACAAATTCTGACGGCGCTATAATGAAGAATAAAGTGAGACTTGTTGCAAAAGATCATTCATAACAATAAGACATTAACTATGATGAAATATTTTCTCATGTTCCCGGACTTGAAATCATGACGATATTCTGAGCTTATGCAGCTCACTTCAAATTCAATGTCTTTTAAATGGATGTTAAACGTGCATTTCAAATTGATTGAAAGATGATGTATATATTAAACATCATCCTGGTTTTGTTTATCATAAATTTCCTTATCATGTTTAAGGCTAGACAAATGACTCTTTGTACTCAAGCAAGCTCCAAGGGCCTGGTATGAAATACTTGCTCGGTTCTTAATTGAGAGTGGTTTCAAAAGAGGTACAATTGATAAAACTTTGTTTTACACCAATGAAGGTAAATACTTGATTTTGGTTCAAATTTATGATGATGCCATCATTTTTATACCTACCGACAATAAGCTTTGCAAGAAATTTTCTGAGCTTATGCAATCAAAGCATCAGATGAGCATTCATGAGTGTGTATTTTATCTTAACATTGTCCCTATATTTTGATCATTTTATACAAAAATAGATTTTTATTTAATAAATATTTATATTTTCTTGTAGGTATTAAGGAGTTGTAATAAAGGAAGGCTTGGAGTTTACAAAATCAGAGTTGAAGTTTAATTTAATCAAAAATCAGATTTTATGGGCTGCTTGTGCAGTATACACTATCGTACAATTGGTCTTAATTTTATTGTCCAGCCGAATCAGCCCAGAATTCGATTGATAATTCATTGAAAAAATTTTCAATTCTAATTAGGAAATCTCGTTGAATTTGCAATAATTCATTGAAAAAGACTTTTATTAGAGATATTATTAGATAGATAATTCAGACCTAAAATGGAGAGATGAAGAAACAAGGAGCCGCATAAGGGAGGAGGAGAAGAAGCCATCAATGAAAAAGAATTCAACCATTGAAAATATTTCTTATTTTTATTTATCTCTTCTTATGAACGAACATCTGTTTGTTATCTTGGGATTCTTTTGATACATTTATTATGAACTAAATTTGTATGAGTAAGAATGTTTATGGAATGGTGGTATGGAATTGTTGGTGTTTTGATACTTCTTATTATATGTAGTTTACAGTTTAATCATTCAAGTGTTTTTCATGCTAATACTTGCTATTGTCTGATCATCATTAGTAGGTTAAGGAGTTAATTATAATACTGAGAGGGTTATAGTTAACTCACATAAAACTTGAATGTTGCAGGATTATATGTTAGATATAATTGATGATATCAGGATATAAACTATCAGAGTTTATTATCAGGATTTAATATTAGCATTGACTAAAGGTGAAGTCATCAGTACTTGTATATCGGTACTTGATGATCAACATTTGTTGTTATCAGGATTTAGTCACTTCAATAGATATTCGAGAAGGAAAAGGATTGCAGAATTCAAGGAGGTGAAGAACTTTATTTCAGAAGCAATCATATATGAATATATATTAAGTTTCCTTATTATAATAGAATAGAATTCCTTATTGATTCTGTAACTGAGCATTATATAAGTATAGATTAGGTTTACTCTATATGAGTTATAAATTGTTATATCTTTCAGATAACATAGCAGCTCTCAAAGATAATTGTTCATCCTTTAAGAGAGCACTTTTGTAATAAGTTTTTATCTGTTAATATAAAAACTGTTGATTTTATTAACTGTTGTCGAATTATTTGCATATATTGTATTCACCCCCTCTAGAGTTGTATTATGGACCTAACAATTGGTATCAAAACTTGCTTTTCATATATACAAACAATTTAATATCTGAAAATCAATCTTTAATGGCAGAGAAAGAAGCACAACGGAATCCACCACCACCCCCAGCCACATCACAGATTAACAATAATATGAGTAGGTATAAAGCTATCAAGGTTCCAATCCTAAAGATACATGAATATCCAATCTGGAAGGTCAAGATGGCCATGTGCTTGGAAGCTACAAATCCTGAATATCTAAGCAGGATTTATGATGGTCCTCATAGGCCAATGAAGGTGGCAGAATCAGTTGTTGGTCAAGTTGAAAACATGGTTGAAAAAAATAAGAAGGATTATTCTCCTGAAGATCTTTCATCTATTATGAAAGATGCAAAAGTAAGACATATTTTGCATAGCAGCCTTGATACTGTTATATCCAATAGGGTTATTGGATCTAAAACATCAAAGGAAACTTGGGATGTTTTAGAAGTAAAGTGTCAAGTAACCACCGCCATCGAGAAAAATAGGAGGACATTACTTACTCAAGAATATGAGCACTTTGACTCAAGAGACAATGAGTCCTTAACTGAGATCTATGATAGATTTCAAAAGCTGTTGAATGACCTATCTCTTTTTGACAAGGAATATGACTTAGAGGACTCAAACTTGAAGTCAAAGTAAGAGAAAAGGACCAAGGCTAAACCAATTGCACTTAAAGTTGAAGAGAAGCCAAAGGAGAAAGCCAGGAGAAAAGGTCACTCTAAAGGAAAAGATATGATTGCAAAGTCTGATACTGAGTCATCAAACTCTAACGATGATTCAAATACTAATAGTGAATCAGATACTGATTGTGATCATGACAACAATGAAGACATGGAACAAATGGCTGCTCTCTTGGTTAAAATCTTCAAGAAGATGGTCTACAAGAACTTCGAGAAAGGGAATAAGTTTTCCAGATAGGGTTCCAGTTCCTCAAACTCTGATAAGTGGAATGATAGAAAAAAAGCTGATTATAAGGAATCAAAGTCTGGAATATTTAACAAGTCAAAGGAAATAATGTATAACTGTGATGGAATTGGACACTTTGCAGCTGACTGCAGAAAGTCTAGAGCTAAGAAGAAACAAGCCTTGATCTCAAAGAAGAAAAACTGAGATGATTCATCAGATTCATATGATGGTGTTAATTATGCCCTTATGGAAAATTCTAAAACAGAGGCTGACACTGCTGAATTAAAGGTACCTAAAACCACACTTGTTTTTGGTACTGATGATATCTATGAATTAAGATTATTTATCAAATCTCTGTATGTTAGTTATAGAGATCAAATCTTAGAGAATAATAGAATCAAGAGTGAAATCTCTGAGTTAAAGAAAATGAATGATCACCTAGAAATTGAGTTGCTTTCCATTCTAGAAATTCAAAAAGAAATAGATAATGTTGTTTATGTTAAAGAAAAATTGTTAGAAAAGCATGCTTATCTCGAAAAAGAGTTAGCTAAAGAAAGAGAGGTTATTAAACTTTGGACTAACTCAAGAAAAACAACTCAGGAGATTTTAGAAAAAGGATCAACATACAAAGTGAAGATCATTAGAAGTGATAATGGAACTGAATTCAATAACAGTTCTATGGAAGAGTTCTACAAATACAAGGGGATAAAACAAGAATTTTCTGCCCCTGGAACTCCACAACAAAATGGAGTTGTTGAAAGAAAGAATAAAATTCTCATAGAAGCTGTAAGAACCATGATAGAGGAAGTAAGATTGCCCACCTACTTTTAGGATGATGTTGTACAAACTACTTGCTTCACACAAAATGTAACTTTGATCTATAAGCATGGTAAAACATCATTTGAGATGGTGAAGGGAAAGAAGCCAAATTTGAAGTACTTTCACATTTTTGGCTGCAAGTGTTTTATTCTCAAAACTCATCCAGAACAGCTTACCAAATTTGATCTAAAAGCTGATAAAGGCATTTTTGTTGGTTATCCACTATCTACAAAAGCCTTCAGAGTTTACAATCTGAGAATAAAGACAGTCATGGAATCCATACATGTATCTTTTGATGACAAGATGATTACAGGTCTAGAAGATGTAGGTGAACATGATGAGTTGAGATTTGAAAATGAAGTACCATATTATGAAAAACTAAATCCTGATATACCGATAAGTCTTGATATAGTAAATCCTGATATCACTATAAACTCTGATGATCCACATGATAGTGGAAATTCTGCTAATACTGAAGCACATGTTGAGGGGGAGCAACATGATTCAAATCCAGGGTCTTCTATAAATGATTTAGCTCAAGGAACATCATTAAATAATTCATCAAACTTTGATTCCTCAAATACTGATAGCACGAGAAATACTAATTCAGGAGAGTATCAGGAAATGATAGTACGTGGAACAATTCAAAGAGATACTAGAAAGTTCATAGATCATGGTGGAGGTTCTTATTCAAAGAGTCAACTCCCATCTGCAAGAAAATGGTTTAAGTCACACACACCTGACTTAATCATTGGAAATCCTGATAGTGGTGTAAGAACCAGAAAATCCACTCAAACTGAATGTCTCTACCATTCTTTTCTATCTCAAATTGAACCAAAGAAAGTGGAAGAAGCTCTTCAAGATGTTTGTCTGGATTACAACAATGCAAGAGGAGCTTAATATATTTGAAAGGAAGAAAGTCTGGACTCTTGTGCCAAGACCAAAGAACAAATCAGTTGTTGGTACAAAGTGGGTATTCAGAAACAAAACCGAAAGTGCGGGCATCATTACAAGAAATAAACCAAGACTGGTTACAAATGGTTATTCACAGCAAGAAGGCATTGATTATGATGAGACTTTTGCTCCAGTTGCAAGCCTTGAGGCAATCAGAATTTTTCTAGCCTATGCTGCTCACACAAAGTTTAAAGTGTTCCAAATGGATGTGAATAGTTCATTTCTAATTATTGAACTTGAAGAGGAAGTTTATGTTGAAAAGCCTCCAGGGTTCATTGACTCAAAATATCCTAGTCATGTCTATAAACTGTATAAAGCACTCCATGGACTAAAACAAGCTCCAAGGGCCTGGTATGAAACACTTGCTCTATTTATATTAGAAAGTGGTTTCACAGGAGGTACAATTGATAAAACTTTATTTTATAAATACCATGGTATGGACTTGTTATTGGTACATATATATGTTATGATATTATTTTTTGTTCTACTAATGATAAACTCTGTGAGAGGTTTGCAAAGATAATGTAGTCAAGAAATTAAATGTGTATGATGGGAGAATTGAGTTATTTTCTGGGTTTACAAGTAAAACAGACTAATGAAGGGATCTTCATAAATCAATCCATATACACCAGAAATTTGCTCAAAAGATTTGAAATGCAAGACAGTTCAACTGAAATAACTCCCATGGCCACTGCAACCAAGTTAGATTTAAATATTGGTTCATTAATAGATATAACTAACTATAGAGGTATGTTTGGCTCACTCCTATATTTGACTGCTAGTAGACCTAATATCATATATGCTACCTATCTCTCTGCAAGGTTCCAAGCTGATCCAAGGAAACCACATCTATTAGATGTGAAAAGAATTTTTAAATATCTCAAAGGCACTATGAATCTTGGATTATGGTATCCTAGAGATTCAGATTTTAAGCTAATTTGAAACTCAGATGCTGATTTTGCAGGATGTTAAATAGACTGGAAAAACACTTCTGGAAGCTGCCAATTTCTTGCTGGCGGATTGGTTTCTTGGTTTAGCAAGAAACAAAATTCAATTTCTACATCAACTACAGAATATGAATATATTGCTACAGGAAGCTTTTGTGCTCAAATTCTATGGATGAAGAATCAGTTACTGGATTATGGGTTAGACTATTCTGCTATTCCTATATACCGTGATAATCAAAGTGTTGTTGCAATGACAGGAACTTCAGTACAACATTCTATGACTAAACGCATGAGTATTAGATACCATTTCATAAGGGAACATATGGAAGAAGGTACAATGGAATTGGTCTTTGTTCTAACATATCAACAATTAGCAGATATATTCACCAAACCTCTCTGTGAAGCAACCTTTACAAGATTGGTGAATGAATTGGGAATGATATCAGGACATTTCTAAAACTTTGATAATTTGGAATAACTACTGATAATTAGAGTGTGGTGACTTCTTATTATGTATCAGTATTTGTTAAATACTGATTATAGTGTTAAACTCTGATGCCATGATAGCATGTAATTAGCTTCTATTAATTCCAGCCAGTAGCTGTATGTTAAATTCTGATTATCTGTATAAACTCTAATACTGGTCAAACTAGTGTTGAATGATAAATCCTGATAGTAGTTGATTGATAAATCCTGATAGTGGTTAATTAAATACTTATGTTGGTCAAACTTTGATTGACTATTAAGTTCTGATGATAATTTTTGAATTTGTTCAAATATTGTTTTATTCATTATTTTAGTTACAAGTGTGAAGTTATTTGCAAGTGGGTAATTTTTACATGATTACAGTTGTTTACTAATGGCGTGAGGATTTATAAAATGTTTGATTATACACAAAACATTATATTAGGGCACCGTGCGCGCAGTCAATTACTACACGATTACATGATTTCTTTTACAGTCAATTATATCCTGCCATATGTCCCATTAAACTTAAACATTTCTCAGTTAATGGAGTGATGTGTTATACAAAATAAATTTTTGATTTCAAATTAACACTTTACTTATCTCTATCATATTCTTCTCTGCAATTTTACTCTCTATCTATCACCCGTAAACTCTGAAACCCTAATTTTTGTTCAATTTTTTTTCTTGCAAATTCAAAATGACTTTACCAGTTGCTTCCAAACCTTTTAGCTATGGCAATGCAAAGTTTATGACTAACAACTATTCTTCTATACTGGAGAACAACAATTTGAATATCGATTTCACATTTTTCAGGACTTTCTTAGATCCTGTGAGATCGGGTTTGCTCTTAAAGCTCCATCCACAATCTCAGGTGACCAGGTACTCTCTATCTGGAAAACTGGAGTCTATGATGATGGTGGTGCCAATGGAACTCCAAGTTTGGTGTTTGAGAAAATGGTAGTTACTCCTCAAACTGTGAGGGATGCATTGCAGTTGCCTGCTCACAGCTCCTACACTAAATTCATGGGAGATACTAAAATGAGGAGGTTCTTTACTGAGATAGGCTATCACAAGGATTTGAAGAATACTTTGGTCATTTGAAGAGGAATGGGCTCAGGAAGGAATGAAATTTCTTCTTTGATTGCATCACAAAGGCTTTCAACAATAAATCCTGAAATTTTGATGCTTTGCCCATCATGACACAACAGATAGGGTACTCTCTGATTCATGGTTCAAATTATGCTTTTGGTAGAGTAGATTTATCTTTTATTTGTGATAGGTTAACTATTGATAGGAATATAATGTATTATGCTAGATTCTATCAGTTGATTTTCAATGTTTATTTTCCTGATACCCCTATACCCTCTAATCAAGTTGTGGCAATATTTAAATAGACAAAAAGTGCTTTTTCTGACTTAAATTCAAAATATGAAAAGAAGTTGAATTTATCTCCTTTGAGGATGCCTTTGGTTGCTAGGAACTTGCTCATTACAAGGCTCCCTGTGAGTTATGGCTTACTAACAGCAGAGTGCTCAGTTGCAGGCCATAACTATTGGGAACCCCCCTGTAGCTAACCCAAGAATAACAACACACACAACCCCAAACACAAACTCAACCACCACCACAACCTCAAACAGAAGCCACATCAGGTGTCTCCCAAAAGACATATGTTGTAAAAAAGAAAGAAACAATTGGCTAAGAGGGCTACAAATCCTGATGTAGCAAAGCCAAAAGCTGATGCAACATAAGTTCTTCATTTTTTCAGTATCTATCAGGAGGAAGCTTGTGCACGCAGGATTAGAGTTGAATAACGATGAGGATAATGCTACCTTATCTTCCAAATTACTAAACCTAACATCTTATTCTTCTTCAAGACTAGTTTTTCTACAAACTAAGGAAGGCACAACTACTGATGCCGTTGAAAGTGCCAAAAAGACTGGTTTTGGTCCAAGACCAAAGTCAAAGAAAAGGAAGCTGATAAAAGTCTATTATTCTCTGAACTTGCTCAAGATTAAAAAGAAAATTGCTGAGGAGAAACAGGGGACATTTACACCAAATCTTGATCTTCAATCAAATGTTGATGCACCTGTGAATTTGTCTGATTCTCCTGTAAAACAGTAAAGCAAGAGACCAAGAAAAATCTCTCGTGAGCAAGTTGAAGAGAATGTTAAGAGGCTACAAGGGAAAGGTCTTTTCCCTGGATCTGGCATACAAGAATCTATATCTCAAAGGGGTAGAAAAAATGATACACATTCTGATACAATCCCATAAAAACTTGCACTTAAGAGTAGTGTAGCAGATACTGAAAACATTGAGCCTTTTGCTGAGAAGTCAACTCAAGAATGGCATGAAGCTGAAGCTTCCAGAATTCATGCAGAAATATCTCAGATTAAAGACTTCTATAGGTAATTTGATCCTGAAGGATTCAGTCAGACAACTGATTTTCATAAAGAGCTTGAACATGAGTCAAACACTGAAATTATGGAGATGAGTACACAAGAACCTAGGTGTCGAAGACATACAACAACTCCTGGTTCTACAGCAACACAAGAACCATTGTATCAAAGTTGCAATGAAGGCCTCACTCCTACTACAGTGCCTTTGGTACTAGATTCTGAAGGAAGAATTCATCCAACACCACCATCAGCTGATACTTATCAGTACCTCCACTGAATGTCTGCACAAAAGCTAAATCTTCAGATTCCCAAGGTATAAATATTGATTTCGCTTTATCAGCATTTACTTTAAATAACGATTTTGTATTATCAGCATTTATTATGCATGTTATAAATCCTGTTGGTATGATAATATCTAGAGCTTTATTTAAGGGCTACCTATAGTTGTATGTCCTCATACAACCTTTCTTTAGCCACCTCGTATATTTGTAGGAAAACACATCTATTAGATGTGAAAAGAATTTTTAAATATCTCAAAGGCACTATGAATCTTGGATTATGGTATCCTAGAGATTCAGATTTTAAGCTAATTTGAAACTCAGATGCTTATTTTGCTGGATGTTAAATAGACTCAAAAAGCACTTCTGGAAGCTGCCAAATTCATGGTGGCAGATTGGTTTCTTGGTTTAGCAAGAAACAAAATTCAATTTCCACATCAACTACAGAATATGAATATATTACTGCAGGAAGTATTTGTGCTCAAATTCTATGGATGAAGAATCAGTTATTGGATTATGAGTTAGTGTATTCTGTTATTACTATATATTGTGACAATCAAAGTGCTGTTGCAATGACAGGAAATCCAGTACAACATTCTATGACTAAACACATTAGTATTAGATACCATTTCATAAGGGAACATATGGAAGAAGGTACAATGGAATTGGTCTTTGTTCTAATATATCAACAATTAGCAAATATATTCACCAAGCCACTCTGTGAAGCAACCTTTACAAGATTGGTGAATGAATTGGGAATGATATCATGACATTTTTCAAACTTTGATAATTTGGAATAACTACTGATAATTAGAGTGTGGTGACTTCTTATTATGTATCAATATTTGTTAAATACTGATTATAGTGTTAAACTCTGATGCCATGATAACATGTAATTAGCTTCTATTAATTCCAGCCAGTAGCTGCATGTTAAATTCTGATTATCTGTATAAACTCTAATATTGGTCAAACTAGTGTTGAACGATAAATCCTAATAGTAGTTGATTGATAAATCTTGATAGTGGTTAATTAAATACTTATGTTGGTCAAACTTTGATTGACTATTAAGTTTTGATGATAATTTTTGAATTTGTTCAAATATTGTTTTAATCAGTGTTTTAGTTACAGGTGTGAAGTTATTTGCAAGTGGGTAATTTTTACATGATTACTGTTGTTTATTAATGGTGTGAGGATTTATAAAATGTTTGAGTATATACAAAACATTATATTAGGGCACCGTGCGTGCAGTAACTACCATTACTACACGATTACATGATTTCTTTTACAGTCAATTATATGCTGCCATGTGTCCCATTAAACTTAAACATTTCTGAGTTAGTGGAGTGATGTGTTATACAAAATAAATTTTTGATTTCAAATTAACACTTTACTTATCTCTATCATCTTCTTATCTGCAATTTTACTCTCTCTCTCTCTCACCCGTAAACTCTGAAACCCTAATTCTTGTTCAATTTTTTTTTCTTGCAAATTCAAAATGACTTTACCAGTTGCTTCCAAACCTTTTAGCTATGGCGGTGCAAAGTTTGTGACTAACAACTATTCTGCTATACTGGAGAACAACAATGTGAATATCGATTTCACATTTTTCATGACTTTCTTAGATCCTGTGAGATTGGGTTTGCTCTTACAGCTCCATCCACAATCTCAGGTGACCAGGTACTCTCTTTGTGGAAAACTGGAGTCTATGATGATGTTGGTGCCAATGGAACTCCAAGTTTGGTGTTTGAGAAAATGGTAGTTACTCCTCAAACTGTGAGGGATGCATTGCAGTTGTCTGCTCACAGCTCCTACAATAAATTCATGGGAGATACTGAAATGAGGAGGTTCTTTACTGAGATAGGCTATGACAAGGATTTGAAGAATGCTTTGCTCAGTTGAAGAAGAATGGGCTCAGGAAGGAATGAAATTTCTTCTTTGACTGCATCACAAAGGCTTTCAACAATAAATCCTAAAATTTTGATGCTCTGCCCATCATGACACAACAGATAGGGTACTCTCTGATTCATGGTTCAAATTATGCTTTTGGTATAGTAGTTTTATCTTTTATTGGTGATAGGTTAACTGTTGATAGGAATATAATGTATTATAATAGATTCTATCAGTTGATTTTAATTGTTTTTTTCCTGATGCCCCTATACCCTCTAATCAAGTTGAGGCAATATTTAAATTGACAAAAAGTGCTTTTTCTGACTTATTTCAAAATATTAAAAGAAGTTGAATTCATCTCCTTTGAGGTTGCCTTTGGTTGCTAGGAACTTTCTCATTGCAAGGCTCCCTGTGACTCATGGCTTACTAACAGGAAGAGTGCTCAGTTGGAGGCCATAACTGTTCGAAACCCTCCTGTAGCTAACCTAAGAGCAACAACACACACAACCCCAAACACAAACTCAACCACCACCACAACTTCAAACAGAAGCCACCCCAGGTGTCTCCCAAAAGACATATGTTGTAAAAAAGAAAGAAACAATTGGCTAAGAGGGCTACAAATCCTGATGTAGCAAAGCCAAAAAGCTAATGCAACATAAGTTCTTCATTCTTTCAGAATCTGTTAGGAGGAAGCTTGGATTAGAGTTGGATAATGATGAGGATAATGCTACCTTATCTTCCAAATTCCAAAACCTAACATCTTATTCTTCTCCAAGACCAGTTTTTCTATAAACTAAGGAGGGCACAACTACTGATGCCGTTGCAAGTGCCAAAAAGACTGGTTCTGGTCTAAGACCAAAGTCAAAGAAAAGGAAGCTGATAAAAGTCTATTATTCTCAGAACTTGCTCAAGATTAAAAAGGAAATTGCTGACGAGACACAGGGGACATTTACACCAAATCCTGATCTTCAATCAAATGCTGATGCACCTGTGAATTTGTCTGATTCTCCTGTGAAGCAGCAAAGCAATAGACCAAGAAAAATCTCTCATGAGCAAGTTGAAGAGAATGTTAAGAGGCTACAAGGGAAAGGTCTTGTCCCTGGATCTGACTTACAAGAACCTATATCTCAAAGGGGTAGAACAAATGATATACATTCTGATCCAATCCCATAAAAACCTGCACTTAAACCTTGATTGATGTGTAGAAGGGTGAGCTTACTATGCGAGTTCTGGATCATGATGTGACGTTCAATGTTTTTAATTCCATGAAATTCCCGAATGAAAACGAGGAGTGCTTAAAAGTGAAGTTGGTTGATTCTGTGGTAACTTCAGAACTTGATCAAATGCTAAGGTCTGATACCTTAGAGAAGGCCTTGTTTGGGAATTCAGATAGTGAAAATAATGAAGGTGATGAGCAGTTATTGTATTTGAATGCTTCTTCTTGGAAGCGACGGCTGTATATGCCTTTTGAATCTTTTGGATTGGAGGAGTTTAACAAATCTCCAAAGCGCCTCAAGCCATCTATTAAGGAAGCTCCTACACTTGAGCTTAGACCATTCCCGAACTCTTAAGGTATGCTTTTTAGGTGATGCATCTACTTTTCCTGTTATTATTACATCTGACCTTTCAGGTAGTGATGAGGAAAAGCTCTTAAGAATTCTAAGAGAGTTCAAGTCAATAATTGGATGGAATATAACAGATATCAAGGGAATCAACCCTTCCTATTGTATGCATAGAATTTTGCTAGAGGAAGTTAGCAAGCCTACTGTTGAGCAACAGAGAAGGCTTCATCCGATCATGAAAGCAGTTTTGAAGAAAGAAATCCTCAAATGGCTAGATGCAGGGATTATCAATCCCATTTCTAACAGTTCTTGGGTGAGTCCAGCGCAGTGTGTGCCGAAGAAAGGAGGTATCACTATGGTTGCTAATGAAAAGAATGAGCTCATTCCTACTCGAATAGCCAGGGGGTGGACAGTTTGCATGGATTACAGGAAGCTAAACAAGGCCACAAGGAAGGATCACTTCCCTCTTCCGTTTATTGATCGGATGCTTGACAGGTTGGCTAGGCACGGGTACTACTTTATTTTGGATGGCAATTTGGGTTATAATCAAATTTTTATTGCTCCAAAAGATCAGGAAAAGTCTATCTTCACTTGTCTGTTTGGTACTTTTGCCTTTAGAAGAGTTTCTTTTGGGTTGTGTGGTGCACCTGCCACATTTCAGAGATGTATGATGGCTATCTTCTCTGACATGATTGGTCAGAATGTGGAGGTGTTCATGGACGATTTCTCTATGTTCAGAGATTCTTTTGACGAGTGCTTGCAGAATCTTGGCGCCGTTCTTAAAAGGTGTGTTGAGACAATCTGGTTCTCAACTGGGAAAAATGTCATTTTATGGTGCGACAGGGCATTATTCTTGGGCAAAAGGTCTTTAGCAAAGGTCTTGAGGTAGACAAAGCCAAGATGGGGATTATTAAAAAAACCTGCCTCCACCAATTTTTGTTAAGGGAGTTCGCAGCTTTCTTGGTCATGCGGGTTTCTATAGGCGGTTCATCAAGGACTTCTCAAAAATCTCTAAACCCTTGTGCAATCTCCTAGAGAAAGATGTCCCTTTCATGTTTGATGATGAGTGCCTAACTGCTTTTGAGATTTTAAAGAAGAGTTTGATCACGACACCGGTCATAACTGCACCTAATTGGGATGAACCTTTTGAGATGATGTGCGATACAAGTGACTATGCAGTTGGAGCAGTTCTTGGGCAGATGAAGAACAAAATATTTCATGTGGTCTACTATGCCAGTAACACCCTCAATGGTGCTCAACTGAACTATAATACTAATGAGAAAGAGCTATTGGCTATTGTCTATGGTTTTGAGAAGTTTCGATCTTATTTGCTTGGGATGAAGGTGACAGTTTTCACTGATCATGCTACGATTCACTGATCTTATTTGATTGGGAAAGAACTATACTACTACTTTGAAGCCTATACTTATTCAATGTGTACTTTTACTTCAGGAATTTGAGTTAGAGATCAAGGACATAAAGGGTACTGAGAATCAAGTAGTTGATCATCTCTAGTTTAGAAGGTCCAACTGTAACTTCACAGAATAAGACATTGATAAATGAGTCTTTTCCCAATGAGTAGTTGTTTGGGGTACAAGATGAAGAACCCTGGTTTGCAGACATCGTGAACTACCTTGTGAGTAATATCATGCTTCCAGACTTGTCTTCTGCTCAAAGGAAAAAGTTTCTTCATCAGGCGAAGTGGTACATGTGGGATGAATCATTCTTGTTTTGGAAAGGAGCTGACCAAATCATCAGGAGATGTATTCCGTACAGCGAAATGGGGGGATCTTATAAGATTGCCATTCGACTACGTATGGAGGCCACTATGGCAGAGATAAGACATTGTTTAAGGATCTGCATCAATTTGTTTTGAAGTATGATCGCTGCCAGCATGAGGGTAATATGTCCAAGAGAGATGAGATACCTCTTAATGTGTTTCTCAAGGTTGAAGTATTCGATGTTAGGGGAATTGACTTTATGGGGCCATTTGTCTCATCTTGCAATAATCAGTATATCTTGTTGGTGGTTGATTATATCTCGAAATGGGTGGAAGTCAAGGCTTTGCCGACAAATAATGTGAAGGTAGTGCTGAATTTTCTTCATAAGCAGATATTCACAAGATTTGGGACTCCAAGAGTCATAATCAGTGATGAGCGATCGCATTTCTGTAATCGCAAGTTCACTGCTATGATGCAGAAATATAAAGTGAATCATCGCATTACTACAGCCTACCATCCTCAGACTAATGGTCAAGATGAGGTATCTAATAGGGAGATAAAGCGAATTCTAGAGAAAGTTGTGTGTCCATCAAGGAAGAATTGGCCTTTGAAGCTTGATGAAACTGTTTGGATATATCGAACAACATATAAGACGCCGCCAGGCATTTTGCCGTTTCAGTTGGTTTATGGTAAGGGGTGTCATTTTCCTGTGGAGCTCGACAATAAAGCGTATTGGGCTTTGAAGAAGTTGAAACTTGATATGGATGCAGCTGGTAAGAAAAGAATGCTTCAATTAAATGAACTTGATGAGTTTTGGCTTCAAGTGTATGAGAATAACAAAATGTGTAAGGAGAAAGTCAAGAGGTGGCACGATAGGGGTCTATTGCTCAAATCAATTTTTTCGAGACAACAAGTTCTTTTGTTCAACTCTCGTCTCCGTCTTTTTCCAGGAAAGTTGAAGTCGAGGTGGTCAGGGCCATTTATTATCAAAACTGTGTTTCCACATGGAGCGGTGGAGATTTTTGAGAATAATCCAGGACAAGTATTCAAGGTGAATGGACAAATGTTGAAGCATTACTATAGGGATATGGCAAACCGTGAGGTGGTTAGTGCCATTTTATTGTCTACTTGATCTCAGGTTTCTACGTCAAGCTAATGACGTAAACGAAGCGCTTCTTTGGTGGCCACCTAAGTTTGTTGTACATTAGTAGATAGAGGGAGAAGAAAACATAAAAAAATCAGAAGAAAAAAAACAATTCAAGTTCAACTACAGAAGCACGGCGCGCCCGCGCTGGAATTCCAATAACACGGTGCGCCCGCGCTGCTAGGCAGGGCGGCCGCGCTGCACCCTTCTGGTCGAGAAAAAAAGAAGATGAAGAGAAACATAATTTCGGGGACTTCAACACAAATTCAATTTCTACCCGAATTTCCCTTTTCACTTTCCATAATTTCTATTCCAAATCAATTCCATTACCCCATTACTCCCATTAATCCCACTTCTTTTTCATAACTAATTCTCTCCAAAATTCCTATATATACACACACTTATACAAAAACTTCTCCATCACTTCTCAAATTCTCTAACACAAATCTCTCTTATACACACATCTCTTAATCTCTCTTATTCACTTCCAATGGCACCCAAGAGATAACGAACCCAAGTTAGCAACAACACTACCGATTCTTCGAATGTGGGTGCTGTGAGGCAAAGGTTTTCAACTCTAGAGGCTGAGGCGGAGTATGCAAGGCTCCTTTCGAAGCACATAGCCAAGGAGCGAGCTTTTCTGCCATCAGGGATGGATGGTAAGTTTCTGGAGATGATCGTAAAGATGGGTTGGATAGCTTTTTGTGAGGCACCAGCTGCAGTGCCTATGAGTGTGGTGCGCGAGTTTTACTCGAATGATAAGTCGGAAAAGAACGGTTTTACTGTGGTGAGGGGGTTGACGGTGGACTATAGTGCTGAGACGATTCAGAGGGTGATTGAGCAACTTAAGAGGAGGCCAGAGCAGGAGAATTAGAATGAGAAGACGAGGGATTATTTTAACTTGGATTTGATCGTTACTACCCTGTGTATGCCTAAGACTCACAGGAAATTCAAGAAGGGTAAGAACGAGTATGCCACTTTCCCAGCCTCGTGCATGAACAGGTTTGCACGTGCATGGAATTCTTTTATTTGTGCTAACATCATTCCATCTTCTCATGTGCATGATGTTACTGTGGAGCATGCACGATTGTTGTGGGGGATTCTTCAGGGAGACTATGTGGATCTCGGGATGGTGATTCATCAGGGTATTCTGAGGTTCTTACGAGGGAGTACTATAGGTTCTATACCCTATGCGTCCATTATGACGAAGCTGTGTGCGGTAATTGTAGTTCAGTGGCCCGCACACGAGCAGTTGCAGCTTCCTACTGCCCCGATTGGCAGTTCTACGCTGTTGAGTATGCAGGAGTGGTATGGTGGGAAGCCCGATCATAAGAGGCTTGGTTATTCTTATGACCATCTACCATGTGGAAGGCCTGCTCCTCAGGCATATGCTGGTGGCACGACTGAGGAGAGCAGAGCAGCCTGGAGAGCTGAGTTGGGTGAGACCGGTCCTTCACTCCAGCAGTAGTCGTAACAGCAGCATGAAGCACATGACAATGCTAGTATTAGTTCAACGCAGTATAGGCACTTATGAGGACAATGAATATTTTAAGTTTGGGGGTAGTTGTTAATGATTATATGTTATGTGTTAGTCGTATATAGTTTGCGTATTCATGATAGTTTAGTTCATATAGTTGCATATTTTCCATGCAGTAGTTTTTTTTATTTTTATAGTTTGTTGTATATAGTTTCATGCATTTGCATTATAACATGATTACTTAGATGATTTTTCCGATTGATTTGTGATATTGATGCTAGTGTAGTGATATCGCATTTAGTGATGTTAAATCTTATCAAGTTGATTTGCATTCTAGAAGCAATAAATTTCACTAAGTCTTATAGGTTGCTTGAGTGCTAGATCACGATCATGGTTTGTTTGTATGTCAAGGTTTAATCAACTGTTTATATTTAGAATTTATGATATTCTCTTGATGATCAAATAACATGGACATTTAAAAATTGGAGAAAAACATTTGATTTCATTGCTAGTTGTTGAGGCTAGGTGTCAAATGGCTAGTAGGCGGCTCATTTTATATGAGTAGTCTAGGGTTGAACGAGATGGAGCGAAACACACTCGTTCAGAAATCATGTGAAAAAAAGAAAGAAAAAAAAAGAAAAAAAAAAGAAAAGAGAAAAAAAAATGTGTTAAGCATAATTGATCAAGAGTGGGCTCTTTAATACTCGAGTTATTAAGTTCTTAGGGGATTTTGTGCCTAGTGACCTAAGGCTTTTATTGTATGGGATCCACTAACCTAACGCTCGCTACATAGGTATTATTGTATATATCTTTTATGGACCTCACTCATTGGAAGGTCAATTAAGCATATTTGTGTTGTTTATATGTTATGAATAAAAGCATGAATCCTTGTATAACTCCGATATAAGAATTGAAGTGTTATAAGTCATTTTGATCGCCTTGATGAGTAGTGAGTCATGATTGTTGATATACTTGCGATAGTATATCTGTAAGCATTTGCACACATGCACGTTTCTAGTTTGTAAGTTAATTTATGTGATTTGATTGATCTTTGTGCGAATAACCACATTTATTGAGATGTTGCTCATTGATTGGTTTAGTTAATCTGAGGGGATCATTGCATTCATAATAGTTGCATTCATACATTTTTATTTCTTATTTTTTGAGTCTGTTTATGCTTGAGGACAAGCATCGGTTCAAGTTTGGGGGTGTGTTAAGTTGCATTTATATCCACTTAGAATGCTCTATAAAGGCTTGAATTGATGTTTTGTACTCGAGTTATTTGTCTATTTGATGTTTTTTTGTAGTGTTTTTGCATTTCAGGCATAAATAAAAGAATCAGGAGATTTAACATTATTTTGGTGCTAAATTGATTTTAGGATGATGCTCAGGAAGATTGCTCGAGAATTGCCAACTTAAACCATTCAAGAAATCAAGAAAATAAAGATTTTCCTGAAGGTTAGCGCGCCCGCGCTCTGGTAGCGCACGGACGCGCCGAAGATGTAGAATTGCAGTACGGCCCGTACATCGGGTCGATTTCCAGGAATCCTGTTTCTACTACAATTCTGATTTTCTGGACTTCTAATCTGCATGGGCTGATATATAATGACAACTTAAGGTCGTTTGTCAATAAGGAGACATAACAGAGCTTAAGGAGAGATCGACAAGACGACCTATAGCACAATTCAACGAAGGCAAAGAAGACCTAGTTTATTCATGTGATTCTTTATTCTAAGTTGTAATCTTGGATGTTTGTTTCTTATTTGTTGAACCGATACTCTTGTTACGTAGATGGTTATTATTTATTCAGTATAAAGACTATGTTTATTTTACCATGCTTTCATCGGAACCCACGTTGATGATGAGTCTGATTATGGGCTAATCGTTATCGTGGGGTTTTAGCGGATTTACTTATGGATTTCTTTTGTTAATTTGTTTTGATACCTTAGTGTGTGGTGATTGTTTGATTTCCTAGTATTGGTTGTGCTTATTCATCTTATGAGCTTCGCAAACTTATAAGATAATGTGTTAATCTCTATTGAAGGGAAAGTGAATATAGGGGTTTGAACTTGCCATGCTAGCATAGGTTCATGTATTTGATATGCATGATTCGTAGGTAATTTTAACCATCTTACTTGCCCTATATAATCGTGATGGATAACTTGTGCATTAAACCGTTACGTTGTCAAATTCTATAGACATATAAGGTCTCAATATATGTAACGCCCCCAAATCCGGGGTCAGAGCATTGGGTCGTCACTATGAAACCTCAATCTAAATCAACTTATTTAATCAATAAATAAATTCCAGCGGAAGATATTTAACATAAATGACCCCAACCTAATCCAAGATCTTTTAAAGTTACAGTTCTAGAAACAAGATATCCAAATTCCACAAATAAATTTTTCACTTTATTTTCAAATTCTTTTCAATAATTCTCAACCTTAAAACTTAACCCGCAAGTATAACTTCAAAAAGAAGTATACTAGGCCCAAAAATAATACACAACTATAATATAATATAATATAAATAACTTTACATAATAAAATTACACTAGTCCGCAAACCCTGGACCAACCACCTTTCAAAAGCGTCTTCTTTGCTTCCTCGAATTACGCGGCTAAACATCGCAAGTTAATCCTCGCTGAAGGTTAAATTTGAAAATAGGAAAGGATGAGGGAAAGAAATGCTCAACAAGATCATTATAATATGTATATGGTCGTTTTGATATAAAACCGACATCTGCAATAGCGCAAAACATTTTAAAATCATAGTTGATGAATCAGAAAAGCTTTAGTTAAGGAATCCCAGAATTGATTCCCTAATTGTATTAAAACCCTTTTTGATGTTTTCGAGCGAAATGCTTCAGCAATACTTTGAATCTTGACGAGAATCAAACTCGTAAAACAGTGTTTACAGAAATATCCTAAACAAAAATAAAAAGAAACAATGATTATGGATTAAATCTTAAAATTTATTCAAAACCGAACTCTTGAAATTAATACTCATTTTGTTGTCATATCAAATTAGATATCAATACAAACTTTGATGCTCACAACATCCCATACTGAAGTCAACATCAATCATATGTATAAATACCACCTTTGATATTTAACAACAAACTAAATATGCACATCAAGCAGAAACTGAATCAAAACTGCATTTCACCTTTTATTTAAAACCAAACACTTGATAAATCATTTATTCTATGATTATCAAAAGCAATATAATAATTTAGATTGGAATTCTCGAATAACGGTGTGTTGCCGCCGGTGATCAGCCGTGGAGCAACACCAGTATGCCAAAGCATATCCAACTAAACAAACAGGGCACCCAAGGCACATATCAGCCTAAAGGTATTATATCCTGTATAATACCTAAATCTCTGCTGGACCGCCGCCACGACCTCTTACGCAATTTGTGATCATCCAATCTTAAAACCTTTTATTGAGACGGGTCATAATACTCGACACCCTTATAAATTTTATTCGCCCATTTACTTGGGCAGAAAACCCAAAACAACGTCATCTTTCTCAAAATCCAAAACATTTATAAATCCGGTAGTTGGATAAGTAAAACACTTGACTATTCAGAACATAGAATAACAGATAATTACTTGCATAAACGGAATCATTTATTTCAGCGATATGTAAAACATTTATCTATTCAGAATTGAGAATAGGAAAAACAATACTTGCATAAGAAGATTCAAAATAAATATCACTTGAACAAAAACTGATGATAGGGATACTTGTCTTTGAGATTTAGTAGTTAGTCACACTCATAATGACGCATCTATTCTCACATTCTGTCTCAAAACATCACCGTCTTTTACTTTGCTAGATCTCTGATCTGTTGCTCATGTAGTGCTACAACCCAATATTCCATATTATTCAACTCTAATCTTCTTCCATTCCATCTGGTCTTGATCAACTCGGATGATCCGCATCTAAAATTAAAAGATACAATTTTAATCGTCTAAACGGTAATTACTCGACGAACTCCGCATCAAAATCCTATCGTCTACCCATACGATAGCCCAAACATAAAGGAAACAGTCAAACACAAGATCATTGACCCACGTATACACGTAATTCATATAACACATAAGCATATAATCCACATATCACATAATTCATATCAAATATGACTTAGTTCGTCAAAAGGTTCGACTCGGTACATTTAAAACTGAAATCGGGTCAAAAATATGATTTATCGCTCAAAAATCGAGTCAGAATAACTCATAAAACAAGCGACCTTTCGGAAAAAAAGAATTTTAGTCTGGAAAGTATTTTTAATGAAATCAGATTATCTTTCTGAGTCTATACGCGTTGGTTTCGTATTAAACGGACGAACGGTTTATTTATTACGAATAAAATAAGAATAAATAAATTAATAATAATATTAATTGATTTTTAAATACCCAAATATAAATTTTAAAAGCTCAAAATAATTTTTTTAGGAATTATTTGAATAATAATAAATAATTTACATATTTTTAACTATTTATAAATAAAATTAATTGATTAAATAAATTAACCAATTAATTAAATTTATAAATAATCCATTAAAACAAATTATCAATAATTAAAAAAAATATGGATTTTTGAAAATTATAAAAGAAATAATTTTTTTTGAAATTTAAAACAGTTAAAAAAATAATTTTTAGAATTTAAAATAATAAGTAAATGATTTTAAAATTAAAATAAATGATTTTTGAAAATAAGAAAAAACAATTGCCTTAAAATAAAAGAAAATAATTGGAAAAAGTTCTAATGCAAACGGGGGATAGGATGTTGGATTCAATGGCCGAGAAGGGGGGAAACTCGCCGTCCTCGCGGGGAAGATGACCGGCATCTCGCTGCTTTCTGGAATTTCCAGATTCCGGCCGAGAGGTTCGGCCACTTCCCGGACTCAGGGGCCGGAATCCGGCGAGACAAAAACAACATCAAACTTCACGGTTTTTAGCCCCTTTTTGATCTACAGCCACCCAGAAACTCAGTTCGCCGCACAACCATCACCATCGACTAGTAAACAACAAAAACCGATCAAATTTCAAGCCTTTTCCGATGAACTCAATCGGAAAAATCGATTTCACTCCAACCGGCGCCAAAATCATCAATTTATATACGGATTTGAAGCTACTAACACTAGGAATATGTTCATCTAATCAAAATCAAGCTTAGACTCAAGAATCATAAACAAATTCGATTTAAAAATTTATAAAAACCAAAAACTCGGTGATAACATTTCGGGGATCAAATAAATCAACCAAATATATAAATACATTCAGTGAATCATCCTAAAACTATTTGTAACCTCAAAAACAATCAACAATCAATGATCAAAAATCAAAATTCAAGAACATGAACCAAAAATTGATTTTCGCAATCAAGCAACCTCAACTTGTAAAAATGGTACCAATAGAACGGGCTCGTTGAGAGGATTGTTTTGGTATGTAGAGCATCAACAGAGGATCCTTGAATCCCCCAAAATCATTGGATTTGTGTTCTTGAAGAAATTTTACCCCCAATTTTGTTCTTGGTTTTTGTTTTTAATGAAAATAAAAATGAAATAAAAGAAATAATGGGCTATTTATATATTTCTGAAAAATAAATACCCAAAATCAATTTAGGGTGTTTTTATGCCCTAATTAAAATAATTAAGCCCCAAAATAATAATTATTGGGAATAATTTTAAAAGCGATAAAATATAAAATTTGTATCAAAATTTCCCAAAAATTGTGAATAATTCCAAAAATGCAAAAATACTGGGTATTTAAAATACGAATGATTTTATAAAAATAAAAACATGGATTTTGTGGGATTTGACGTCCCGGTGGGGTCCCGGTCTGTTAATTTTTGAAAAATAGAAATGATTCCTAAATTAACAGAAAACCCCGAAAATACATAAAATGCATTCAAACGCATATAAAATGAGATAAAGACAAGTAACGCAAGTAAACACGCGTCCAAATTACGTATCGATTCTTATAAATGCATCTTAAACACGTAACAAGTATCCCATTGGATCATATCGGATCCGAAAATGGATTACTTAGCCGTTAAGTAACTGTAAAAATGATATAATTTTAATACCAGATATGGATAATTATCAAATCTGTGATTCTTATAAAATACTTTAGACGAAAATAATGTAAAATATCCCGTATCTCGAGAATACAGGTCTTGTTGATTTATCAAAACGTTTATCTTATCGAAAATTTTGTGCCGAGACACGTACGAGTCAAACCGTAATCCGTATTGAAATAGTTAAAACACGAAAAATGTCCGGAATTACTAGATTAGGTTACGAAGGAGTTTTCAGAAGAGTTTCAGGTTGTAAAAACGTAAAAATGGTTGAAGTTGGACGATTCCCGGCTTTATAAAATAGTTTTATAATTACTCAGAAAATAATTTATAAATCCATAAATCATTGTAAATTCATATAATAGCCCAAAAATTTCCAGAAAAATATCAAAATTATCTATGTTTTATTCCGGACATATAAAAATTAGAATACTAAAAATATATCACACATAAACATCCAAACAGCACTTCCAATTATCATATAATTCACTAAGATTCACATAAAAATCACATAAACAATTCCAAATAATAATAATAATAATATCTAAAAATACAGGATATTATAATATAATTGGTGTCTATTCAGCTTTTATCTTTTTTGTGGATGTCTAGTAGTAGGGTATTCGTACAACAAAAGTTGGCGTTTACTAGTTTCGTGTTATCTGATTAGCGTCATCACCATTGCATGCTCATGTTAAGAACAAAAAGGCTATTGAATGAAGTAGTAATGAAGTTAGAATCCCATGTTTGTGTCATATAGTTAATCACTCCTTTTAATCTTTTAGTTAATGTTCTTTCGTATAATCTCTTAGTTAATCATAAATATAAACAACCTCAAATTGTTATTCGTCTTAGAATTAAATAATAATCATACCATTGTTTTATAAGTGCATTGATTGAAATTAATCTAACCAGTCTCTATGGGAATGAACTAGAAATAATTCTATTTTACTTGCGATCCGGTATAATTGCGTCAATATTAGCGCGTGTTTTCGTCCTAACACCTGGACGCAACAAAAAATTTAAAACTGAAGACAAAATTCAAAATGTTCAATTTTAATTTTGTGGAAATAAATAATACAATCAAATATCATTATATTATTATTATTATTATTATTATTATTATTATTATTATTTACATAAAATCACACTAAAAACCAACAATCCCCACTTGAATATTTTTAAAAAATAATATTATTTTTGAGCAGTATTATAAAAAGAACAAAGGCTGCACATAAACAAAGGTGTTTTTAGACTTGAAACAATGCATAATATGTAACATCCCAAGTTAAACATGAGTGACCCGTAGTCTTGAAATCTATCTTAGGAATTAAAACACGCACAACCTTTCAGGATATAGTCAAATAGCCCCAGTATTTTGGGCCATTCAGGTCTATCATAGTATGTGAATGTTCTAGAAATTAAGAGTCTATCACATCAGTGAGTCTATCAAGAGTACTCGTGAAGTTAGGTACTCCCCCCAAATAGAGTATAGATCTCATTAAGAGTTTCAATATAACTCAACCTCTCATCATTTCAGGAAACATCCTTTTTAATATTACATGTTCTTCGCATATCACTTCATGACTTATTATTACCATATTGAACCTATTTATTGGGATCTGCAATCAGTTAGGTTGGGTTACCATCACGAGTGAAAACTCTCTAAGGGAAATTATCCCATATTAACTGTAGTTAATAAACTTTCTCTTTGGCTAATCCTTTCGTCAAAAGATTTGCCAAATTATTATCTGATCTTATGTGATATACTGTAACAGCTCCTTTAGAGAGATACTCTCTAACAGTGTTGTTCCTACGACGTATATGTCATTTCTTACATTTAAAATAATGGTTCTGAACCATATCGATAGTCGTGATACTATCACAATGGATCGAGTAGACGGAACTAGTCTTTCCCATAAAAGAACCCATGCTATGGCTAGTGCTATCAATTCTGCTTCCATAGTGGACTTAACTAAGATAGTATGTTTCTTTGATTTCCAAGAAACAACACCACCAGCTATATTGAAAATATAGCTACTGGTTGCCTTGGAGTCTTTTGACAAGGTATTCCAATCAGCATCACTATATCCTTCAAGAACAGCGGGAAACTTATCATAGTGTAATCCAAGGTTTATAGTCTTTTTAAGGTATCTCATGACACTCTTAATAGGCTATGTCGAGTCTAGTGCCATTAGCAGCATATTTAAGGCTGCCGATGATACTTGTATATTCTTGTTATTCTACACCATATCCCTCATTTTTAAATGACTTAACACTGGGATCATATGGTGTACTAGTAGCTTTGCAGTCAAAGTAATTATATTTCTTTAAGATCTTCTCAACGTATCGAGACTGACCTTACGAAAGTCCCTTTTTGACCTAGTAATCTTGACACGAAGGATTACATTTGCTTCTCCAAGATCTTTTAGTTCAAAATTGGCATTCAATGATGATTTCAGTTTTTTTTCTGCCTGAACATTTGAACCAAATATCAGCAGATCATCGACATACATGGAGATAATAGTACAAATATCATTTTTGAATTTGTGATAATTGCATTTGTCACTTTCATCGAGTCTATAAAGTCATCCAACAAGATAAGTTTATCAAACTTTTCAAGCTACAAAGTAGGTGATTTCTTATGACTATATAGTTTTATCTAAATTGCGCACTTTCCTTTCCTGTCAGTGGATCACGAAATCTTCAACAGTACCATTAGGTCTTAACTACTTCTTAAAGATCCATTTACATCCTATTCACTTATAGCCAGGAGGTAAATCAACCAAATTCCAAGTCTTCTTGGATTCCATAGAATCCATCTCGATGTTAATGGATTCTTTCTTAAGATCGGATTCTAAAGAAGTCAATGCTTTTTTAAAACTGATAGGATCTTCCTCTAAATTATAAGCATAGAAGTCGGGGTTAAAATCTTTGGTGACTCTAACTCTCTTGCTCCTCCTTGGTTCGATATCCGAGTCCTTAGCGTGTTCTCTATCCTTTAATAAAGGAGTGATACTCGACGACACACCACCAATATTCCTCAATTTTAATGGAAACTTATCTTTATAGAAATCAGCATCAACTAATTCTACTATAACTCGTTCATTTAAATCAAATAATATATACCGCACTAACTTTTTTAATTGGGAAACAAAAACACATCAATGAAATGGATATCTCACAAACTAGTATAGACTTTCATTTAATAAATTTTTACGTTATCATGTAAATAAAAATTAAAATATATGTACATACTTATTAGTCCGAAAAGTGTAACTTCACAGGATAAGACATTGATAAATGAGTCTTTTCCCAATGAGAAGTTGTTTGTGGTACAAGATGAAGAACTGTGGTTTGCACACATCGTGAACTACCTTGTAAGTAATGTCATGCCTCTAGACTTGTCTTCTGCTCAAAGGAAGAAGTTTCTTCATGAGGCAAAGTGGTATATGTGGGATGAACCATTCTTGTTTCGGCAAGGAGCTGACCAAATGATCAGGAGATGTATTCCGTACAGCAAAACGGGGGGATCTTGCGAGACTGCCATTCAACTACGTCTGGAGGCCACCATGGTGGAAAAAAGATAGCAGCTCGTATCCTTCTAGCAAGATTTTTTTGGCGTATATTGTTTAAGGATGCGCATCAATTTGTTTTGAAGTATGATCGATGGCAGCCTGTGGGTAATATGTCCAAGAGGGATGAGATGCCTCTTAATATGTCTATAGGGCCATTTGTCTCATCTAGTAATAATCAATATATCTTGTTGGCGGTTGATTATGTCTCGAAATGGGTGGAAATCAAGGATTTGCCGACAAATGATACAAAGGTAGTGCTGAATTTTCTTCATAAGCAGATAATCACAAGATTTGGGACTCCAAGAGTCATAATCAGTGACGAGGAATCACATTTCTGTAATCACAAGTTCACTGCTATGATGCAAAAATATAATGTGAATCATCGCATTACTACAGCCTACCATCCTCAGACTAATGGTCAAGCTGAGGTATCTAATATGGAGATAAAGCGAATTCTAGAGAAAGTTGTGTGTCCATCAAGGAAGGATTGGTCTTTGAAGCTTGATGAAGCTGTTTGGGTGTATCGAACAATATATAAGACTCCACTAGGCATTTTTCCGTTTCATTTTGTTTATGGTAAGGGGTGTCATTTTCCTGTGGAGCTCGAGCATAAAGCGTGTTGGGCTTTGAAGAAGTTGAACCTTGATATGGATGCATCTAGTAAGAAATGAATGCTTCAATTAAATGAACTTCACGAGTTTCAGCTTCAAGCGTATGAGAATAACAAAATGTATAAGGAGAAACTTAAGAGGTGGCACGATAAGGGTCTATTGCTCAAATCATTTTTTTCGGGACAACAAGTTCTTTTGTTCAACTCTCGGCTACGCCTTTTTCCTAGAAAGTTGAAGTCGAGGTGGTCAGGGCCGTTTATTATCAAAACTGTGTTTGCACATGGAGCAGTGGAGATTTTTGAGAATGATCCAGGCCAAGCATTCAAGGTGAATGGACACAGGTTGAAGCATTACTATAGGGATACGAAAAACCGTGAGGTGGTTAGTGCCATTTTATTGTCTACTTGATCTCGGGTTTCTACATCAAGCTAACGACGTAAACCAAGCGCTTCTTGGGTGGCAACCCAAGTTTGTTGTATAATAATAGATAGAGGAAGAAGAAAACATAAAAAAATCAGAAAAACTAAAACAATTCAAGTTCAACTACAGAAGCAAGGCGTGCCCGCGCCGAGAAGCGGGGCGGCCGTGCTAATTTGTCAGTAAGAGCGCACGCCCGCACTGGAAGTGGGGCGGCCGCGCTGGAATTGCAATAACACAGTTCACCCACGCTACCAGGCGGGGCGGCCGCGCTGCACCCCTCTGGCCGAGAAAAAAAAAGAAGATGGAAAGAAACAGAATTTCGGGGACTTCAACACAAAATCAATTTCTACCCGAATTTCCCTCTTTCACTTCCTATAATATCTATTCCAAATCAATTCCATTACCCCATTACTCCCATTAATCCCACTTCTTTTCCATAACTTATTCTCTCCCAAATTCCTATATATACACACACGTATACACAAAATTCTCCATCACTTATCAAAGTCTCAAACACAAATCTCTCTTATACACACATCTCTTATTCTCTCTTATTCACTTCCAGTGGCACCCAAGAGACAACGAACCCAAGTTAGTAGCAGCACTACCGATTCTTCGATTGTGGGTGGTGTGAGGACAAGGTTTTCAACTCTGGAGGCTGAGGCGGAGTATGTGTTAGATATATTTGAGATGTCATGTCTAATATGATTTGTGTTTAGTTTTCAGAACTTAACAACAGGACATATCAAGATTTACTGGAAGTCAGAACTTAAAATCAGAACTTAAGGTCATATCAGAACTGAAGTGCGGGAAGACTTTCAGATAAGGAAAGAAGCTGATTTACAGAAGAGAAGATCTGGATTAAAATAATAGAAGATATGTATGGAAAGAGTTAGAGGACTAGAAGACTTGTAGAAGATATCTGATTGATATATTTTAGGAGACATAATTATATTTCATATCAACTAGAATATATCTTATAACTGTATAGTATATAAATACAGCTTAGGGTTTACACTATATGTGTTATGATTATCGAAAAGATTATACATTGTAACCTAACATTTCTTAGTGATATTATTCATCACTGAGAGAGAACAATAGTTCTTATTGTAACAGAGTTTATTCAATATACTCGATCTTTGTTACATACTTGTGTTAAATCGATTTGATTGTATAAAGACTGTATTCAACCCCCTTCTACAATATTGTGTGGCCTAATAGTATGCAAGGCTGCCTTCGAAACCCATAGCCAAGGAGCGAGGTTTTCTGCCATCAGGGAGGGATGGTAAGTTTCTGGAGATGATCGTAGAGATGGGTTGGATGGCTTTTTGTGAGGCACCAGTTGCGGTGCCTATGAGTGTGGTGCGTGAGTTTTACTCGAATACAAAGGTGGAAAAGAACGGTTTTACTGTGGTGACGGGGTTGACGGTGGACTATAGTGCTGAGGCGATTCAGGGGGTGATTGAGCAACCTGAGAGGAGGCCAGATCAGGAGAATTGGAATGAGAAGATGGGAGATGATTTTAACTTGGATTTGATCGTTACTATATTGTGTGTGCCTGAGACTTACTGGAAATTCAAGAAGTGCACGAACGAGTATGCCACTTTCCCTGCCTCGTGCATGAACAGGTTTGCACGTGCATGGAATTCTTTTATTTGTGCCAACATCATTCCATCTTCTCATGTGCATGATGTTACTGTGGAGCATGTACGATTGTTGTGGGGGATTCTTCAGAGAGACTATGTGGATCTCGGGATGGCGATTCATCAGGGTATTCTGAGGTTCTTGTGAGGGAGTACTACGGGTTCTATACCGTATGCGTCTATTATGACGAAGCTGTGTGTGGTAGTTGGAGTTCAGTTGCCCGCACATGAGCAGTTACAACTTCCTAGTGCCCCGATTGACAGTTCTACGCTGTTGAGTATGCAGAAGTGGTATGGTGGGAAGCCCGATCCTAAAGGGCTTGGTTATTCTTATGATCATCTTCCAGGTGGAAGGCCAGCTCCTCAGGTATATGCTGGTGGCACAACTCAGGAGAGCAGAGCAGCTTGGAGAGCTGAGTTGGGTGAGGTTGGTCCTTCGTACCAGCAGCAGTCGTAGTAGCAGCAACATGAAGTACAGGGCAGTGCTAGTATGAGTTCATCACAGTATAGGCGCTTGATGAGGAGGATTAATGCGATGCATGACATCCATAGTCGGTTTGCACAGGACCTTAACCAGGCATTGGGGACTGTATTCAGACCCACATGAGTTGATATCCAGTGGCCAGTATTTGGTGAGGATTCTGTGTTCCCGCCGCCTGACACTCTTGACACTCCACCCGTTGAGGGTGATGACCCTGATTCTTAGTCGGTATGCCTATTTCTTTGTATTATCTTCATCGAGGACAGTGAATATTTTAAGTTTGGGTGTAATTGTTAAGGATTATATGTTATGTTTGAGTCACATATAGTTTGCATATTCATGATAGTTTAGTTCATATAGTTGCATATTTATCATGCAGTAGTTTATGTTTATTTTTATAGTTTGTTGCATTTAGTTTCATGCATTTGCATTATAACATTATCCATTAGATGATTTTTCCGATTAATTTGTGATATTGATGCTAGTGTAGTGATGTCGTATTTAGTGATGTTAAGTCTTATCGAGTTGATTTGCATTCAAGAAGCAATAAATTTCACTAAGTCTTATAGGTTGCTTGAGTGCTAGATCACGATCATGATTTGTTTGTTTGTCGAAGTTTAATCAATTATTTATATTTAGAATTGATGATATTCTCTTAATGATAAAATAACATGGACATTTAAAAATTGGAGAAAAATATTGGATTTCATTGCTAGTTGTTGAGGCTAGGTGTCAAATGGCTAATAGGCGGCTCATTTTATATGAGTAGTCTAGGATTGAACGAGATGGAGCGAAATACACTCGTTCAGAAATCATGTGAAAAAAAGAAAGAAAAAAAAGGAAAAAAAAAGAAAAGAGAAAAAAAATGTGTTAAGCATAATTGATCAAGAGTGGGCTCTTTAATACTCGAGTTATTAAGTTCTTAGGGGATTTTGTGCCTACCTAAGGCTTTTATAGTATGGGATCCACTAACCTAATACTCCCTACATATGTATTATTGTATATGTCTTTTATGGACCTCACTCATTGCAAGGTCAAATAAGCATATTTGTGTTGTTTATGTGTTGTGAATAAAAGCATGAATCCATGTATAACTCTGATATAAGAATTGAAGTGTTATAAGTCATTTTGAGTTTAGTTTTTTATTCTATTTATAACCTTGTGATTGCCTTGATGAGTAGTGAGTCATGATTGTTGATATACTTGTGATAGTATATCTGTAAGCATTTACACACACGCACGTTTCTAGTTTGTAAGTTAATTTATGATATTTGATTGATCTTTGTGTGAATAACTGCATTTGTTGAGATGTTGCTCATCGATTGGTTTAGTTAATCTGAAGGGATCATTGGATTCATAATAGTTGCATTCATATATTGTTATTTCTTGTTCTTTGAGTCTGTTTATGCTTGAGGACAAACATCGGTTCAAGTTTGGGGGTGTATTAAGTGGCATTTATATCCACATAGAATGCTCTATAAAGGCTTGAATTGATGTTTTGTACTCGAGTTATTTGTGTATTTAATGTATTTTGTAGTGTTTTTGCATTTCAGGCATAAATAAAAGAATCAAGAGATTTAGCATTGTTTTGGTACTAAATTGATGTTAGGATGGTGCTCAGGAAGATTGCTCGAGAATTTTCAACTCAAACCAGCGAAGAAAACAAGAAAATAATGATTTTCCAGAAGGTTAGCGAGCCCGCGCTATGGTAGCACACGGACGCGCCGAAGATTCTGATTTTTTGGATATCTAATCTGCATGGGCTGATATATAATGATAACTTAAGGTCGGTTTTCAATAAGGAGATATAATATAGCTTAAGGAGAGATCGACAAGAAGACCTATAGCATAATTCAACGGAGGCGAAGAAGACCTAGTTTATTTTTGTGATTCTTTATTCTAAGTTGTAATCTTGGATGCTCGTTTCTTATTTGTTGAACCTATACTCTTGTTACGTAGATGGTTATTATTTATTCAGTATAAAGACTATGTTTATTTTACCATGCTTTTATCGGAACCCATGTTGATGATGAGTCTGATTATGGGCTAATCGTTATTGTGGGATTTTAGCGGATTTACTTATGGATTTCTTTAGTTAATTTATTTTGATACCTTAGTGTGTGGTGATTGTATGATTTCCTAGTATTGGTTGTGCTTATTCGTCTTATGAGTGTCGCGAACTTATAAGATAGCGTGTTAATCTCTATTGAAGTGAAAATGAATATAGGGGTTTAGAACTTGCCATGCTAACATAGGTTCATGTATTTGATATGCATGATTCGTAGGTAATTTTAACCATCTTACTTGCCCTATATAATCATGATAGATAACTTGTGCATTAAACCATTATGTTGTCAAATTCTATAGATATATAGGGTCCCAATATAATTGGTGTCTATTCAGCTTCTATCTCTTTTGTGGATGTCTGGTAGTAGGGTATTCGTACAACGAAAGTTGGTGTTTACTAGTTTCGTGTTATCTGATTAGTGTCATCACCATTGCATGCTCAGGTTAAGAACAAAAAGGCTATTGAATGTAGTAGTAATGAAGTTAGAGTCCCATGTTTGTGTCATATAGTTAATCACTCCTTTTAATCTCTTAGTTAATGTTCTTTAGTATAATCTCTTAGTTATTCATAGTTATAAACAATCTCAAATTGTTATTCGTCTTAGCATTAAATAATAACCATACCATTATTGCATAAGTGCATTGATTGAAATTAACCTAACCAGTCTCTGTGGGAACGAACTAGAAATAATTCTATATTACTTGCGATCGCGTATACTTGCGTGAATATTAGCGTGTGTTTTCATCCTAACACCTAGACGCACCAAAAAATTTAGAACTGAAGACAAAATTCAAAATGTTCAATTTTAATTTTGTGGAAATAAATAATATAATCAAATATCATTATATTATTATTATTATTATTGTTATTATTGTTATTTTTATTATTATTATTTACATAAAATCACACTAAAAACCAACAATCCCCACTTGAATATTTTTAAAAAATAATATTATTTTTGAGCAGTATTGTAAAAAGAACAAAGGCTGCACATAAACAATGGTGTTTTAGACTTGAAACATTGCATAATAAGTAACATCCCAAGTTAAACATGAGTGGCCCGTAGTGTTGAAATCTATCCTCAGAATTAAAACAAGCACAACCTTTCAAGATATAGTCAAATAGCCCTTGTATTTTGGGTCATGTAGGTCTATCCTAGTATGTGAATGTTCCAGAAATTAAGAGTCTATCACATCAGTGAGTCTATCAAGTGTACTCGTGAAGTTACGTACTCCCCCCAAATAGAGTATAGATCTCATTAAGAGTTTCAATATAACTCAACCTCACATCATTTCAGGAAACATGCTTTTTAATATTACATATTCTTCGCATATCACTTCATGACTTGTTATTACCATATTGAACCTATGTATTGGGATCTGCAATCAGTTAGGTTGGGTTACCATCACGAGTAAAAACTCTCTTAGGGAAATAATCCCATATTAACTGTAGTTTAATAAACTTTCTCTTTGGCTAATCCTTTCTCCAAAAGATCTGCAAAATTATTACCTGACCTTATGTGATATACTGTAACGGCTCCTTTAGAGAGATACTCTCTAACAATGTTGTGCTTACGACGTATAAGTCGTTTCTTACCTTTAAAATAACCGTTCTGAACCATATCGATAGCCGCGATACTATATCATTCAAGAATAGCGGGAAACTTACCATAGTGTAATCCAAGGTTTATAGTCTTTTTAAGGTATCTCATGACCCTCTTAATAGGCTATGTCGAGTCTAGTGGCATTAGCAGCATATCTAAGGGTGTCGATGATATTTTTATATTGTTGTAGTCCTACACCATATCCCTCATTTTTAAATGACTTAACACTGGGATCATATGGCATACTAGTAGCTTTGCAGTCAAAGTAATTGTATTTCTTTAAGATCTTCTCAACGTATCGAGACTGATCTAAAGAAAGTCCCTTTTTTGACCTTGTAATCTTGACACCAAGGATTATATTTGCTTCTCCAAGACCTTTTAGTTCAAAATTGGCATTCAATGATGATTTTAGTTTTTTTACTGCATGAACATTTGAACTAAATATCAACAGATCATCGACATACATGGAGATAATAGTACAAATATCATTTTTGAATTTGTAATAATTGCATTTGTCACTTTCATTTACTCTAAAGTCATCCGACAAGATAAGTTTATCAATCTTTTCAAGGTACAAAGTAGGTGATTGCTTATGACTATATAGTCTTATCTAACTTGCGCACTTTCCTTTCCTGCCAGTGGATCAGGAAATCTTCAACAGTACCATCACGTCTCAACTTCTTCTTAAAGATCCATTTACATCCTTTTGACTTACAGCCAGAAGGTAAATCAACCAAATTCCAAGTCACTTGGATTCCATAGAATCCATCTCAATGTTAGTGGCTTCCTTCCAAAGATCGGATTCTAAAGAAGTCAAGGCTTTCTTAAAACTGGTAGGATCTTCCTCTAAATTATAAGCATAGAAGTCGGGGTTAAAATCTTTGGCGACTCTAACTCTCTTGCTCCTCCTTGGTTCGATATCTGAGTCCTTAGTGTGTTCTCTCTCCATTAATAAAGGAGTGATACTCGACGACAAACCCCCAAAATTCCTCAATTTAAATGGAATCTTATGTTTATATAAATCAGCATCAACTAATTCTATTATAACTCGTACATTTAAATCAAATAATATATATCGCATCAACTTTTTTAATTGGGAAACAAAAACACGTCAATGAAATGGATATCTCACAAACTAGTATAGACTTTCATTTAATAAATTTGTACGTTATCATGTAAATAAAAATTAAAACATATGTACGTACCTATTAGTCCGAAATGTATAGTCAAATGAAACTATATCACCAAACACATCAAAATTTTCTTACCCAATTGTATATGTCCAAAAAAGATCCGTCAAGCACCCTGCCAATGAACCATGTAGTCATAGTAAAAGGAATTCTAAAAGACCTCCTTCTTCAATTTAAACTTGGCCAAAATTATATAAGAATCATACTTTCCAATAAGAACTTTAACGTCTCTAGTAAAATTCTTAAAATCGGTTAAATTAGCACCCACATTTTTGTATGACCCATCCCGTTCTTTTTCTAAAAAGAATGGTTTTGTTGCACATATATTGACTTTTATTGACTCTTACATAGTCTATTATAAGGTTCTGATGAGGAATAGACACATTCCTATTACACCTTAAAAACATTTTCTCAGCTCCAAATGCTAGAGGATGATTTTGTTCTTCATTAAAACCCTTTGTAACCAACTACAGGTTCAAACTATCGGAGATTTGCAGTTGCATCTACAAGATGTTGTTCTTTTGGTTTTGTTCGTCTAATTATCAATTTTTTCACTTGAGACTTTAGAATTGATCGTACATGGGTTGCCACTACTGTTATAAATAAAATGTCTAGCCAATAGTACCACGACCATTAGTTATCTTAGTCGATTGTCGAACAGCAAATCCACTAGCATGACCATATTCCTTGTAAAATTTAAAAGCTTCTTCCAAAATTATTTATTAGTACAACACTATAAAGGGTTTTTTAATTTAATTACACTAAGGTATTGTAATTTCAATAGTAAATATGTGTACTGCAATATTTATTTTCAGAATATAATATATATAAAAAAATTATTCTTAAATGAACTAATGATTTACCTCATTCTTCAATATTAATCATAGTCTTGTTTTTTAAACCAAAAAATCAACTGTATAATCAAGGAGTGAAGGAGTGATGAATGCTGAATCTGTTGATGAAAAATGTTGAATAAGAATTGGCGAGATACTAAAAGAGTCGATATATATATGTTCATATCTACAAAGGTGATAGTGAATCATATTACCAGGTTGGTGTAACTGCCAAGCTGTTCGATTTTTAGGCACGTAAGGGTGTATATACAAAATTAGTCGTGGACTTATATAACCCATTAATTATTAATTAATAATAAAAAAGACTATAATTAATAATGGTAGGATTAAGTAGAAATGAATGATCACCCATCTCCCGGTGTTTGCTATATTATATTTTTACTTTAGCAGCCTAAACTGATTGCTACAAAAAATTTCGCAGCCTACCTTGGTTTATAGTTTTCATTTAAGAATGGCCCCCTCCGTTTTTATGTAGCTTATTTTTATTTGAAAATGTTCATTTTATCAGCCTACAATGTTACTCACCAAATTTGATTATCCAACAAATGTTTATAGTATTTTGATAAGCCTTCATGTTAAATATTAATAATTGCTGATTTCTTTAATCTATATCACTTGCCATATGGTTATATTTACAATTGAATATATCTTCACACCTGGCTAATACATTTTAATAAATTCTTTGAAAACTTTTGTTTCCATATTTTGAGAAAATTGATGACTTGATAAAAGTGTGAACCCTTGTAAGAACAATTTTTATTTATTAAGGGGTTGAATTCCAACGTACCCCATTAACTCTGAATTTGCATTTTTGAGCTTCTGCTTCAATTTATAAAATATATCTAGCTTAATTGGATTTGCTAAAATATCAGCTAAATCTTCTCCCGTCATGCAATGCACCAACTCCATAATTTTCTTGTTGAGTTTTTCTCAAATAAAATGATATCTTATATTTATTTTCTTGCTCCCACCATGTGATAATGGATAGTCATGTTGATTTAACGACCGTTATATTCCACTCCCTAAGAGAAGAAGGCTAGTCATGCTGATGAAACAAGGTAGGAAGACATGAAGTTATGTGCTTTATTTAGGTTAGGGTTGGCCCCCACACTGAAAATCAAGTAAAATATTTTTGAAGAAAATAATCTCAAGGGGTTTTGGAATAAATTAACAAAAATATATCACTCAAAGTCTCTATCCAACAAATTATTCCTCAAGAAATATTTTTTCGGGTTCAAGATGGAAAAAAATGGAACAACTGAATAGATATGAAATTTTTCAACGGCTTGATGATGGAGCTGAATAACTTGGCTGAATAATTATTGGATGAAAATTCTAGGATATGGGAAAAGGTGTTCTTCTACGGTGTCTCTACCAAAAAATTATAGTACTATGATTAGTTCATTATTGGTTGGGAAAACAAAGTTTTCTTTTGATGAGAATATTGTCTTTCTCATAAAGGCCGAAAAATTGGTAAAGCAAGAAATATTGTCAAAATTTGATGAAGTAAGGTGATGCATATAATGGAAATGTACTATAGATAGATGAATGTGGTAGGAAAATCAAGTACCAAAAGAAATATAATCCTAATATAAACTTTTATTATAAAAAGTTGGGTCATATACGATTCATGAGTACAAAAAAAAAGAGTTGAAGGTTTTCGTCCTATAAAAGTAAAATTTCTCACTTATTTATGTTTATGATAAGACACAAAAAACTTTGTTTAGTTGATGTTGTAGGTACAATTTGGTGTTTTAGTTTTATCAGTTATTTTTTATATCTAGTATTGATTTTCATAATCAATGGTCTTATAAATCCCTCATTCACGAATTCTTTATTAATTAGTGGTTAGTAATAATATTTGCAGTTTTGGTCTAGGAAATCCCCCACTCACTAATTCTTTATAAATTAGTGATTAGTAATAATATTTGAAGGTTGTTTATGCTAATTTGGATTCTAAATATTTGTATGTGCTTTTAACTTGTATAAAAAGTTGCTTAAGTTTGTAATTATTATTTTATAACATTCTTCATATCTTTTAGGATGGTAAGAAAAAACATATAATACTTTTGTCCATTTATATACAATTTTATGATGGATCATCAAATATATTATGATAATTTCCCACTTATTTGCACATTTCTTTATTAACTTTGTAATGTCCGCATTGGTTACTCTTTAGATAAAATTGATTAAGAACTATTACATGAAATTGGGAAGATATAATAGTGGACGAGGTGGCCCGCATGGTCGAAAGGCTCCTTAGCAGTAATTGTTGGACCACCGGAGTTTTATAAGCAACATCATGGACTATTGCCAAAAAATCGTGGTGGCAGTTTAATAAGTAGTGTACCTGGAGGATTTGTGTTGATTGTTGGCAGACCTTCTAGGCCATCAGTTCCCCACTTGTACCACCTTGGCTCCAAATCAAGTACATATGGCATTTATGCCTATCAAACTGGAGTAAGCTTGTTGTGTTTTAATATGAATCTTATCATTTGAATTTTTCAATTGGTGGATTATTGTGTATACATGAATTATTCATAATCACGCCGAGAAATTGTAGGAGCTGTATTGAATAAAAGTTAGGGGTCGAGCATTGGTAGGGTTATCGCTTTAGTTGGTTATAGTTTTTAGCCACTACTCTATATTTTCATTCATCAAGTTTATTTAAGCTATACTACTTCTAGAAAAATAAAAAATGTTACTTTTACGTCCATACTTCTTAGTTTTTATCATTTTCAAATAAAATAATTATATATGTAAACATACATTTGGTAATTAATTTATAATAGTTGGTATCAGAGCTTTGTACTCATTGACTTCGCAAGTATATGCCTAGTTAAGAAGACAGAGATGGAGATAAGTGAAAAAAGGAATGCGTAATTGGTTTGAGTTACAAGATGTTGGCTAGAGGAAACTATAAAAACTGATCTATTAGAAGAAAAGTGTTTATACAGGAAAATGAATTATGGAAAACAATAAGCCTTAGGATCCAAACTCTTTAATTAATAAATGAACAAAAAGGATTTTATCCGCTGCAATTTATCAAGGCTTACTAGAGGACATGTTGGCAGTAGCAAGAAAGGAGACTCCTAAGGAGGCTTGGAAAGCTATAAAGACTTGGTGTTTCGGTGCTGAACATATGAAGAAAGCCAAAGTGTAAATCCATAAGATTGAGTTTAATTCATTATTTATAAAGGAAATAGAACATATAAAAATGAATGAGCTGGTGACTAATACACGTGGTTGGTTGTTGGGTCCGGTATGTATTCAGGTATGGGCTTGGATGTTATAAATAGTATCAGAGCTCTTCCCGGTTGAAATTACAGAGGCATTGCCCCGGTTGTGTTCGTCTATTTGTGAGATCGATGAGGACGTTGATCATATAATTGGGGGTATTTATAACATCCCATATTGATAAGAATAAGAATGCTTGGTACCTTTATAAATACAGTCAACAACTTTTGTGTACCAAATTACTCACTTTTTCGGACCGGCTTGTGCTGGATTGTTGGGTCTGGTATGCAATCAGTTGTGGGCTTAGATCAAATCCTGAGTCTTTTTTAAAAGTTGGGTCATGTCCCGATTTCGAGTCTGAAATAAGCCAAAGCCTACTGTCCCAAATACAACCAACTTGATAAATGACAAGCCCACCACAGGCCCCCAAAAGATCATGATAAGTTGGTGCACTTAGTAGTAGAACTTTACCTTATAAACTAAATAGATGTCCCAAATACTCTCGATGTGGGACTGAGATGTTAAGAACTCTCCCAGTCAAACTCCTTAAACCTTAAAGAGGCAAAGATAAAAAATATTAATGGTAACTACCAGAATAATATGGTGGAAATGAGAGTAAGGTGATATTCTTGAATAAAAAAGGTGTAGTGGCCAAGCTAAAAATATTAATGGTAACAGAAGAATCAAACTTATGGTATCTTGTCAATGGAGCGAACAATTACATGACAAGTCAGAAGTCAATATTGAGGAAACTAGAAGAAGGATTAACTCAACATGTTAGGTTTAGTGATGGATCAACAATGAACATAAAAGGAAAAGAACACATAACATTTACTTGTAAAAGTGGGAAAACACACTTTTAATAAGGTATACTATATACATACTTTGTGTAATAACATAATAAGTTGTGGTCAATTCTCAGAAGATGGAAATAGGGCAGTTCTTCATGGTGAAATTCTTTGGGTGCACGATAAGGAAGGCAAGTTGCTTATGAAACATTAAATGTTTACCAAATAAATTATACATGAGATAATCATCGAGATTTGTAAGTCCTGTTTTATGCTTGTCAAAGGGGAATGAATCTTCTTGGCTGTGGTAGGACATGTAAATTTCCAGGCTATATCTTTGATGTCAAAAAGTCAGATGGTGCACGGTCTGCCCAGGTTCATCATACCAAAAGAGGTATGCACGGCTGCCTGATGTCTAAATAATAGAGAAAAAATGTTTCTATCCAAATCAAACTAGTGTACAAAGAGAGTGTTGGAATTAGTACATGATGACCTCTGTGGGCCAATATATTTTACAACTAAGACGGGCAGTAGGTATTTTTTTTGATTGTTGATGAAAATAGTCGAGTAATATGGGTCAATGGTTTCAAGAAATTCAGAGTGCAAGTTGAGAATATTGGAGAGAAACAATATTGTTAAAGACATACATGGGTGGTGAGTTTTGCCCGAAATAATTTAATGTGTACAAGGAAGAGTCAAGGTTTAGAAGGTATTTGGCTACTCCCTATTCCCCACAACAAAATTGGGTAGTAAAACATAGAAAATAGAACAATAGTTGCCATGGCGAGAAGTTTTCTTAAGCAAATTAATTTACCATCTACCTTATTGGGAAACAATTCGCACTACAAGAAAAATGCAATCAGACAACGGTTGAAAGACAACGGTTAAAAAAATACCGTTGTCCTAAAAAATACAACAACGGTGAAATGATTTTGCAAAAAAAAAATAGTTGTGTGAGCTTAAGGACAGACAATAGTTATCTATCAGTTCGAAAACTGTTGTCTTTGTTATGCCCTCCCATGGAATTAGACAACAGTGTGTAAACTAAACTGTTGTCTTAGAATACCAAGACAACACGCTAGAACTGTTGTTAAATAACAACCATTTATCAGATTAAGACAATGGTTTTGCTGCTTATGTTGTGTAATTTGGACAAGTGCTTATTCTTACCCTTGTCTCATTAAAAATCAAACAACTGTGCATTTATACCATTGTTAAAAGGAAAGGCCACAGATAATGGTGTTTTAATGCATTATATTTGTAAGATTTACACGACGGATTTATAAAGCGTTGTCTAAACACCACACTTTAAAAGATACTTTTAGAGGTTGTTTTGAATTATTTATTTTTCATTCTCCCTCCTATTTTAATTTAATCTCCCGCAAAATTTTAACAACTCACCAGTTTACTTTTCTTATCTCTCACCTAATAGACAACGGCTTGAGATGTAAAAAACTTGTTAGAAACTCAAACACCCAATGGTTTGGTTCTTCATGCATGTTATCTAAACTCTAGGTAGAAGATGGTTTAATAGATTATCTATAAACTGTTGTCTCTGAGTAATGTTAAATTGAAAAAAAAATTAGTTGTATATATGTTAAATCCCCAGAAAATTAATCCAAAAGCAGCCAACCAATGACTACCTAACACAATATCATCCAACCAATATAGACTAGCAAAAAACCCTCAATCAAGTTGGCAAATCAGAATATTTCCTCAAGTCAACAACTAATTTCAATTGGATAATTCACAAACCAAATTCTATTACAATTTGACAAGATAATTAATCGAAAAATATAAAACCTAATTGAGCTCTCATGATGCCATATAAAGCTTCCAGAAGTAAGCGACCAAATGTAACAAGTTGTTGGCAGAGAAGAAGCAGGGTATCATATATTGAATACCTTATTCGATCCAGAATTCCAACCAAAACCTTGACAAGCGACCAACTGTTTTAATTAGGCATGTCCATAAAACAATTAATGCAATCAAACAGGCTTTTCCACGGAAATGGGCAAAAACGGGCAACAATGAAATCTGACTCAATAATCACATTGGTCACTGAAAGAAAAATAAAAAAACTGAACATGGTTACAAATTTAAGATTAACAGGGTTTATGGCCCATCACTACTATACAATAATTAGATGACACTGAATCCAACATATAAATGCCAGACAGTCCAAACAATCAAGAAAAAGGGAGCGATAAATTAGAAAATGACAAATTCCAGTATGATAAATCATTTATAAAAATTAAAAAAAAGTGCTAACTTCATATATATTAAAACAGTAATCGTAATTGACACTGATTAATTAAAATTATCAAATTTTGGCAAATAATAATTCGTGAAATAAAAAAAGATTTACGAATAAATAAATTATAAAAGGAAGAGAGGTAACTCATACTGGGGTAATTTTCTCGACAATTTACCTTAAAAGAAGGTAATTTTTACCATCATGGGAGTTGAATCCATTCATCTTCGTCCCGCATATAACTAGCTTTTTCCTCATCAAGTTCGTCAACATTGGGAAACATTGGCAAGTGTAGCTCATTCTCAAGTTCTATTTCTACTGATCCATCATTTTCATCGTCACATTGTTCATAACAGTTCTTTTCCGGTAATTTCAACACGACATACCAATGTTTTTCAAGAAGATCATCAATGTAACAAACCTGCTTAACATGTTTCCCTAGCACGAATGGATCATTTACGAAACCTAATATGTTCAAATTAACAATTGTATATCCCAAGTCTTTTACCTTAACCCCCTGGTTCATATCTACCGAATTACAACGAAATATTGGGACTCTAAATTTGTTATAGTATAACTCCCATATACTTGTTATAACTCAATAGTAGGTCTGTGAAGTATGTTCGATATTCTTCTCCTTACCCTGTACAAGCATTGTATCTGCAACGACAAAGACACCACTACACTGAACTTGTCGAGTGTCATCACGCTCCTTGGTGCTAAACGTAACACCATTGATTCTATATCCGCTAAATGTAGGGACATTCTTGTTGGGCCCTTCAACAATCCACCTTATCTCCTCAGGTATGTTGTTATGGTCATCCAACAATTCTGATTCAATATATTTAAAACAAATTGATAAATATTAATTATATTTTCAAATTAAAATTAATTCTAAGACTAAATGTGTTCCTGGATATTTTTAAATTCCTCTGTTTCATTTTTTAACCATCATAACCAAATTTTAAAAAAAAATACTATTTTCTATAAAAAATCATGTTTGCTTGAATAAACAAATACCAAATACATTTACCAGAAAAATATAAACTAGGACTATTTATGATATTTTTGTTCAAATAACAATTATACCTTTTTCCTGAACCATTTGTGAAATTCTGCATTTTGCTTATTTTTAAGCCAGACTTCATCATTTTCATGTTGTTGGTATCTTATCATCAAAGATGCCATATGCTCACTGCGAGAAAAATCACTTTCTTTAGTATTTTAATCAAAGTGCAGAAAATAATGAAATAACACACACTTAAATATCACTAACTTACTTAAAATATGGTCTAATGTCAGTTGTATATTGGAGAAAATACAAATGTGCTACATGCAAGTCCTCATCGCTCGGCTTTATCAATGTCCCACCAGATAGAGGTCTTGCATTCTGCTCATGCTTTGCATTTTGTGACACTCCTACGGTAGATTTTTTCAATATTCACCAAACACTCCACCGCCTCTTCGGCAACGTATGCCTCAGCAATACACCCTTCGGGATGAGCCGGGTTTCGTACATATCCTTTAAACGCTTTTAGATATCTCTCGAAGGGATACATCCAACGAAGGAATATTAGCCCACAAAGTTTAACTTCTCTCACGAGATGAATCGAGAGATGGATCATCGCATCAAAGAACGAAGGGGGAAAGTGCGTTTTAAGCTGGCACAATGTTTCCACTAACTCACTCGGCATTTTTTCCAACTTGTCTACATCGATCACTTTACTGCAAATTGCCTTGAAGAAAAGGCAAAACCTAATAATTGTGCACCTGACTTGTTTTAGTAATACTGATCGAATTGAGATTGGAAGCAAATGATGCAATATCGTGTGACAATCATGAGATTTCATTCCAACAAGCCGAAGATTTTCCATGTTTACAAGATTCTTAATATTTTAACAAAATCCATCTGCCAACTTCATTTTAAGAAATGATGAGCAAACTATTTTTTTCTGCATGCGTTAAGTTCCATGATGCCAACGGTACCTTTTCTTTCTTTCCAGGAGTCTTTGGTCTCAGCTCTGTTCTTATTCCCATTTCAGCCATATCAAGACAGACAGATTCCCTATCTTTTGTCTTCCCCGAAATATTTAGTAAAGTTCCAAGCAGGGCTTCGCATATATTTTTCTAGATGTGCATCACATCGAGAACATGCCTAACTGGAAAAAATTCTCAATATTCAAGTTGGAAGAATATTGAAACCTTTTTCCAAACAGGTCGAGGTTCACCTTTCTTCCATCGTGGTTGCCGTTGTTTCATTCCAAATACATGGGCCCTTAAATGTTGTACTCTTTGAAAAACCTCTTCTCCAGTTAATGGAACAGGGGCAATCCCCTTCTCCACAATATTATCAAAAGCTGATTTCTGCCTTCTATAAGGATGATTACGGGGCAACCATGTTCGATGCCTCATAATCACCGTCTTACGGTAATTAACCAACCTAGTAGCTTTTGTTTCATCAATACAAATAGTACACGCATTCTACCCTTTAATAACATTTCCTGACAAGTTCTCTAAGGCAAGATAGTCAATTATTGTCCATAATAAAATGCCCCTAAGCACGAAAGACTCTTTCTTATAAGCGTCGTACATTTGTTTCCCACGCCACAACTCTTGCAAATCTTCTATTAGTTGTTGAAGGAATATTTCGATATCATTTCCAGGCTCAGTCAGTCAGGATATTAACAAGCAGAGCATAATATACCTTCTCTTCATACAAAGCCATGGAGGAAGGTTATATATTGATAGCAAAACAGGCCAAGCTTGAGTAATCAGTACGGTTTCCATGAAAAGGATTGAAACCATCGGAAGATAAAGCTAATCGAAGGTTCCTAGTCTCTGATGCAAAATCAGGCCATTTTTGGTCGACATTCTTCCATGTTTTTGAATCAGCTGGATGCCTCATTTTACCATCCTTTTGTCGCTCGGTGTCATGCCACAGTCATGTCCTTTGCAATGTGAGGTGTATTGAATAAATTTCATAATCTTGGTATCAGTGGGAAATACCATAGAACTTTAGCAGGGACCCCTTCAAGTTCATCTCCTTTTTTGTTCAATTTCCATCTAGAGGCCTTACATACGCGACAAGTAGTCTGTTCTTCATCTAAATCGCCACGGTATAAGAGACAATTATTCGGACATGCTGTATCTTTTCATACCCCATTCCTAATGCTCATAAGGTTTTCTTTGCTTCATTGAAGGAAAAAGGGATGTTGTTGCATTCCAGAAGTAAAGAGCCAAGTAATAATAGAATATCACTGAAGCATGAATCAGACATACCATGCTTCACTTTCAAGTTGTATAACTGGACCAGAGCTTTCATCTTAGTGTACCTCTCACATCCAGGATAAAGAGGTTGATGTTCACCTTTAACATGGTTGATGAAATCAGAAGTGTCGGTTTCGTCAAAACTTTCATCAGAAGACACATCATCATCGTCGTCCTCGTCACGTTTACCCATTCTTGAGGTGCCTTGATTGATAGATTCCGAAGTGTCGGTTTTATTAGAACTTTCTACAGAATTATTCTCCCCGTGCCATATCCAACGTGTATAAGTTTGAACAATACCATTTTAAAAAAGATGGTTTTTAACTATCTGCGCTCTCTATGATTTACTATGTGCGCAGTTTACACATGGACAACTGATTTTTTCTGCATTATAACCATTCTCAAATGCAAATATTAACAAATCTTCTACTCCTTTTTTGAACTCTTTTGTTCTTCCATCCGCTTTTAAGCATGACCTATCCATCTTTTAAAAGTCTGAATAGAACCTCAAATTCAGACTAAATTATGAAATCTTTATATTTCCCCAAAATCTTTATAACTGAACCCTAATTGAAGTAAAAAAAAGCATCAAAATGAATTGAAAACAGAGGACTTATATAACCCAAATTCATAAATTAAAGTACTTACCTGTCCTTATAAGCTTCTTAAAAATGAATTGTGAAGTCTTTATATTTCCCCTAAATCAATATGAACCCTAGTTCAGAATCACAAAAAAATGAATTCATCAAAATGAATTCAAAAGAGAGTACATATAAACCCAACTTCATAAAAGACTGTACTTACCTGTTCAAGTGTGAAAAGAAATTTAAAACCCGAGTTCTTGATGTCTTGGATTCTTGATGTGACATGGATTTGATATCTAGATTTGAGGACTTGAGGGTATGAGCACGAATTTGAGCATAGATTTGAGAGTATTAGCATGAATTTGAGCATAGATTTGAGAGTATTATGGATTTGAGAGCACATGGACATGGATGAACGGCCTAACTACCAAGTAAATAAAGGTGTTCTTGTTCCGACAGATACATATATCTTAACAAATATATGTCTGAAATAAAAAGTAATTAATAATATATTTCAGTCTCAACTAACTTGTTATATAAGAATTACATGTCTCATAAATTAAAATATTTTGAATAATATTAATTCATTTATTTTCTATGACCACAATAATTTGGATTTTATGTATTTGAATAAATTAATATAGAGGAATAAATTATATAATTTATTAAAAAATAAATAATCACAAATTATTTTAACGAAATAGTATGTCGGTAATAAGAATATCGAATTTATATTTCACTGAAACATTGTGAAGTTGTTCTTTAATAGATATTATTGTAGTTTAAATCGTTTAGAATGTCTTTATTATCATTTTCAATTTCAATATTTTTTATATTATTAGTGTTAAACTGATCGGTAAATAAATCATCTAATTATTTTTAGTTTGTTCTTTATTTTTACAACTTGATCGTATCGACAATTGGGAGTTCCGAACTATATATTGTTTTACACAATGGTGTTTTTGAAAAACTATTGCCCAACACTAGATTAAATAGTTGTTTTGTAAACTGTTATATATAACTCACTAGCGATAAGTTCGACTTTTTGGAGTTGATATCCCCTGTTTATCGATATTTTCTAAATTTGTAAATATTTTCGACGATCCAATTGTACGGATGTTTAAATCACCCTTTCAATGATCCAAACATATGGATGTGCTTCGAATATGAATATGATTATCATATACAATATTGATACCTTTTCTAGAAAAAGATGTTCCGATGTGTTTTTATATTAATCGAATCTTTCTTATTAAGCATAATCATCAATTATTCTAAACATTATACTTTAAATCCTATCTTAACCCCGAATAAATTTTTTTATTGTAGATAACCCGTAGCCGCTACCCTTCAGGTGCGCACTGGGTAAACCCTACGGGCTCATGCAATAGCCTGCAAACCACGTGAACCAAGGTAAACCGCATTTAGCGACAGACTCTAACTCAGAAGGAATAATCATAAATTCTCCTCCTGTGGGATTCGAAACCTGTGACCAAGAGGATAGTTATCCCCTCTTTAATCAGCTGAGCCAACCCTTGCGGGCAACCCCGAATAATTTAGAAAATTACTCTTTCAACTACTTTGTTAAACTAATTTGTTAACCCCTAGTGATCGTTAAATCGTAACCGTAACCCCTTATAAGTCAACTTATCAGTCGACCCTACTTATAAGTTGAATTTATGACTTATAAGCTGATAAGTTGAATATTAGTAACGACGTACTTTGTTCTGAATATATTTTGATTTTTCCTTCTTCATCAACTTTATTTGATAAAGTTATGTTTCAAGATGTCAATCTAATCAAAATTCATTAATTTTAATTAGATGTTGAATTGTTGAATTATGATTTTAGTGAAAATAAATGTAAAGCTATTTTATTGAAAGCTGAAAAAGACTTTCATTCATAAGAAAAAAGACTTACTATCAACAAAAGAACGTGAATGGAAAGAAAAAAAGATTCAATTGAAAAGAAAAACACATGAATATTAACAAAATTACCCGCAGGACACAGGATCATTGGATTTAAGTGTATGTAGCACAATCTGAAGGCTTTGAGAAGTGTATGTAGCGCAATATGAGGGCTTTGAGATGGCAGAACATGAAAAAATGGTGTACAGATTATTGAAAGCCTTATATGGTCTTTGTCCGACTCCAAGAGAGTGGTATACAGTGCTAAATAAATATCTTGAATTCAAGAGATTTTTGAGATGCCCATATGAACATGTTGTGTGTGCCAGACATGAAAATATAGAAACACTAATTATTGGAGTGGACTTGGATGATTTAATGATTATTGAAACAAGTACTTCAACGATTGATGAGTTTAATGATCGAATGAATGACCAATTCGAGATGAATGATTTAGGAACGCTTTCATGTTATTTGGGTCTCAAGGTGAAATAGGGAAATCGCCATATAGAGTTGAAACAGAGTGTTTATGCGAAAAAGGTTTTGGAAAAGGCTGGAATAGGGGAATGCAACCCTACTAAATATCGTGTGAATGCATAAGAGAGGCTTATAAAACAAGGAGAGAAATATGGTAGACTCTACTCAATTCAAAATCATGCTTGGAGGACTTAGATATCTTGTTCAAACGCATCTAAATGATCTTGACATAACATATGCAGTGGGTATAATGAATAGGTTTATGGAAAAGCAAATGACATTACACTTAAATGATTTAAAGAGGATATTACACTATATGAAGGGCATATTGGATTACGAGCTGGTGTATTCAAAAGCGGGTGGAAGCAACATATTGATTGGGTACTTGGACAACGATTGGGTTGGGAACATTGATGACACGAAAATAGCGCTAGATATGATTTTCTACTAAAATGAAAGTCTCATTACTTGAGTTTCAAAAAAGAAAAAAGGTCTTGAACTATCTTCATATGAGGCAGAGTTTGTTGCAGCCACATTAACTATTTTTCATGTGATTTGGCTAAGCAAATTACTTGGTCAATTAACTGAAGAAAACATTAGTCGACTGGTGTTGTTCATTGACAACAAATCAATTATAGATCTAGCAAAAAGTTTAATCTTTCACGGCAAAAGCAAACATATCTATATACCCTATTATTTTATCCTTAGTTCGAGCCAAAGAGGGAAAATCATTGTTAATCATATCAGTCTATATCAGTTTTGAGGAACATCATATAGACAGCCTAACATAGGTGCTTAGGACCATCAAGTTCAAGAAAATACCAAAGTTATAAGAGTCAAGGATCTTAGTGGACAAGGTTCAGATTAAGGTTGTGATTGCTGGGTTTTAATCTAAATCTTATGATTTCAATTGTTCACATGGTAGGTTATTTTTTCATATAGGAATTAGTCATGATCACATAATAAAATTGTAAGACCTACTTTAATGTAAATTATGGCAAAAAAAGTCACCTCTACACACTATATTTTTTTATAAATTAATAAAAATATAGTGTTTAGATAGTTAAAAGAAATGCATGCTATTATCAAAATTTGTAACTAAGTAGACTTCTGCTCCTAGGTAGTATATAATTATGTTTTAAAGTCTCAAAACTCTTCCAATAAAATACAAAAAAAAGAAAATAGAAAATATATTAAAAATATTAAAAGAAAATTATATCTGATAATATTTTATGATAAGAAAACATATGTACATATAATAAGTAGTTAAAAAGAAAAAATAAAATTAAATCTAATTAAGAATATCTTTAGTTAGACCCTAAAAAAAATATAAATAAAATAAAATTGAAATACACAAGAAACAAGGCAACAAAATTGCACACAATGGCCAAAATATATGGCATACCAAAAATTTCATCACCTACTTCACCTCTTTTGATAAATGATGTAGAGAAATGAATTTAAGTTTGTCCTCTCTAAGACAACAGAGTAACTATAAATTTATGACATACATACATTATACATATGTAAATCATACATATTAGAATGGATAAATGTCAAGAAACTACATACATATGCATAATCATTAAAAAAATATTTTTAGTTAGGCACTAAAAAAATATAAATAAAACAAAATTGAAATACACAAAAAACAAGGAAACAAAATGGCACACAATGAGCAAAATATATGCCATAAAAAATGATCACCATAAATGGTACAATAATATTGGTCCAAATATTTCATCAACTACTTCACGGGTTTTGATAAATGATGCAGAGAAATGAATTTAAGTTTGTCCTCTCTAAAACAGCATAGTAATTATAAACTTATGACATACATACATATGTAAATCATATAAATTAGAATGGATAAATGTCTGGAAACTACATATATAAGCATAATCATTATAGTTGGTTTTTCTTAAATCAATAAAACATTTTTTTCCTCATGTAAATAAATAGAACAGTAAACTACAAGAATTGCCAGATCCCCTCAAATGGTTTGCAGATGTAATTTCTTCTTCAGCACAAGAAGTTGAGACGAGGCTTCACAAAGATTTTGATGGAAGAAATGGTAGAAAAATTGATACACCTAGGGAGTTGGATGAATATGAGGCCATGACATTGCAACTGACAGAGACTCCGGAAGCAGACTACATGCCTGACCCTTTTGTATTCATATTCATGTCATCAACACCAATTACCAGGCCATCACAATTAGACCTTTCCAGATTCTTTTCTGGATTATCCATGTACTTGGCAACAACACCATTTTGGCCCTCCATGTACTTTTTAGGTGTACGGTTTCACTGACTTCCCATGAGAAATATAGTGCAACAGGACCGTATTAGTTGAAAACCAGTCTGTTTGAAAGAGGAAAATCATCAAAAACTCTTTTCTATCTTATCATAAAATGAATTCAGTTAGTAATTCAAACAAATCATACATTATTGCTTTTGCTAACTATCTAAATTAAGTACTAAACAAATGTATTGAAATGTAGTAAAATAAACTATTTAGCATTTAACTGGCACCACAAGACTGCATTGGCACCACAGGACTCCTCTTTACTAGATCAAGTTAAAAATTATACATCCCTATATTAATAAATTAACTCACCCTACTATTTTAAAAATTTACTCAGATCAAAAAGTTATAAAAATGTCAACACAAATTATATAATAAAGAATCATCATACAGGATATGGTAGAACACCATGATTTTTCTCACCTCTTTGATATAGGAGCATTTTCTGCATTGATTCCTGTAAATATTTAATCAACAAGAATATAAGTAAATTTTCAAATATGATAACCCTTATAATAAATCAATTTAATTATATACATGAGTAACAATTGTCAATTTATTTTCACTGAATCCTCAATTTATGATTTTGAATCAACTAATTCTTTAATATGGATCAAATCTATAATAATAGTGACAATCAACAAGATCTCGTCTAATTACATTAAAATATTATAATTCAAATAAAAAATTTATAAAGGAAACATGGATAAAGAAACCATACCTTAATCAAACAACAAAAATTGTAAAAAAATAAATATCATTTTTTTGTACTTGAAACAACTAATTAGAAATTATTATGGGATATGATCTATGCTGATGAATTGATATAAATTAGGGAGAGAAAAAATTAGGTGAAAATGAAACCATTTTGTTGAGAAAAGGGGGCTTCTACAGAGAAAAGATTTCAAAAGAAGGTGTTTTTACGATTACACTTGTTGAACCTCTTGTTAAATTGAACTTATATAATCATGAAATTTAACTATCTAGAATGTTCTCGATATGGACCTGTTTAACCACAATCTACTAACCAGGCCCAAATCTATTAAGTATTTATGTTATTTAAAATGATAAGGTACAAGGCCCAAAAATATCAGACACTTTTCATGTAAATGAGGGGTAAAAGATAGATTATAATAAATATTTTTAATCAGCAAAGTTGTATCTGAAATCTATTTATTTCAAATAAAATATTTATTTTTGATATATTCTCATTTTTAATAAGATTTTCTTTTATTAAAATGACATTAATATTATTTATAAGTAAAAAATAATCCTACCTTGTAATAGTAATTTTTTAATTAACAATTATAGTTTATTAAATTCACACATTCCTGTTTTGAAAATTATTTACCTTACTTTTGATGGGACATGCTGCTCTAGTATGCCTTGAATGTTTTCTTATATATACTATTTTAATGATAATTGAAAAATATAATGTATTAGTGAGTTGTATAAAATTTGTTAAACATTGAAAGATAGAACTCAATACAAGTGTAAGTCCTTAAAAATAGTTAATTGAACTTTCTCAATATAGTGTAGCAGGAAAAATGTCCTAATTCTAGATATGGGATGTTATGAACACATGAGAGAAAATAAGACACTACTATCACTATTTGAGAGCAAGGCTTGGCCTAATTGTTTGTTGTGGAGATGTAAATTTGACAATATCATCATTAAAATTTAAAATGTCATTATTAAAAATATGGCTAAAAAATCAATGAAAATTACAATAGTTGGATAGAAACATTGAAATATATATGAAGCCAATCAACATCAACATGTCTTATGAGCAAAGCTTTACCAGATACAAGTTAGAACTTGAATAACATCAATGAATTGGTAAAAAATTATTCATTAGGGGATTACCAAAAATATTATATTCTCTCCTACTTGTCATAAAGAAAATCAAAAGAGGACATGGTTCAAGAATAAAACAGAATTGTCAGTTGAAAAATCATATAGCTATTCCATCTTGATCTTTTTGGACCTGTCAACAAAATTTGTATCAACAAAAAGAGCTATATGGTAGTAAATGTTGATGATTTTACTTAATTTACTTGGTGTATATCTTCCACAAGAAAGGCTAGGTTGAGAAGTGCTTTTGGATCATATGCGACTGATTGAAAATGGTTTTAATCAAAAAGAAAAAATACTATGAAGTGATAATGATATTGAGTTTAATATTTCCAACATGGATGAAGCAAAATAGGGTGGTGGAAAGAAAGAATATGGTACTTAATGAAGCTGAAAGAACTATGCTCGAATAAGCTAAATTTTCCTAACCTATTTCTTCGCTGAAGTTGTTAACACATCATGTTATACTCAAAATCCAATACTTATCAACATACATGGTTTGATTTTTTTTAAATGATCAAGAAAAATGCCCCAAGTTTGAAGCATTTTCACATATTTGGATGCAAGTGTTTTGCACTAAGTACACATCATGAGCAACTTGGTAAGTTTGACACAAAAGTAGATGAATGTATTTTTTGGTTATCCTCCATCCAAAGCTTTTATTATTATGAGAACTAGGAAAATTATTGAATCTATCCATGTTTTATTTAATGATTACAAGATTAGTATTTTGAAGAGGACTCCCATGAACAATATATTTTTGTTAATGGAAAGGTAAAAATAGGAAATGTTACAAATCCTGATGAAGACTCAAATACCGATAACTCATGTGATCGTGATGATAGCCCAGATATTCATGTTGTTATTGGACATCCAAATATAGAGGGGGAACAACTACTCAAAGTCAGTCAACTCCTAATAACATCAGGAGGAGACACTTGATTACAACGGACAACAAATTCCCAAAATCGAAGCACATCAAAAACTCCAACAAGTAAATTGAGTCAATTTAGGAATTGACACCCAATCATTAAATGACACTAATCATGACATGAAAGCTCTAACATACGGGGAGCGACATAATGAAATACACCCCAGTCAGAAAGTGATAATACTGATTAATGGAGAGTTTCATCTGAATATAATTTTGAAAATACATCCAATACATAGGAAGCATCAAGCTTAAGTAATCAGTTACCAACTTCTAGGGAAAGATAAGAAGTGGAACATAAGATGATTGTCTATATCACAACTTTTTGTCAAAGAACGAGCCTAAAAAAGTTAAATATGTACTCGAAGATGCTGATTGTGTTACTCCAAATTCAAGATGAACTCAAGGTGTTTGAGAGAAATGAATTATGGAAACAGAAGCCTAGGCCAAAGAATAGGTCAATTTTAGGCACAAAGTTGGTGTCAGAAGTAAGACTAATCTGATGACGTTATAATGAAGAATAAAGTGAGGCTTATTGCAAAAGATCATTCACAAAAATAAGACATTGACTATGATGAAATATTTTCTCATATGCTCAGACTTGAAATCATCACGATTTTCTGAGCTTATGCAGCTCACTTCAAATTCAAAGTCTTTTATATGAATGTCAAATGTGCATTTCTAACGTGATATTGAAAGATGATGTATATGTTAAACATCATCCTGGTTTTATTGATCGTAAATTTCCTTATCATGTTTAAGGCTCGACAAACGACTCTTTGTACTCAACCAAGCTCCAAGGTCCTGGTATGAAATACTTGCTCGATTCTTAATTGAGGGTGGTTCAAAAGAGGTACAACTGACAAAACTTTTTTTTACATCAATGAAGGTAAAGACTTGATTTTGGTTCAAATCTATGATGATGATATCATTTTTGAACCTACTGACAATAAGCTTTGCAAGAAATTTTCTAAGCTTATGCAATCAAAACATAATATGAGCATTGATGAGTGTGCACTTTATCTTAATATTGTCCCTATATTTTGATCATTTTATACAAAATTAGATTTTTATTTATTAAATATTTATATTTTATTGTAGGTATTAAGGAGTTGTAATAAAGGAAGACTTGGAGTTTACAAAATCAGAGTTGAAGTTTAATTTAATTAAAAATCAGATTTTATGGGCCGCTTGCGTAATATACACTATCACACAATTGGTCTTAATTTTATTGTCCAGCGGAATCAGCCCAGAATTCGTGTGAAAAAGTCAACTACAAATTTTCATTTTCTTGGAGTTGTATTTCCAATAATTTATTGAAAAAAACTTTTATTAGAGATATTATTAGATAGATAGTCCTGACCTTAAATAGAGAGAGGAAGAAACAAGGAGCCGCATAATAGAGGAGGAGAAGAAGCCATCAATGAAGAAGAATTCAACCATTGAAAATATTTCTTATTTTATTTATCTCTTCTTATGAACGAACATCTGTTTGTTATCTTGGGATTCTTTTGATACGTTTATTATGAACTAAATTTGTATGAGTAAGAATATTTATGGAATGTTGGCATGGGATTGTTGGTGTTTTGATACTTCTTATTATATGTAGTTTAAAGTTTAATCATTCAAGTATTTTTCATGCTAATACTTGAAATTTTCTGATCATTATAAGTAGGTTAATGAGTTAATTATAATACTAAGAGGGTTATAGTTAACTCACATAAAACTTGAATGGTGCATGATTATATGCTAGATATAATTGATGATATCAGGATATAAACTATCAGGTTTATTATCAGGACTTAATATCAGTATTTACTGAAGGTGACATCATTAGTACTTGTCCATCAGTACTTGATGATCAGCATTTGATGTCGTCAGGATTTAATCACATTAGTAGATATTTGAGAAGGAAAAGGATTGCAGAATTCAAGGCGGTGAAGAACTTTATTTCAGAAGCAATCATACATGGAAATGTATTAGGTTTCCTTATTATAGTAGAATAGGATTCCTTATTGATTGTGTAGCTGTGAATTATATAACTACAGATTAGGTTTACTCTATATAAGTTAAATAACCGTTCTGTTATCGAATTGTTTGAATAAACTGTATTCACCCCCTCCTTAGTTGTATTACGGACCTAACAATTGGTATCAGAGTTTGCTTTTGATATACAAATAATTTACGATCTGAAAATCAATCTTTAATGGAAAAGAAAGAAGCACAACATAATCCATCACCACCCCGAGCCACATCACAGATTAGCAATAATATGAGTAGGTATGAAGCTATCAAGGTTCAATCCTAAAGATACATGAATATCCAATCTGGAAGGTCAAGATGGTCATGTGATTGGAAGCTACAAATCCAAAATATCTAAGCAGGATTTATGATGGTCCTCATAGGCCAATGAAGGTGGCAGAATTAGTTGCTGGTCAAGTTGAAAAGATGGTTGATAAAGATAAGAAGGATTATTCTCCTGAAGTTCTTTCATCTATTATGAGATATGCAAAAGTAAGACATATTTTGCATAGCAGTGTTGATACTGTTATCTCCAATAGGTTATTGGATGTAAAACATCAAAGGAAATTTGGGGTGCTTTAGAGGTAAAGTGTCAAGTTACTACTGCCATCAAGAAAAACAGAAGAACAGTACTTACTCAAGAATATGAGCACTTTGACTCAAGAGACAATGATTCCTTAACCGAGATCTATGGTAGATTTCAAAAGCTGTTGAATGACCTCTCTCTTTTTGACAAGGAATATGACTTAGAAGACTGAAACTTGAAGTCAAAGTAAGAGAAAAGGATTAAAGGCTAGCCCAATTGCACTAAAAGTTGAAGAGAAGCCAAAGGAGAAAGCTAGGAGAAAAGGTCACTTCAAAGGAAAAGATATAATTGCAAAGTCTGATACTGAGTCATCAAACTCTGATGATGATTCAAATACTGATAGTGAATCAGATACTGATAGTGATCATTACAACAATGAAGATATGGAACAAATGGTTGCTCTATTGGTTAAAAGCTTCAAGAAGATGGTTTATAATTACTTCAAGAAAGGGAAAATGTTTTCCAGATAGGGTTCCAATTCCTCAAACTCTGATAAGAGGAATGATAGAAGAGATACCGATTGGAAGGAATCAAAGCTTGGAAGATTTGACAAGTCAAAAAAAATGTATAACTGTGATGGAATTGTGGACACTTTGCAGCTGACTGCAGAAAGTCTAGAGTTGAGAAGAAACAAGCCTTGATCATAAAGAAGAAAAACTGAGATGATTCATCAGATTTATATGATAGTGTTAATTATGCCCTTATGACAAATTCTGAAACATAGGTTAACACTGCTGAATTAAAGGTATCTCAAACCACACTTGCTTTTGATACTGATGATATCTATGAATTAAGATTGTTTATCAAATCTCTATATGTTAGTTATAGGGATCAAACCTTAGAGAATAATAGAATCAAGAGTGAGAACTCTAAGTTAAATAAAAGGAATGATCACCTAGAAATTGAGGTGCTTTCCATGCTAGGAATTTAAAAAGAAATAGATAATGTTATTTATGTTAAAAAATTGTTAGAAAAGCATGCTTATCTAGAAAAAGAGTTAGCTAAAAAAGATAGGCTTTTAAGCTTTGGACTAACTCAGGAAAAACAACTGAGGAGATTTTACAAAAAGGATCAACATACAATGTGAAGTTCATTAGAAGTGACAATGGAACTGAATTCAAGAACAGTTCTATGGAAGAGTTCTGCAAATACAAGGGGATAAAACAAGAATTTTCTGCCCCTGGAACTCCACAACAAAATGGAGTTATTGAAAGAAAGAATAGAACTCTCATGTAAGCTGCAAGAACTATGCTAGAGGAAGTAAGATTGCCCACCTACTTCTGGGCTGAGGCTGTGTAAACTACTTGCTTCACACAAAATGCAACTTTGATCAACAAGCATTGTAAAACACCATTTGAGATGGTGAAGGGAAAGAAACCAAATTTGAAGTACTTTCACATTTTTGGCTGCAAATGTTTTATTCTCAAAACTCATACAAAACAGGTTACTAAATTTGATCTAAAAGCTGATGAAGGCATTTTTGTTGGTTATCCACTGTGTACAAAAGCCTTTAGAGTTTACAATCTGAGAACAAAGACAGTCATTGAATCCATACATGTATCTTTTGATGACAAGAAGATTACAGGTCTAGAAGATGTAGATGACCATGATAAGTTAAGATTTGAAAATGAAGTACCGTATATTCAAAAACTAAATCCTGATATACCGACAAGTCCTAATACAGTAAATCTCGATATCACTATAAACTCTCATGATCCACATGATAGTGGAAATTCTTCTAATAGTGAAGCACATGTAAAGGGGGAGCAACATGATTCAAATCCAGATTCTTCTACAAGTAATTCAACTCAAGGAACATCAGTAAATAATTGATCAGACTCTGATTCCTTAAATACTGATGGACCAAATACTGATAGCACTAGAAATACTAATTCAGGGGAGTATCAGGAAATGATAGTACATGGTATAATTCAAGGAGATACTAGAGAGTTCATGGATCATGGGGGAGGTTCTTCTTCAAGGACTTAACTCCCATCTGCAAGAAAATGCTTTAAGTCACACACGCCCGACTTAATAATTGGAAATCCTGATAGTGGTGTAAGAACCAGAAAATCCACTTAAACTGAATGTCTCTACCATTCTTTTCTATCTCAAATTGAACCAAAGAAAGTGGAAGAAGCTCTTTAAGATGCTAACTGGATTACAACAATGCAAGAGGAGCTTAATAATGTTGAAAGGAACAAAGTCTGAACTCTTGTTCTAAGACCAAAGAACAGATCAGTTGTTGGTACGAAATGGGTGTTCAGAAACAAAACTAATAGTGCGGGCATCATTTCAAGCAATAAAGCAAGACTGGTTACAAATGGTTATTCAAACTAAAAATGCATTAATTATGATGAGACTTTTGCTCCAGTTGCAAGGCTTGGAGCAATCAGAATTTTTCTAGCCTATACTGCTCACGCAAAATTTAAAGCATTCCAAATGGATGTGAAGAGTTTATTTCTAATTTTTGAACATGAAGAGGAAGTTTATATTGAACAGCCTCCAGGGTTCATTGACTCAACATTTCGTAATCATGTCTATAAACTGGATAGAGCACTCTATGGACTAAAAGAAGCTCCAAGGGCTTGGTATGAAACACTTGCTCTATTTCTATTAGAAGTGGTTTCACAAGTGGTACAATTGATAAAACTTTAGTTTATAAATACCATGGTAAGGACTTGCTATTAGTACATATATGTTGATAATATCATTTTTGGTTCTACTAATGATAAACTCTGTGAGAGGTTTGCAAAGCTAATGTAATCAAGATATTAAATGAGTATGATGGGAGAATTGATTTACTTTCTAGGTTTACATGTAAAACAGACTGATGAAGAGATCTTCATAAATCAAACCAAATACATCAGGAATTTGCTCAAAAGATATGGAATGTAAGACAGTTCAACTGCAACAACTCCCATGACTACTTCAACCAAGTTAGATTTAAATACTGGCTCATTAGTAGATATAACTAACTATAGAGGTATGATTAGCTCACTCCTATATTTGACTGCTAGCAGACCTAATATTATGTATGCTACGTGTCTATGTGGTAAGTTCCAAGCTGATCCAAGGAAACCACATCTATTAGGTGTGATTTTTTTTTAAATATCTCAAAGGCACCATGAACCTTGGATTATGGTATCTTAGAGATTCACATCTATTATGGAAGCTGATTTTGTAGGATGTTAACTAGACAGGAAAAGCACTTCTAGAAGCAGCCAATTTCTTGGTGGCGAGTTGGTTTCTTGGTTTAGCAAGAAACAAAAGTCAATTTCCATATCAACTATAAAGCTGAATATATTGCTACAGGAAGCTGTTGTGCTCAAATTATATGGATGAAGAATCAGTTAGTGGATTATAGGTTAGAGTATTCTGCTATTCCTATATATTGTGATAATCAAAGTGTTGTTGTAATCACAGGAAATCCAATATAATATTTTATGATTAAACACATCAGTATTAGGTACCATTTCATAAGGGAACATATGGAAGAAGGTACAATGGAATTGGTCTTTGTTCTAATAGATCAACAATGAGCAGATATATTCACCAAGCCTCTCTGTGAAGCAGCCTTTACAAGATTGGTGAATGAATTGGGAATAATATCAGAATATTTCTCAAAATTTGATAATTTGGAATAACTACTGATAATTAGAGTGTGGTAACTTCCTATTATGTATCAGTATTTGTTAAATACTGATTATAGTATTAAACTTTAATGCCATAATAGCATGTAGTTAGCTTCTATTAATTTCAGCCAGCATCTGCATGTTCAATTCTGATTATCTATATAAACTCCGATATTGGTCAAACTAGTGTTGACTGATAAATCCTGAAAGTAGTTGACTGATAAATCTTGATAGTGGTTAATTAAATACTGATGTTGGTCAAACTTTGATTGAGTATTAAGTTCTAATGATAATTTTTTATTTTATTAAAATATTGTTTTAATCAGTATTTTAATTACAGGTGTGAAGTTATTTGCGTGAGGATTTATAAAATGTTTGAGTATACACAAATCATTATATTAGGGCACCGTGCGCGCAGTAACTACCATTACTACACTATTACATGATTTCTTTTACAGTCAATTATATGTTGCCATGTGTCCCATTAAACTGAAACATTTATGAGTTAGCGGAGGATGTGTTATACAAAATCAATTATTGATTTCAAATTAACACTTTACTTATCTTTATCATCTTATTCTCTGCAACTTTACTCTCTCTCTCTCACCCCTGTAAACTCTGAAACCCTAATTTATGTTCAATTGTTTTTTTCTTGCAAATTTAAAATGACTTCACCAGTTGCTTCCAAACCTTTTAGCTATGGCGGTGTAAAGTTTGTGACCAATAACTATTTTATTGTACTGGATAACAACAATATGAATATCAATAAGGGACTCAAACTGGAAGTTTTTACTTGCACTCCCTGAAAAGTGGGACTTTAAGGTCTTATCAATAAGGGATAATTATTAACTTGAAAAACATCTCTGGATGAGATCTATGGAATATTGAAGAATCGTGAACTAGATATGGAGCAAAGGAGTAAGAGAAAAGGACCAAAGGCTAGATGAATTGCATTTAATGTTGAAGAGAAGGCAAAGGAGAAAGCTAGGAGAAAAGGTCACTCCAAAGGAAAAGATATGATTGCAAAGTTTGATACTGAGTCATCAAACTCTGAAGATGATTCAAATAGTGATAGTGAATCAGATAATGGATATCTTATATTTATTTTCTTGCTCCGACCATATGATAATGGAAAGTCATGTTGATTCAACGAGGGTTATATTCCACTCCCAAAGAGAAGAAGGCTAGTCATGCGGATGATACAAAGTAGGAAGAAATGATGTTCTGTGCTTTATTTACGTTCGGGTCGGCCCCTACACTGAAAATCAAGTAAAATGTTTTTGAAGGGAATAGTCTCAATGGGTTTTGGTATAAATTAACAAAAATATATCACTCAAAGCCTCTGTCCAAAAAGTTATTTCTCAAAAAATCTTTTTTCGGGTTCAAGAGGGAAAAAGATGGAACAACTGAATAAATATGAATTTTTTCAACGGGTTGATCATCGAGCTGAATAAATTGGATGAAAAATTGTTGGATGAAAATTCTAGGATATGGCAAAGGTTGTTCTTCTACCGGTGTCTCTACCGAAAAATTATAGTACTAGGATTAGTTCATTATTGGTTGGAAAAACAAAGTTTTCTTTGGATGAGAATATTGTCCTTCTCTTAAAGGCCGAAAAATTGGTAAAGCAAGAAATATTCTCAAAAATTGATGAAGTAAGAATCAAGTGATGCATGTAATGGAAATGTATTATTGGTAGATGCGTGTGGTAGGAAAATGAAGTATGAAAAGAAACATAATCCTAATATAAACTTTTATTAAAAAAAATTGGTTTTATACGATTCATCACTCCAAAAGAAAGAGAAGACTTGAAGGTTTTCGTCCTATAAAAGTAAAATTTATCACTTATTTATATTCATGATAACACGTAAAAAAGTTTGTTTGGTTGACGTTGTAGGTACAATTTGGTTTTTTAGTTTTACCGGTTACTTTTTTCTATCTAGTATTGATTTTCATAATCAATAGTCTGATAAATTCCTCACTCACTAATTCTTTATTAATTAGTGATTAGTAATAATATTTGCAGCTTTGGTCTAGGAAATCCCCCACTCACTAATTCCTTATAAATTAGTGATTAGTAATAATATTTGAAGGTTGTTTATGCTAATTTGGATGCTAAATATTGGTATGTGCTTTTAACTTGTATAAAAAGTTGCTTAAGTTTGTAATTATTATTTTATAACATTTTTCATATCTTTCAGGATGGTAAGATAAAACATATGTTACATTTTTTTTCATTTATATACAATTTTATGATGGATCATCAAGTATATTATGATAATTTCCCACTTATTTGCACATTTCTTTATTAACTTTGCAATGTCAGCAATGGTTACTCTTTAGATAAAATTGATTGAGAACCATTACATTAAATTGGGATGATATGATAGTGGATGTGGTAGCCCGCACGGTCGAATGGCTCCTTAGCAGTAATTGTTGGACCACCGGAGTTTAATAAGCAACTTCATGGACCATTGCCATAAAATCGCGGTGGCAGTTTAATAAGTACTGTACTTGGAGGATTTGTGTTGTTTGTTGGCGGACCTTCTAGGCCATCAATTTCCCAGTTGTACTATCCTGGCTCCAAATCAAGTACACATGACAATTATGACTATCAAACTGGAGTAAGCTTGTTGTGTTTTAATATGAATCTTATGATTTCAATTGTTCAACTGGAGGGTTATTGTGCGTACATGAATTAGTCATAATCATGTAGAGAAATTGTAGGAGCTATATTGAATAAAAGTTAGAGCTCGAACATTGGTAGGGGTGTTGCTTTAGTTGGTTATAGTTTTTAGCCACTACTTTATATTTTCATTCATCAAGTTTATTTAAGCTATAATACTTTTAGAAAAATAAAAAGGTGACTTTTACGTCCATACATCTTAGCTATTATCATTTTCAAAGAAAATCATTATATACTCATTTATAATAGTTGTTATCAGAGATTTATACTCATTGACTTCCCAAGTATATGCCTAGTTAAGAAGATAGAGATGGAGACAAGTAAAAACAAGGAATGCTTAATTGGTTTGAGTCACCAAATGTTGGCTAGAGGCAACTATAAAACCTGATCTATTAGAATAAACGTGTTTATACAGGAAAATGAATTGTAGAAAATAATGAGCTTAGGATCCAAAGTGTTAGGTCACACACACTATAGATGGGGTGAATACAGTGTAAAGTACAATCAAATCGAACTTTAATATCTCAAGTAACAGAAAACAAACTTTATTAAAACAATAAACTCTGTTACAGTATGGAACTGTTACCTCTCAGTGATGAATAATTATCACGAGAGCTGCTAGGGTTACAATGAATAATCTTCTCGAATATGATAACACTTATAGTGTAAACCCTATGTCTTTGTTTATATACTAAACAGTTACAAGATAATCGCTAATTGATATGGAATTTAATTCTGCTTCCTAAAATATATCAATCAGATATCTTTTCTTCCAAGTATTCTATTCTTCATAGAATTCCTTCTTCATGCATATCTCTTCTTATGTTTATCTCGATCTTCTTTCCTTTAATCAGCTACTGTCCTTATCTGAACGTCCTTCATCACTTAAGTTCTGATATCCATCTTCTGATGATTATCTTCTGATAATATAAGTACTGATATCGTTAAGTCCTGACTTCCACTAAGTACTGATTTATCCTGTTTAAGTAAGATCTGAAAACTAAACATAAATCATATTAGCCATGACATTATCAAATATATCTAACGATCTCCCCCAACTTGTAAATTAGCATAATATACAAGTTTAACAGATATTTGATGAAGTCAAAAACATTAAGTACAAATGCATGAGAATTAGACTAAATAACTACAACTTACAGTCCTTAAAACTTTACCAATATTTAACTTCTGATAACAGCTTCAGTCTGTACAAATATCAGAATTTAAGCAGTTATAGATCTTGACTTGGCTTCATCTTCTGATGTCAGGAGTTGTTCTGAGATAGTTCTTCAACAAACATTTCTCAGCATATCTAAGTTCATGAATCATTCTCCTTTCAGCATCTTTATGCTCGCATTATCTTCACCAATTTGAAAGATTGCAGCCCTGAGATCATTAATCTTTGCTTTTCTTATATCCCGATCCAGTCTGATCAAATAAGCTTTATCAGACTCAAGATTAAATTCCACATCCATGTAACCCAGAAAGGTAGTTATAATTTTAGCAGTGTTGGGCTTCATTTCAACTATATCACCCTTGTGATCTCTGCACTTTGGAACACATGTGATGTCAGACTTAATAGAATAAAGCCATTTCTGTCTCAGAATCTGATTCTTCAAATAGTTTGCAGCACTTTCTGTCAATCTGTCATCCACTTGATGTAAGAATAGTACATGCTCCAATTCTTCAAAATACTTCAAAGGAATGGCATTTTGCCTTATAAGATAAACCCTACCATCTTTCATGAAGTACAACAAGATGTGTTCTTTCAAGTAGGTATGGTAAACCATTTGTACGATTCCAGTTGATTCAATCTCTCAGGAGTTGCTCCAATACCTGGTTCACTCAAGGAAGTTGGATCATTGGTAGTGTTCTGTATTCTTCTTTCATCAGCACTTCCCAATCCAGTTTTATCTCTTGCTTCCTTTCCAGTAACTACTGTTGCTTCAAAACCGCTTGCAGCAGTCTTCAAAGGTTGAGTCTGTTTTGCTTTAGTGAATCCTGGTAGGAGTGTCTTTGGTCTATCTTCTGATATCAAGTTAACTTGAGCTATGTCAGAGGTTACCTGCTTCTTTGGAATATCAGAACTTACTGTCTCTTGACTCTGAACAACTTGAGCCATGTCAGAGGTTGTTTTAAGAAGTTTTCTTAAAGTCAGAGCAAGATCATCCTTTTCATCAGTGATTTCTTCATTCTCAGGAGGCACATAAACCTTGATAGGTTCACCAACCTTTTCTTTACCCTTGGATCTTGGATCTATCTGCGGTTGTGATTTAGCCAATGTTGCTTTAGTATTTGTCCTTTCTTTTATCACAATGCCTTTGAGTTTTGGAAGTGTCTTTTTACCAGAAGCTTCAGATTTAGATGTGACTTTCTCTGATTTAAGTCTGGGTTCTTCTTCCATTAAACTCTCCAAGTCCATTCCTGGATTTTCCTGAAGAAATAACTGTCTTGACATTTCTTCATCAGGATCTAAAAGTTCATCAGAACTTATCCTTTTACCAGTAGCAGAGCTAATTCTTTTCCCAGTATCAGAACTTGTCATGTGACTTGTGATTTCAGCTTTTCTTGATGAGAAACCTCTACCTTGACTATGACCTCTACCCATTCCTGAGTTTCCTTGATCATCATTCTCATCATCCTTCCCTTTCAGTGTCTTATCAGTTTTGCATTTGGACTTAATTATTTTCTCCCCATTTTTGGCATCAACAGGTAATAGAAGAGAGACAAACAATTCCACCGAGGCTTGGATTTCATTAAGTTATGATTGCTGAGAAGTTTGATTTACAGAATATCATCAAACTGAGCTTGTTATTTCTCTTGAGTGTTCTCAATATAAGCAATCCTGTCAAAGGTAGGTTCGAAGAACTATTTCTTATCAATCTTGTGAACTTGATCTTGTTTAATAAATTCTTCCCGAATCTTGTGTAGCTCTGCATGAGTAGTTGAATGAAGACCTTGTAGATGTTTAGTACTCAATACAGTGATTCTAAGCTATGTTTTGAAATCATCAGTAATTAACATCTCATCAGCTTTAGTCAAGTGCTCAGCAAGATGTTTTACAGTTGGAACACAGAAAACTGAGTTCCATTCCTTAGTCCACTCCTGTCCTGCAGGAGTTTCACTCCAAGGTACTGGTGCTTCTTCGGTACCAAACTTCTTAACAAGTTCAGATTTAAGAACAGTTTATTGAGGGGCATGTCCTGAAGGACCTGCTTTATCAGCATCTGTACTTGGAGCAGCATCACCAGTATCTCCAGCATTTGCAGCATCAGAATTTACAGAATCAGTATGTTCTGATAAAACAACAGTGTGAGTAGCAATGGAGGCTTCAGCATCCTCTAATTGCTGATCTGGTTCTAAGTTCTGATCAACAGCCATATCCTGATGCTCACCTATATTCTGATCATCAGTATCTAGATGCAGAGAAGGTGTAGTAGATAATTCTGGAGTTTGAGCAGCATCAGTAACAGGTGTTGTTGATGGATTAGTTACTGTTGGAGCTTCTAAGAGAATTACTTCAGGCACAGCCAAGGTCTGGATATCAATATCAGCACTTGTGCCTGTATTAACAGGAGATACAGATTTTTGAACAGGATACACAGATTGTGTGTTGGCCTTTTCAGTACAGCTTCCTGAGTTGGATTGGATGGAGAAGTAGTGACTGGACCAGATTCCTTTTCTTGTGAGATCAGAGATTCCTGATCTCCTTCCTTAGTTGTTGCTTCTTCATCATCTGAAACTGGCCTTTTTGCCCTCTGTTTCTTGTATCTCTTTGTAGATATGGATTCCTTGGGAGTTTCAGGAACAATCGTTCTTCTAAGCCTCTTGAGAAGCCTAGATCCCCCAATTGCAGAATCCTTCTGAGAAGTCACTTTCTCAGTTTCTTGGACAACAGGTTTTGATGTAGAAACCTGTTCCTCAATGTAAGATGCATCTCTCAGAACAATCCTCCTTCTCTTCTGAGGTGTTTGAGGAACAGTCTTTGTCCTCTTAGACTTGGAAGATGAAGGCTTCATAAGAGATGCTGAGGATGAGGGTTGAGCTTTCTGTGAAGTGGAGAGATATGATCTGAGATATGTTCTGAGGGATGGTTGAGTAGTATGAGTAGTATGTTCTGATGGTTGTTGTGGTGTTTGGGAAGTGGTTGTTGGTTGAACATCAGGATAACCAGATCTATAGAATTCAGGATCAGCATTTACTAAGATCTGTTTTACAGAGTGAGGAATCTGTAAAGGTCTAACCACTTGTTTCTTAGTGTCAGTATTAACCAGGTCATTAAAGTAACATTTTGCAACCTTGAAAATTGGAGTTAAGGGACTGGCTAATTGAGGTTCATCAGTACAAAAAGTATATATAAGCTGACAGAATCTAGCAAAGTAAACAACAGTCCTATCCGCTGTCATCCTATCCCCAATAAAACCTATTATAGCAGTTGCAAAATCAAAGTGAAATTGGTTAATGATGGCATACCCGATGTGCTGGATCATTATAGGGATGTCATCAAAATTTGAACACTTGTTCCCAAAGGCTTTAGTGATGCAGTCGAAGAAAAAGCTCCATTCCCTCCTGATATGAGCCCGTTTCAACTGCCCAAGCTTTGCCAAACTTTGATCATACCCCAAACTGGCCATTAATTCCTGAAGAGCTGATTCCTCTGGAATTGAAAAAGTACATCCTTCTGGGAGATGGAGAGCCTTGCGTATTGTACCAGGAGTGACTGCATATGGAGAATCACCCACTTCGAAAACAATAGTAGGAGTACCATTTTGACCACCATTATCAAAGTTTCCAGTCCTCCAAAGTGTCAGAACTTGTTGGCTTGAGAAGACTGAAGGTTGGGTCAATGCATACCCGATTTCACTGTGTGCAAGAAGATCTTGCACAAAATACAATTCAGACGGAGCTTCAGAATTATCAAGAATTGCAGCATAGTTGTTTGAAACAAATTTAGCTCCATCAATGATTAAATCCTTAGGTGCCATGAAATTAATCGAGATTGATAAGTGCCTGTTAGGTGTTTGAGAAAATGTCTATATGAAAAACCAACGTAAGAAGAAGAAAGAGAGTAAGAGCAAATAGAGAGAAAAAATATAAATGTGAATAAAAGATTAAAAAAATCCTCTCTCTGTCTTACTTATACTTTTGAAAAAAAATGTAACGGTTGGACACCTGTCAGACATGCATTAATAACGGATAGTTAATGGGAACGAGAAAATAGTAATCATTACATAACCAGTTGCAGTTTTCAAGGAAAAACCGTTCCACTTAGCCAGTTATCCCATTAATCAAGGTGAATCAGTTTTAATTCAAAATTGAAATTGTTCCCACTTATTCAATTATTTTTCACTACAACACCAATATTCTGGAAAAAATTCGAGTGAAAATGACCATAATAAATCAGATGAGCAAGTACTGATAAAGTAAAATCAGAACTTAAGTTAAAACAGAATTTATATGGTCATCAGAATATGAATATGTATCAGGATTTATCAATGCATTACAACATATCTCAGAGACAAGATATTGAAATAAAAATAAATTTCATTAATATATCAAGAGAATACATTCATGAAATTAAAATTACATCATAACTTTTTACAAGATTGCCCTAAGCTGCTAAACCTAACATCAACAACCTTTGTCCTAGCTCAAGAAGCAGGGCAAGGCTGATGATGAAGAAAAACAGGAAGAAGAAAATAAATCATTTCTTCTTCCTACTCTCGATAAACAGAATAGCGAGTCATATGATTCGCTCTTGCTGGCGGAGAGCTTCCAGCCTTTCCTCCTTCAATCGCTCCAGATGGCGATGGTAGTCCATGTAGAAGAACAGGAGGTAGGTGAGTACTTCCTGGAGAACGGAGTCCCATATCTCATCAGGAATGGCAGTAACGTGCCATTTCTGCTACCAATCGGCACAGCTCAGTAACATGTTGAATGTTTCATAGTTCAAAAACATGTTGTAATTGATCATGGTGTTTTTGATAGAAAGAGTATGAAGGTGAGTTTATGATAAAAGATTTGATGGGAAGGCTGATGTGAAGTGGTTGTTTATATAGGCAAGAGAATGCCAGGAGACGCAAAGTTATTGAATGCTGACAGGTAGAATTAATTCTACCTCGTCTCCCCAAACGTGGAAAAAGAAAAAAAAGTCATTGGAAAGGTAAAACATGGTTTAATGCGCACAGGTAGCAAGTAAAAATTGACTGTGCATGTACGAGTACCACTATCCCAAAATGTAGTGACTGTTAATCTTCCACTTCAACATATACAGGTTTAAACTGAGACTATTTTTAAATTTTATCCACAAATAAGTCAAGTAAAGAATCAGACTTTAATATCAGAACTTAGACGTATATCAGAACTTAACGGGCATCAGAACATAATTTCTTAACTCGAAAAATGAATGCCTATCTTAGTAAGTCCTCACACAAATTCTGATTTATATTCTTCAGAACTTAATCATCAGAACATGCAATCAGAACTTGTCCTCAGAATTTGTGCAATGTGACACAATGACTGTTCATCTAAAACAATATAGATCGCCACAGTGATTTTCATCATTCATATAGAGTGTTTAGTGTGTGCATTAAGCTAAATATCAGTCAAGGAGTAAAGTCTGATTCACTTCAGTACATCTTAGAAACAAGGCATAACTAAAACTTTGCTAAAAAGCTGTCATTATTCTGAAACCTACTGTTAAATGAGTTCATGCTTGAGTCCACCTCAACTATTTTGTGCTAATTTTGTGCATCTTTTTAAATTCTATTTTATAGTGGCTTCTCAGTGTAAGTGAGTCATGACTGCTTATCAGAATTTATGCTATTATTAGAGTATTTGTCCAGTAATCATAGAGTGTGAAAAGTCACCAAGAAAATATTTTGCTTTTCTAATGCATATTTACTTAATCCCAGCCATCCACTTGGGTCGTCCCTTCCACATTTTTACTCTGGATCTCAAAGGAGTACCTGATTTTAATCAATGATTATTTTCTTTTTCTTTTGATAAGAGAGGTTTATCAGCACTTAGTACATTCAACAGATTTACTAGCATCAGAACTTAACAGATGATAAGCAATATTCTAGTTTGTGACTTAGTAATAAGATAGACCATGTGAACTCAACTAAGCTCAATTATCAGAATTTGCTTGTGTCAATAGATTTCCACAGAAATGATTATTTCTTACATGGGATCCCTTGTTTATTGAAGACTACTAGGTCAGCATCTAGCACAGTTATCCTCATAGGATTGAATAGTTACCTAAACAGAACTATATCACTATCAGAGTTTAGAAACATTTATCAGACAACAGTCAGTACTCAAGCACATTTTTAACTAAGCACATAATACACAAGGAGAGTAAATTCTGTAAATACTGATCATAAAGTCTGATGCATCAAAACAGAACTAAGCAGATTTAGAGAAAGAACCTGAAACCATGCCAAGTTCATTTACCAATCTTGTAAAAGTGGCTTCACACAATGGTTTTGTGAAGATATCTGCTAGTTGTTGATCTGTTGGAACAAAGTGCAATTCCACTGTACCTTCATCCACATGTTCCCTGATGAAGTGGTACCTGATGCTGATGTGCTTTGTCATAGAGGGTTGAACTGGATTACCTGTCATAGCAATAGCACTTTGATTACCACAGTAAATAGGGATTTTGAAGTATGTTAACCCATAATCCAGTAACTGATTCTTCATCCAAAGAATCTGTGCACAACAGCTTCCTGCAGAAATATATTCTGCTTCTGCAGTTGATGTGGAAATTGACTTTTGTTTCTTGCTAAACCAAAAAACCAATCTGCCTCCAAGAAATTGGCAGCTTCCAATTGTGCTTTTCCTGTCAATTTTACAACCTGCAAAATCTGCATCTGAGTAACCTATTAGCTTAAAATCGGATTCTCTGGGATACCACAATCCCAGATCAGCTGTTCCCTTAAGATACTTGAAAATTCTTTTCACAGCTGTTAAGTAAGGTTCTCTTGGATCTGCTTGAAATCTTGCACAAAGACAGGTAGCATACACGATATCAGGTCTACTAGCAGTTAGGTAGAGTAGAGAGCCAATCATACCTCTGTAATCCGTAATATCTACTGATTTACCAGTATCCTTATCCAGTTTTGTTGCAGTGGCCATGGGAGTGGATGCACTTTAACAATCTTGCATTCCAAATTTCTTCAACAAGTTTCTGGTGTACTTAGTTTGACAAATAAGAGTGCCTTCTTCATTCTGCTTGACTTTAAGGCCCAGAAAATAGCTAAGTTCCCCCATCATACTCATCTGATACCTTGACTGCATCAGTTTGGCAAAATTCTTGCAAAGTCTGTCATTTGTAGACCCAAAAATGATATCATCAACATAAATCTGGACCAGAAGTAAGTCCTTTCCATGGTTGAGGTAGAACAGTGTTTTGTCTATAGTTCCTCTGTTAAATCCACTTTCCAGAAGAAACTGAGCTAAAGTCTCATACCATGCTGTAGGAGCTTGCTTAAGTCCATAAAGTGCTTTATCAAGCCTGTAGACGTAATCTGGATGTTTGGAATCTACAAAGCCTGGAGGTTGTTGAACATATATTTCCTCCTCTAATTCTCCATTGAGAAAAGCACTTTTCACATCCATTTGAAAGACAGTAAACTTTTTGTGAGCAGCATAAGCCAAAAATATCCTTATGGCTTCTAACCTCGCAACTGGTGCAAATGTTTCATCATAATCAATTCCCTCATGTTGAGAATATCCTTTTGCAACCAGCCTTGCCTTATTCCTTATAATTATGCCATCACTGTCAGTTTTGTTTCTAAATACCCACTTGGTACCAACAACAGATCTATTCTTTGGTCTTGGCACTAGGGTCCAGACTTTGTTTCTTTCAAATTCATTTAACTCTTCCTGCATTGCTTGCACCCAATTAGCATCTTGAAGAGCTTCTTCCACTTTCTTTGGCTCAGTTTGAGAAAGAAAAGAATTGTAAAGACATTCGTTTGAAGTACCTGTTCTAGTTCCGACACATGCATCAGGATTTCCAATTATCAAATCAGGTGTATGTGATTTAGTCCACTTCCTTGCAGATGGAAGGTTTTCTCTAGAACTGGATGCTCCCCCATGATCCATGCTATCTTCAACTTCATTTTCTGATGCTCCCCCTGAAACTATGCTCTCTGAGTTGAATTCTTCAGAATTTAGATTTTCAGAACTATCAGAACTTGGCTTATCAGAACTTGACGAATCAGAACTTGAAGAGCCAGATGTATGTTCTGATGCTTCTTGAGATGTGGTAAGATATTGAGTATGCTCCCCCTGCATAAGTGCATCTCCCTTTGACGTAGTCACCACAGTTTCAATAATATCAGAGTTTAATCCATCAGAGTTGGCATTATCAGGACTTAGATTGTCAGGATTTTCAGTATCAGAATTTGAGTCTTCATTTTCAAATCTCAGCTGATCATGATCAATAAAATCTTCAAGTCCAGTAATCTTCTTATCATCAAAGGAGACATTGATAGATTCCATGACCACTCTTGTTCTCAAATTATAGACTCTGAAGGCTTTTGTGGAAAGTGGATATCCAACAAAGATTCAATCATCAGCTTTTAGATCAAATTTGGATAGCTGTTCAGGATGAGTCTTAAGAATAAAACACTTGCATCCAAATACATAAAAGTACTTCAGATTTGGCTTCTTTTTCTTCACCATCTCATATGGTGTTTTTCTTTGCTTGTTAATGGGTGTTGCATTTTGAGTAAAACAAGCAGTCTGCACAGCTTCAGCCCAGAAATAGGTTTGAAGCTTTGCTTCTTCAAGCATTGTACGTGCAGCTTCAATGAGAGTTCTATTCTTCCTTTCAACAACTCCATTTTGCTGTGGAGTTCAAGGAGCAGAAAATTCCTGCTTAATTCTATTGTTTTTGCAGAAGTCTTCCATTATCAAATTCTTGAACTCAGTTCCATTATCACTCCTTATGGTTTTCACAGAATCTTTGACCAATTTATCCAGATGTTTGACATGATCAATCAAGAAATATACCCATGTGTATCTGGTGAACTCATCCACTATGACCAACACATATTTCTTCTTTGCAATAGACATAACATTCACTGGACCGAATAGATCAACATGTAGTAGATGATAAGGCTCAAGAATTGATGATTCAGTCTTGCTCTTGAATGAAGATTTTCTTTGTTTGGCCTTTTGACAAGAATCACAAAGGCCATCAGGAGCAAATACTGACTTTGGCAGTCCTCTTACAAGATCTTTCTTGACCAGCTCATTTATATTGTTGAAATTTAAATGAGAGAGTTTCTTGTGCCAATTCCAGCTTTCTTCAATTGACGCTCTACTCATCAGACAGATTGCAGAACCATCAGTACTTCTTAAAAGCTTAGCTTCATAAATGTTACCACGCCTGTATCCTTTCAGAACAACTTTGCCTTTAGATTTACTCACAACTTCACAGTGTTCTTCAAAGAAATCAACATGATAACCTCTGTCATAGATTTGACTTATACTCAGCAGATTGTGTTTAAGTCCTGAGACCAGGGCTACTTCTTTAATGATAACATTTCCAAGATTGATATTTCCATATCCCAATGTTTTTCTAATGTTGCCATCTCCATAAGAAACACTTGGGCCATCTTTCTCCACAAAGTCTGATAGCAGGGCCTTATTTCCAGTCATATGTCCTGAACATCCACTGTCCAGAACTAGGATATTTTTCTTGTTGCCCTTTGTTTCAGCAGCTTCAGAACTGCTCTCAGCACTTTATTTATCAGCATTTGCCATCAAAGCATAGTTTCCTCACTTTCAGAGTTTGAGGTGTCTGTCCAGCTTTTCTTCTTTGTGATAAGAGCCTTGCCTTTGTCACCCTTCACTTTCTTGCAATCAGGAGATATGTAGCCTTTCTCACCATAGTTATAGCATTTGACATTGGTATAATCTCCTCTATCAGACTTTCCTCCTCTGCCCTCAGATCTTCTGAAATTCTTCTTATCAGAACTTGTGCCTTTCCTGGAAAACTTCTTTCCCTTCCTGAACTTCCTGTATGCAATCTTTGTGATCCCTTTCACCATAAGAGTACACAGCTTCATCATCTCCTCATCAGCATCAGTCTCAGGCAAGCTTTCAGAATCTGAGTCATCATCACTTTCAGAACTTGATGACTCGGTATCAGACTTTGTGAAAAGAGCTTTACCCTTATCTTTCCTTGAGGTAGCTGCCTTAGGGGATTCTTCTTCAGCCTTAAGAGCAACTGTCCTTGACTTTCCTCCTTTCCTCTTGCTTCTTTATTCCATCTCAAGTTCATGAGTCTTGAGCATTCCATAAATTTCATCAAGAGTTGTTTCATCAAGATTGTAGTTGTCTCTTATTGTTGTTGCCTTTAAATCCCAGCATTCAGGAAGAGCTAATAGGAATTTAAGGTTTGAATCTTCAAGATCATACTCCTTATCAACCAATGACAAATCATTCAAGAGTTTGACAAATCTATCATATAAATCAGTCAATGACTCATTAGCCTTTGAGTCAAAGTGTTCATACTCTTGAGTGAGTATTGTCTTCCTGTTCTTCTTAATTGTATCAGTTCCCTGACACCTTGTTTCCAGAGCATCCCATATCTCCTTAGCAGTCTTGCAGTTAATTACTTTGTTTGACATTACATTATCAATGGCACTATGCAGTAAGTGTCGTACCTTAGTATCCTTAGCAATTGATGCGATATCTTCAGTAGTATAATCACTCTTCTCCTTTGGTACGGTCTTTGCTGCTTCACCTGCAACTGCAACAACAAGCTTGGTTGGTTTGTGAGGCCCTTCCTTGATTCTATGAAGATATTCTGGATCTGTTGCTTCCAGGAACATGGTCATCCTCACCTTCCATATGGGATATTCAGATTGTCTCAATATGGGAACTCTGATGGTCTCGTACAGACTTTGAATTTGTGTCTTTGGTGGTTCCTCAGTTTTGGTAGGCTTAGTTGGAGTTTCTGTGTCAAACATGATTGTGTTTGGATCTTAAACTGTATGTGCGTTAACAGATCGGCTCTGATACCACTTGTTAGGTCACACACACTATAGAGGGGGTGAATACAGTGTAAAGTACAATCAAATCGAACTTTAATATCTCATGTAACAGAAAAACAAACTTTATTGAAACAATAAACTCTGTTACAGTATGGAACTGTTACCTCTCAGTGATGAATAATTATCACGAGAGCTGCTAGGGTTACAATGAATAATCTTCTCGAATATGATAACACTTATAGGGTAAACCCTATGTCTGTGTTTATATACTACACAGTTACAAGATTATCGCTAATTGATATAGAATATAATTCTGCTTCCTAAAATATATCAATCAGATATCTTTTCTTCCAAGTATTCTATTCTTCATAGAATTCCTTCTTCATGCATATCTCTTCTTATGTTTATCTCGATCTTCTTTCCTTTAATCAGCTATTGTCCTTATCTGAACGTCCTTCAGCACTTAAGTTCTGATATCCATCTTCTGATGATTATCTCCTGATAATATAAGTACTGATATCCTTAAGTCCTGACTTCCAGTAAGTACTGATTTATCCTGTTTAAGTAAGATCTGAAAACTAAACATAAATCATATTAGCCATGACTTTATCAAATATATCTAACACAAAGATTTCATCTACTGCAATTTATCAAGGCTTACCAGAGGACATGTTGGCAGTAGCAAAAAAGGAGACTCCTAAGGAGGCTTAGAAAACTATAAAGACTTTGTGCTTTGGTGTCGAACATATGAAGAAAGCCAAATTGTAAATCCATATAATTGAGTTTAAATCATTATTTATAAAGGAAATAGAACAATTAAATTATATCTATATAAAAATGAATGAGCTGGTGACTAATATTCGTGTATTAAGAGAAGAAGTAGAGCAAATTATGATTTTTAAAAGTTGCTTCATACAATACCAAAAAAATTCTTGTAAATTATATTGATGGTTGAATAATTTGGAGACCTTGAGAACATGATTGTGTAGGAGGCTATTGGGTCGCTCAAGGCTCATGAGGAATGACTTAAAGGGAAAACTGATGCTAATGAAGGCAATTGTTAATCAGAGAGGAGGACTGTTAGAAGCAAGGAAGTGATGTTGGCAAGCCGTTGTTGACTAGAGAGGAATGGAACAAGCGATCAAACAAGTATTGATGTAACTTCAAGCCAAAAAGGTCAAGGAGGAGGTAATTACAGAGGTCATGAATGTGAAACCCGAGATAAAAGAAAAATTAAATGTTACTGTAACATAAAAATTAAATGTTACTATAACATCCCTCATTGATAAGAATAAGAGTGTTTGGTATCTTTATAGATACAAGTCAATAACTAATATGTATCAAATTGCTAGATTTTTCATACTGACCCGTGGTTGGTTGTTGGTCCGATATGCATTAAGGTATGAGCTTTGATGTTATAAATAGTATCAGAGCTCTGCCCGGTTGAAAGTACAGACGCACTGCCCCGGTTCTGTTTATCTATTTGTGAGACCGACGAGGACGTTAATCATATAATTGGGGATATTTATAACATCCCACATTGATAAGAATAAGAGTGTTTGGTACTTTTATATATACAAGTCAACAACTACTGTGTACCAAATTGCTTGCTTTTTTGGACCGGCTTGTGGTGGATTGTTGGGTCTGGTATACATTCAGTAGTGGCCTTGGATCAAATCCTGAGTCTTCTTCAAAAACTGGGTCAAGTCCTGATTTCGAGTTTGAAATAAGGCAAAGCCTATTGTCCCAAATACAATGAACTTGGTAAATGAAAAGCCCACCATAGCCCCCCAAAAGATCATAATATGTTGGTGCACTGAGTAATTGTACTTTATCTTATAAACTAAACAGATGTCCCAAATCTTCTCGATGTGGGACTGAGATGTTGCAAACTCCCCCACTTAAACTCCTTAAACCTTAAAGAGGAAAAGATCAAAAATAGAACAATAGTTTCCATGGTGAGAAGTTTTCTTAAGCAAATGAATTTACCATCTACCTTATGGGGAAACAATATTTCGACGCACTATGTACATGTTCAACAAGTTACCTACTCGAGCTCTAACTGGGAGGATGCTATATAAAGCCTGGTCTGAATGGAAACCAAATGTAGGTCATAGACGAGATTTTGGGTTCCCTGCTCATATGAAATACTTGGTATAAACATAAAAAAGTCAGACGACAAAAGCAGGCATGTGGTTCACTTTGGAAATGAGCTTGGCACAAAGACATACCCATTATAATACTGCGTATGTTTGTTGGGATGTCATGATTGAAAAAACAAAGATGGGGGAATGGTGTATCGAAGAGAATAAAAGTCAAGATATTGTAATTTGGTTTACTATTCTTGATACTCATACAGTTGAAGAGAACGTTAAAAACAGACAGAATAGAGACATTAGTTCAGATGGTGATTAAGAAATGGCAACAACACAGACATGATCAACAATGTAGAAAGTAGATCTGAAAAATATGATGGCATATTGATCCAAAGCGCTTTAGGTCTATTGAAGATATTTATTATAAAACAGAAGAGGTTAAAAAGGATGAGGAGCTTTTACATAAGGGACTGGATGAACCAATAATTACACTCAGGAAACAAAAGAACGTGAATAGAAAGAAAAAATGATTCAATTGAGAAGAAAGACACATGAATATCAACAAAATTACCCACAGGACACAAGATCATTGAATTTAAGTGTATATAGCACAACCTGAAGGCTTTGAGAAGTGTATGTAGTGGAACATGAAGGCTTTGAGATGGCAGAACATGAAAAAATGGTGTAAAGATTATTGAAAGCCTTATATGGCCTTCTTCCAACTCCAAGAGAGTGGTATATAGAGATAAATAAATATCTTGAATTCATGAGTTTTTTGAGATGCCCATATGAGCATGTTGTGTGTGCCAGACATAAAAATATAGAAACACTAATTATTGGAGTGGACGTGGATGATTTAATGATCATGGGCACGAGTACTTTAGTGATTGATGAGTTTAAGGATCGAATGAATGATCAATTTCATATGAATGATTTAGGAACACTTTCATGTTATTTGGGTCTCGTGGTGGAATAGGGAAATCTCCATAAAGAGTTGAAACTGAGTATTTAAGTGAAAAAGGTTTTGGAAAAGGCTGGAATAGGGGAATGAAACCCTACTAAATATATTTGTGGTGAATG